>NW_026712249.1:35826862-36044362 GCF_030504385.1 Musca domestica
TTAAATGTGAATAAATTTTTTGTGTTTCGTACCATCACTCGTTACCGTGATCGGGCTACTGGTAGCGTATCCCGAAGTCAAGGAAGTGGACAAAAAAAAGATAGCAACATCAGCAAAAATGGTTCGAAAAATAAAGAAGCGGCTTGATCGAAACCCGCATCGCAGTGGCCGAAAAATGGCTGGTGAGCTGAACATATCGCAATATTCCATTCGGCAAATATTGAAAAATAAGCTCGGGGTAAAGCCATTGAAATTCCAAAAAGTGTAAGAACTTACACCGCAACGGAAAGAAAATAGACTCAAAAGAGCTAAGGCGTTGCTTCGCTACGCTTGCCCCAAAGTGGTGAACTGCCGAGTTTGGTTTTCTCCGATGAGAAAACTTTCGTTGTCCAGCAGTTTGTAAACAAACAACATTATCGTGTTTACTTGCCAAAGAGGTCAGCTGAAAATTTGCACCTTCGGTTGGCCACCAGAACTCAAACGGCGGCCATGGTGATGGTGTGGGCCGCCATAACAGCTGATGTTCGCTCTCCGCTCGTATTAATCGACCGTAGCATCAGAATAAATGCCGAATATTATCGCCAAAAGATTCTGGAGGGTGTATTAAAGCCTTGGGCATGCAAACATTTTGGCCCCATACCTTGAACATTCCAACAGGACTCAGCACCATCGCACTCAGCAGGCGCCACCCAAGAATGGCTACAAAATGAGGTCCCTCGTTTCATATCCAGCGCACAATGGCCACTAAAATCTTCGGATACCAATCCGTTGGATTATTGTGTCTGGAGTATTTTGGAAAGCAAGGTTGGAACTAAAAAATACCAAAGTGTCGATCATCTCAAGCAAGCGCTTTGCGGGGAATGGGACAAAATACCGCAGAGCAACATTCGGTCAGCGTCTGACGGTTTCATTGGCCGTTTGAAGGCCATATTTCGTGCTAAAGGTGACCAACTCGAACAACTCTAAACTTATTCTAATATCTGATGCTATTTCCGACATTTTTTGCTTTCATTCAATAAAATTAAAAAAAATGTAAAAATTATGGCGTTTGACTTTGTTACAGTTTATTTATCTCACCCTGTACGTTAACACTGGGGCACGAATCGGTCCTCAGTCACTACAACTGAGGCACATATTTTGGCTATAAAAAATCAGTTCTCAGTTAACTCTGACACATATTTTTATAGAAAATCAAATAAAAAAACTGTGTCCGAGCGGGCCAAATTTGAATAGCCTTCATCATTTGGAACGAAGTCGACATTTTTCAAAAAAATTAAATCCGTTAAAAATGTCTGTTAAAATATTAAAAATACCGAATGTAGCCCTTATGTTAGGGTCTATACGACGACGTGGACCTGCATAGGCAACTTTTCTCATAAGCCATAAGTATCAATATATGGGGGCTATACCAAAACGTAGACCTGCACAGACAATTTTCTGTCATAGGTTGTAGTATACAATAGGAACTTCAAATACCAAATTTGAAACAGTTCCGGTGAATAACGTCCCTTAAATCACCAAAATACCGAAAATAGGGAGGCCCTAATGCAGATATAATATGAATTTGAGTAAAATTTTATCAACCTACTTTATTTCGGACATCACTAAATCGACATTGTATTTTTTTCCGATCAAGAATATATTTAGTTTGTGGGGTCTAAAATGTATGTTTCGAGGTGTTACAAACGGAATGACAAACTTAGTATACCCTCCATACTATGGTGGAGGGTATAAAAATCAGGTCTCAGTAACAGCAGAGCATTTTTTGCTGTCGAAAAAATCTGACTTAAATAGCTGAAAAATGTCCTCATTAAGTTATCTCATTTTTTCCACACAAAATAAGTCAATCCCAATGGAAGCCCCCATATGTAATGTTTTTGTTTACTTATTCACACATTTGTGCTATTTGAAATTAGATTCCGTTGTGTTTGTCTTATTGCATTTCATTTGTTTTTATGGCATTGGTGTATGTGTTGTTATTGTTGCTGTTGTTATTAGTTTTCACAAAAAACAAACAAATGAATAACACCAACCTGTTATAAACTTTAATGTGGAGAAGAAATCGTTAGCACCCACTTGGTATTTACAAGCTCATCATCAAGATGTAAATGAACCTCTACGTGGATCTAAAATACTGTCTTAAAGCTCTTTGATGTAAAAAGAGGACATTTAAAGTTAAATTTTCAAACCAAATATTTGGGAGAAATGTTAAAATTAGTTACCTGTGGAATGCACTGGTTTAAGGTTGTCATTTCAGTGCTAAGGTAGATAAAAGTAATTTCTTCCAGATTTTTGTTGATTTCTAAAAATTTTTTGTTTGTTAATGCAACAAATCAAAAAAAAAAAACAAAAGTTATACCATATGACGACAATTCATATCGTCATATCGTTTGTTGATTTAGTTTTTCATTTTTATCACCTCCAGATGTGGAGACCATTTGTCCCATTAAGACTTTTATTTGAGGCATTTAATTTTCTTAAGAATTATAGGATTTTAGCTTTCTGGGGAAAGAAAAAAATATTTGCTTCAAAACTTGGGAACAATTTTTTATTGTGCTTTTTAATATTCATTAAATTTGTTAAATTTTTATTTAATTGAAATTCTTTTTTTATCTTTTCAGGTAAATTTCTCCAAATATTGTTTGTATGTGTAGTAAGTAATACATTTTTATGTAAACTTTAATAAGGAAACGCCCTTTGCTCCTCACCACAAATATTGTAATTTCTGTGGAAAAATCTTAAAAATCCACGATATTCTGCCAGAGGGCTCTTGAATAACATCAGATCAGAATTGCATAGCCGGAAGTTTTTAAGTAAATTTCGCAAAAAATCCATAATTTTTGAAATAAAATCCAGTAAAGCCTGTCCGGGTTGAATTTTTCAATGCCCACAAATATTGTAATTTCTGTGGAAAAATCTTAAAAATCTACGATATTCTGCCAGAGGGCACTTGAATAACATCAGATCATAATTGCATAGCCGGAAGTTTTTAAGTAAATTTTGCAAAAAATCCACAATATTTTAAATTAAATCCAGTAAATCAGTAAAGCCTGTCCGGGTTGAATTTTTCAATGCCCACAAATATTGTAATTTCTGTGGAAAAATCTTAAAAATCCACGATATTCTGCCAGAGGGCTCTTGAAAAACATCATATTAAGATTTCATACCGGGAAGTTTTTTAGTAATTTTCGCAAAAAATCCACGATTTTTGAAATAAAATCCAGAAAATCAGTAAAGCCTGTCCGGGTCGAATTTTTCAATGCCCTCCACCATTTGGAGAGTAACACTTTTAAAAACATGTCTATAAGTGCCGAGATCCATCATTGAAGCTATTACATTATATTTGTTATTAGGAACATTGATACAAATTTATATGGTTAAGATGCCTTTGAATCATATGCGAACCTAGTACCATATCGATAAATTTTAATTATTACGAACTTCAAGTATCAAATTGCAAAAAATTCCATTGAAAACATGGTTAAAATTATAAACACATCAAGTTTAGGATGGTACTCGTATGTAAGTGCTTTACTAAAACGTGGAACTGCATAGACATTTATATGCCAGAAAACGTGGAACCTATTCTGAAAAACAAAAGGCAACTTTGAGACAAATCCAATGGAAAATTGAGTTAAATCATCCAATAACTGAATACTGGGAGGTACCACTGTATGGATCTACAGGGTGAGCAAAAAATGCAACAAAGTCAAATGTTATAATTTTTACATATTTTTTTTAAATTTTTTTTGAATGAACGCAAAAAATGTCGGAAATAGCATCAAATTTTAGAATAAGTTTAGATTTGCTCGAATTGGTCACCTTTGACACGAATTATGGCCTTCAAACGGCCAATGAAACCGTCACACGCGGCCCGAATTTTGCTTGCGGTATTTTGACCCATTTCCGGCGAAGGCCTTGCTTGAGGAGATCGACACTTTGGTATTTTTTAGTGCCAACCTAGCTTCCCATAATACTCCAGACACAATAGCCCAACGGATTTTTGTCCGGAGATTTTGGTGGACATTTTGCGCTGGAAATGAAGCGAGGAACCCTATTTTGTAACCATTTTTGGGTGGCGCGTTCTGAGCGCGATGGTGCTGCGTCCCGTTGGAATATCTACGATCTGCAGCCAAAATATTTGCGTGTCCGAGGCTTTAATACACCCTCCAGAATATTTTCGCGAAATATTCGGCATTTATTCTGATGCCACGGTTCATGAATACGAGCAGAGAGCGACCATCGGCTGTTATGGCGGTCCACACCATCAGCATGGCCGGCGCTTGAGTTCTGGTGGCCAACCGAAGGTGCACATTTTCAGCTGACCTCTTTGGCAAGTAAACACGATCATTTTGTTTGTTTACAAACTGCTGGACAAGGAATGTTTTCTCATCGGAGAGAACCAAATTCGGCAGTTCATCACTTTCGGATATTTTGAACCATATCTGCTAATGTTGCTGTTTTCTTCCATCCACTTCCCTGACGTCGGACTACAATAGTGTACGAATGTCTTAAAATACCGGCTATTGTTGATCAGGAGGTCCTTGATATAGGTTCTTGATATATAATTTTTTGAATAAAATACAGGGTTCATGATCGGTTTTTTAATATATTTTCTTTAGGAAAAATTGTTAGTCTGAATATCATTAAAGTCTAATATCTGATGGACCTTAATGTTTTTAAAATAAAGGTACTTGAGAAATGGTTTTTAAAAGTCGAGATTTGTGGTTCAGAAGGGGTCATTTAGAAATTCTTGAAAAATTGAAAGATTTTTCGTTGGAAATCCTTAAAAAATCTGCAGTAGTTGATCAGAAGATCTTTTAAAAATTCCTTGAAGAAAATATTTTTTGACAACTAGTCCTTAACGGGCCTTGATTACAAGGTCCTTGAAAAAATTCTTTAACATCTGCCTAGGTTGGTGTTAGGAGGTCCTATTTCATAACTTCTATATTACATTATTTGTAAATAATATTTTTTGCGGCGTAAATAGCCTCTGTAGGCTGAGTTTTACGGGTTTTAATCCATCAGTCCCCAGTAATAGGTTTTTTTCTCCAAAAAATGCTTTTCATTACCAAAAAAATTGTGTGCCAAAAAGCTTACATCAAATTTTTTACATCTGGCATTTATTTTTATTGAAAATAACAAATTATTTGGATTTCTTGGAATCAATCCCCCCATTGATCAATCATGTCAATTATAATTGAAATTTTGCACATTTCAAACAAACAAAACAAAATTTCAAATGTATGTAATTGTGGCAATCGCCACCAGATTTCCATGGAAGTAATTTTGAAAACACATTAATGCAGTTTTATGGTTTATAACAACAACGAATTGGAATTTCCACAAAAAAAAATTCCAGCGTAACAAGACCGATTAAAGTGTGGTGTAATTCGTTGATATCACTGCCACTTTTTTTGTTTTCTTTAAGATAAAAAAAAAAAAAAACAAAACAAAAAATTATTTCACGAAAAATTTTATATCCTCAGCCACATGGCTACAGAGAGTATACATGGTGAAATGAAAAAAACTGCAACCAACTTCAGACTGCTGTCATTTCTCAGCCACTCGTCCGACAGCTGTTAAAATTATTCCAGTGACAGCTTATGATATTGTTTACAAGCGTACAAAAGCATTTTGGTGAGAATTTTCCAGAAAAAAAGTTATTCATGATGGAATTAAAGCGTGGTAGTATGAAAACCACCAGTGGCTATCGTTAGAGCACTCCAGCATATAAATGTGAATAAATCTCTTGTGTCTCGTACCATCGCTCGTTACGTGATACAGGTAGCGTAGTCCGATGTCAAGGAGGTGGACCGAAGAAAACAGCAACATCAGCAGAAATGATTCGAAAAGTAAAGAAGCGACTTGATCGAAATCCGCGTCACAGTGGCCGAAAAATGGCTAGTGAGCTGAACATATCGCAATATTCCATTCGGCAGATATTGAAAAATTAGCTCCGGGTAAAGCCATTGAAATTACAAAAAGTGCAAGAACTTACACCGCAACCGAAAGAAAATAGTCTCAAATGAGCTAAAAAGTTGCTTCGCTTGGCTGAAAGTGGTGAACTGCCGACTTTGGTTTTCTCCGATGAGAAAACATTCGTTGTCCAGTAGTTTGTAAAAAAAACAAAATTATTGTGTTTACTTGCCAAAGAGGTCAGCTGAAAATGTGCACCTTCGGTTGGTCTCCAGAACTCAAGCGCCGACCAAGGTCATGGTGTGGGCTGCCAAAATCAGCCAATGGTTGCTCTCCGTTCGTATTAATCGATCGTGGCATCAGAATAAATACCGAATATTATCTCGAAAATATTCTGGAGGGTGTATTAAAGCATTGGGCACGCAAACATTTGGCCGCAACCTTGGACATTCCAACAGGAGCCAGCACCATCGCACTCAGCGCGCTTCACCCAATAATGGTTACAAAATGAGGTTCCTCGCTTCATTTCCAACACACAATGGCCATCAAAATCTCCGGATACCAATCCGTTGGACTATTGTGTCTGGAGTATTTTGAAAAGCAAGGTTGGCACTAAAAAATACCAAAGTGTCGATCACCTCAAGCAAATGCTTCGCCGGGAATGGGCCAAAATACCGCAAGGCAACATTCGGGCAGCGTGTGACGTTTTCATTGGCCGTTTGAAGGCCATAATTTGTGCCAAAGGTGACCAATTCGAACAAATTTAAACTTGTTGTGAAATTTGATGCTATTTTCGACATATTTTGCTTTCATTCAATAAAATTTTAAAAAAGTAAAACTTATGGCGTTTGTTGAAGTTTTTTTTTCTCACCCTGTATATCATTTGATACGGGCAAAAGGTTTCTTATCGAAATAACGGTTTTAGACTCGAGGTCTCTTTGACCAAATCCGTTTCATGGCATTTGGAGACGATCAGGGGGTGTCCCTTCGTCCCCAAAAATAAAGTTGAATAACCATGAGGCTCATAAAACGCGAAATGAGCATCAGATTCTTTTCAAACTCGACACATCCCAATATTTCTATCAACATAAAATCTGGTGCGAAAATGGAATATGTTGGACCACTCATTTTGGTACTTCCCCCACCATGTGTATATTATTTATATTTATTTGATGTTCTTAATGTATACTTCAGCCTTAGACAGAAATTTGTCTGTGCAGGTCCACGTCTTCGTATAGCCCCCATGTAATGGTACCTCCCCATTTTCGATATTTTGATAATTTTAGCGACATTATTAACCGGAATTGTTTCAAATTTGGTATTTGTAGTTCGTAATGGATTCTACAGCCTATGACAGAAAACTGTCTGTTCAGGTCCATGTTTTCGTACAGCCTCCATATTTCGGTACCTCCCCATTTTCGGCATTTTGGTGATTTAAGCGGCATTATTCATCAGAAATGATTCAAATTTGATATTTGAAGTTCGCAATGGATATTACAGCCTGCAACATAAAATTGTCCCTACAGGTCCAAGTCATGGTATAGCCCCCATATAACGGCACCTCCCAATATTCGATATTTTGACGATTTTAGCGACATTATTTACCGGAATTGTTTCAAATTTGGTATTTGAAGTTAGTAATGTCTACTACAGCCTAAGAAAGAAAATTGTCTGTGCACTTGCACGTGCATATATAACGGTATCTCCCGATATTCGGTATTTTGATGATTTTAGCAAAATAATTCATCGGAATTGTTTTTAATTTGGTATTTGAAGTTCGTAATGGCTACCTCATCCTATGAAAAAAATTGTCTGTTTAGATCCACGTCTTCGTATAGCCTCCATATAGCGGTACCTCCCCATTTTCGATATTTTGGTGATTTAAGCGGCATCATTTATCAGAAATGTTTTAAATTTGATATTTGAAGTTCGCAATGGATACTACAGCTTATGACAGAAAACTGTCTGTGCAGGTTCACGTTTTGGTTAGCCCCGATTTTGATGATTTTAGCGACATTTTGATGATTTTAGCGATATTTGTCACTAGTTTTTTATTCGAAATTTGTGTGATCCCGACCCATCCCAATATTTCTTAAAATTTCGTCAGATTAAATATCACAACAAAACAATTTTGAGTCATTTTTGGAATTGCAATAGTTTTCGCATTATTCTTCCTCTCATGCCTGGGTTGGTTGGTTGGTCGATTGTGAAATTGCGAAAATTTGCGATATGTAAATTGTTGAAATGTGCAAAATGCACATTTAAAAACAAATTGTTGTTGTTTTGGCTGACTCGGTTTCCTTCGGTTAAAAATATCCAACAATTTCGATTGTTGTTTACAAAACAGCCGCAGCAACGACGACAACAACAACGACGGTGGCTACAATAACAAATTGTTATTACTGCTGGGGTGTTGTTTTTGTGGCGGCCGCAGCAGTGGCGTCGTCGGCATGTAATGCGAAAACACAATTTCATCAGCAAAAATCCAATACAAATAAATCGGCAACGAACCTTTCGACAAAAAACAGTGCTACAAAACTCAAAATGAGTTCGCTCACCATAAAAGCAAAATAAACAGGCAAAGGCTGCCTGCTCTGCCCAGCTCCCAATGGTTACATAGGCAAACCCATTAGCAGGCAGGCAGGCAGATTGACTGGCTGGTTGGCAGGTCCAATGCTATTAACAGCAACAACGGCGACAATTGCTGCCTGCTGCAGCCTCCTTCCAACCGACTCTGATATCAATCGAACAGACTCGACTTCATCATAATCAGCCACAATTCCAATAAATTTTCCGTCCAACCATCCATCCATCTCTCTATCTATATGTCCGTCCGTCCATCCATCCATCCGTCTGTCGGTTTGTTTTTGTTTACAAGTCTGTTGTTGTTGTTGTTGTTGTTGTCGATGTCTATGTTTATTTTTGTGTAAAATTTCATTCATACAAATCTGCACCAAAAACGATTCATTCATTCATGCAATCGTTTGGATGTGGCCGGACGGTCATTCGCTCGCTCGCTCGGTAGGTTGTACGGATGTTGTTGTGATTCCAATGAATTTGGCATTTCAATGGATGATTGTTGTTCTTGTTGTTGTAGTTGTAATTGCTGCTGCTGTTGATTTCTGATGTCGTTGCATGGCTGTTCTGCAGCTACCCCCCTTTGAAGTGTTCTGACTATGCCGTAGGACCACACCAAATAATGGCGTTGCAATTGCCGTCACCATCAGACAGACTACGACGACGATGATGGAGATGATGATGTTCGTTGGTTGTAAACTATGGGTCCCAAACCGACACACACGACAAGTACATTTTTGTAGTCAAAGTTGACGTCAACATGTGTAAAATGGCCAACCATCAGCGTAAAAGACCAAAACAATTTAATTGAAAACCAAACGAAAGCAACAACAACAATATATTGTCGGAAAAAAATTTGCAATTTTTCTAATAGGAATAGGTATTTTGTTGGAATTTTTTAAAAACTCAAATTGACTGAGCGATCAGTGATTTAAGGCTCTTGAAAACGGTTACATCAGGGATCTGAAATTTTGCATAAGGTCCACATTTTATGTGATGGTCTAAACAAAGTTGCTACAGGGTTTTTAAAAAGTCGTCTTAGAATAGTTCGAACTCGAACGCCATTGAACATTTGACGAGCGCCATCTTTCAGTAGTGGGCAAAAGTGTTGACCAACAAATCCCAATATATTAGCATACTTTTAGGCAAAAATACAAAAAAGATTACACTGTTGAAATAGGGATTTTAAAAGCTATTAATAACTCTCTTAATTTGCGCAAATCATTACAAATTACCAAAAATTTTGAAATTTGTCCTAAAATAATTCGGAGTAGGCATAAAGGTCCTCCGACACTTCCTTAAAGAGAGTCGTTATGCGTGAGGTGAGAAATATAAATTCCTGAGCATTCTTTTAGGAGATGAAAAAAACTGCAAAGGTTGAGAATTCTCTTCAATAGGCCTTCTCTCATAGCACAATTACAGTGGGAAACACAAAAAAATTTGTGTAGGAAAAATTCAGATCTTGTGTGAAGATGGAATTTATCGACCAATTTCTTTTGGTACCTCCCCCCAAAAAAGGGGTCAAAATTTTAAATACCAAAACGCCCATATAATGCGAAATGAGCATCCAATACAACATCTCGTGTGAACATGATAAACATAGGCCTTCTTCTTCTGGTACCTTCTTCACAAAGGGTGACAATTTTTGTACCCTCCACCATACATAGTATAGAGGGTATGTTCATCATTGCGTTTGTAACTTATCGAAATTTTAGACGTTTTAGAAGTTTATACAGGGTGAGAAAAAAAAAATTTTTACTTTTTTTTTTTTAAATTTTATTGAACGAAAACTAAAAAATGTCGGAAAAGCTTCAAATTTCCGAATAAGTTTGGATTTGTTCGAATTGGTCAACTTTGGCACGAAGTATGGCCTTCAAACAGCCAATGAAACTGTCACACACTGCTTGAATGTTGCTCTGAGGTATTTTTGCCCAATCCCGGCGAAGCGCTTGCTTATGGCGATCGACACTTTGTTATTTTTTTATTGCTAACCTTGCTTTCTAAAATACTCCAGACCAATAGTCCGGAGATTTTTGTGGTCATTGTGCATTTTGTAATCATTGAGTACTGAGTGCGATGGTGCTGAGTCCTGTTGGAATGTCCAAAGTCTGCGGCCAAAATGTTTGCGCGCCCAAGGCTCCTCCAGAATATTTTCGCGATAATATTCGGCATTTATTCTGATGCCACAGCCGATTAATACGAGCGGAAAGCAATCATCGGCTGTTATGGCGGCCCACACCCTCACCATGGCCGGGGCTTGAGTTCTGGTGATCAACCGAAGGTGTACATTTTCAGCTGACCTCTTTGGCAAGTAAACACGATCATTTTGTTTATTTACAAACAGCTGGACAACGAATGTCTTCTCATCGGAGAAAACCAAATTCGACAGTTCACCACTTTCGGCCAAGCGAAGCATCTCTTTAGCTCTTTTGGGTCTATTTTCTTTCTCTTGCGGTGTAAGTTCTTGCACTTTTTGGAATTTCAATGGCTTTACCGAATATTTCCAAATGGAATATTGGGATATGTTCAGCTCAGGAGCCATTTTTCGGCCTCTGCGACGCGGTCTTCGATCAAGTCGCTTCTTTACTTTTCGAACCATTTCTGCTGATGTTTCGGTTTTCTTCCGTCCACTTCCTTGACGTCGAGCTACGCTACCAGTATCACGGTAACGAGCGATGGTACGAGACACAAAAGATTTATTCACATTTAAATGACGGAGTGCTCTAACGATAGCCACTTGTGCTTCTCCAGCCAAATATAAAGAAATCACACTATCACGCTTGAATTCCATCACGAATAACTTTTTTTCTGGAAAATTCTCACCAAAATGCTTTCGTACGCTTGTAAACAATATAATGAGCTGTCACTGGAATAATTTTAACAGCTGTCGGGCGAGTGGCTTAGAAATGACAGCAGTCTGAAGTTGGTTTTTTCATCTCGCCCTGTATAATTTCTATTTTGAACATTGACTCTAGCTCTTACTTTTAAAAAAGGGAACTTGCTGGCGCCCCAACATAAAAAAACAGTCGGAAGTGAACTTTGTGTAAAACTCGTAGTCTTCAATCTGAGTACTAGTCAAAACATTTGCCAAAATGTGCCAAAGGCACGACACCTGGGAACCCCAAAATAAAATTTGGGTTTGGAAATTTTCATCATCCGGAAAATTATATATTTTTTTTTACCTCTATGAATCTAGCCATTGAGCGAAGGTTTTTGAAATTCATTGATTGACTCTTGATGGCATATGGTTAATAATTATTATTTCATATGACAGGTTCATGTTAACCCATCCGCAGGTGCACAAATTAATACCAAAAATACGATGATAGAATCAATATTCCATCATTGCCTCGTAGAACCATAGAAGGCACATACTGAAAATACTTCCATTATATTATCAAATGGTGAAAGTCTCGAGGTGTTTGTGCTTGTCCGCTTTAATTAATATTACTAATAAATTACACCTTTATTGGCCTCTTTATAAAACAAAAGAAAAATCTATTTTTAAATACAACACCAATTAGAGTGTCTAGTGTCTGGTCTAGGCACTGGCACATTTTTTTTTTTTAAAGAATAATATATTCCGTGGAAGTAATGTAGGTAGGTTTTCTAGCACACTGCCCCTCTAACTGCACCCCCCCCCCCAACCACATTTCAATTGACAACTTAATTGAATTTCATCGGCATTGATCGGCAAAGTGCTATGAATTGAACTTGACGGGAATTGAAATATATATGACCGCCGACGACCACTCGACGACAGGTGTCGAAACAGAGATTTGTTTATCTATTCATAGCGCATAATACAATGTTGTAGTTGTTGTGGCAGGTGCCATTGGGGTGGTGGGGGATGGAAATCCCGGCCCCCCATATATGAGGTGCAAATGGTGAGCTAGAAAGTATTCATTATGTTCACTCACACACACATGCACGCACATCGACACACATTTGGCGTTTACAGATACTTTAATTATTGTTTATGAGGGCAATTGGAGGAATCCGAATCCCCCACACAAGTCAAGCGGAAGCCCAGGTGGGAACTAATGATTCCCTAAATGGAGTTAAATGGGGGGAGGTATTTAAATGTATTTTTAGATATTTTGTTTATAAAATTATTGAATATTTTCCATTTTTAATAACAAAAATATTTGTGTTCTTTATTTGCAGGAAAAAAATGGTGTAAGTATTCAAAAACTTTTTGAAGAGGACAATGAAAACAAAGGCCCGTAACATGTCTTATGTGGAATTAGACTTCTTTATATCAAATATATCTGTGGATGAGCTAGGGGAGGGGAGGGGCTATTCTCCTTCTTTGAAAACAAAGGTCTTCTAGATATTTGGGATCCCTAAAAGTGTTACAGGACTTGTATGGATAGAAAGCCCTTGACAGGTCTCTTATTGATAGAAGACATCTGACCGGTCGGGTTGATGGATAGAAGACCTTCAACGGGTGTTTCATGGTTAGAAGATCCCTTAACAGAAGAAGACATACAACTGCTTTTCTATTGAAGGAGACTTCTAACAGGCCGACTGGAGATAGAAGACCTATAACAGGTCTTCTGGGGGTAGAAGGTCTTTTAACGATATGGAATGCCTAAGAGGTCTTTTAAGTATAGAAGATTTCTCATAGGCCACCTATGAATAGAAAAGTTTTAAAGATCTACTAGGGAAAGAAGGCCTTTTGAAGCTCTATTATGGAAAAACCACAGTACATAATGTCTTCTATTAAATGTAGAGATTTCTGAACTTTTAAAGTTCTTCTTTAGACAGAAGACCTCAAAAAAGCTCTTTTTTCTTCTATAGATAGAAGACCTTCTGAAGCTCTTTTATGAATATAAGATTTTGTAAAGCTCTTCTGTGGATTAACAACTTTGGAGGTTTTTTTATGAAAGGAAGTCTTTTTAAAGCTCTTCTATAAATAAAAGAGCTTCTGAAGCTCTTCTATAAATAAAAGAGCTTCTGAAGCTCTTCTATAAATAAAAGAGCTTCTGAAGCTCTTCTATAAATAAAAGAGCTTCTGAAGCTATTCTATAGATAAAAGAGCTTCTGATGCTCTTCTATAGATAGAAGACCTTCTGATGCTCTTCTATAGATAGATGAAGCTCTTCTATAGGGAGAAGACCTTCTGAAGCTCTTCTATAGGGAGAAGACCTTCTGAAGCTCTTTTATAGGGAGAAGACCTTCTGAAGCTCTTCTATAGGGAGAAGACCTTCTGAAGCTCTTCTATAGGGAGAAGACCTTCTGAAGCTCTTCTATAGGGAGAAGACCTTCTGAAGCTCTTTTATAGGTAGAAGACCTTCTGAAGCTCTTCTATAGGGAGAAGACCTTCTGAAGCTCTTCTATAGGGAGAAGACCTTCTGAAGCTCTTCTATAGGGAGAAGACCTTCTGAAGCTCTTCTATAGGGAGAAGACCTTCTGAAGCTCTTCTATAGAGAGAAGACCTTCTGAAGCTCTTCTATAGAGAGAAGACCTTCTGAAGCTCTTCTATAGATAGAAGACCTTCTGAAGCTCCTCTATAGATAGAAGACCTTCTGAAGCTCTTCTATGGACAGAAGACCTTCCGTAACTCTTCTATAGATAGAAACCCTTCTGAAGCTCTTCTATAGATAGAAACCCTTCTGAAGCTCTTCTATAGATAGAAGACCTTTTGAAGCTCTTCTACAGATAGAAGACCTTCTGACGCTCTCCTATAGATAGAAGACCTGCTGAGGCTATTCTATAGATAAAAGACCTTCTGAGGCTCTTCTATAGATAGAAGACCTTCTAAAGCTCTTTTATGGATAGACTTTTTAAAGCTCTTCTATGTATAGAAGACCTTCTGAAGCTCTTCTATAGGTAAAAGACCTTCCGAATCTTCTTCTATAGATAGAAGACCTACCTTCTAAAGCTCCGAAACCGACCCCTAGTAGTAGTATTTCCTTTAGTAGTATTTCTAAGTTCTCTTTTCTAAAGTCAACAATAATTTTAAATTGTGTAGAACAAATGCCAAAACACACATACTGGTTCATTGGCCATGGTTAACATGGCAAACACCATGTTTACATCAAAAGCTCCCGTGCCCTATTTCAACCACAAAATTTCAACATCATCATACTACTCGATTATAATAATATCATTGTGTCCATATTGATGATGTCGTTGTCCTTTTGACCAGTAAAACTCTATATATATGTATGTCCTTGTGTGTGTGCGCGCCTGAAGAACCACATGGCGACCAACATGTGTTTAATTTACCATTTAAACATGTTTGGTTGTTCGGTTTTCCGGTTACCTTGGTTTTCGGTTTGGTTTGGTTTGTGTGCCATGTATTTTAGGACTTGATTTCTTCCCTCTCTCTCATATTTTTTGATACAGTGATTGTTGTTGTTGTTGGCGATATATTTTTCGACAAACATTCACGACCTTTCCCAACAAATATCGAATTGCGCAGCGAAAAATAAAAAGAAACAAACAACCAGAAAATATTTATTTTGCCAATCCTGACACTTTGCATGAAATGTGAGTGCAGTTTGGGGTTGGTGTCGCTGGTGTTTCTGCATATCGATGACAAAGGATAATCGTATGGTGTAAACGGGTGTAATTTTATATTTTACAACGTTTGGGGGGATGCATGTGGATTCAAGTGAAATTGGTGGTTAATAAAAATGGAGGAGAGATAGAGATTGTTTTACATCGTATAAATGAATGTTAACTGAAAAAAGAATTAAATTCGGCTGATACGATTTTATAAGAGAGCTAGGAAAGTTGACCTGTTTTAGGACTCGCAAAGTTCAATATGAACCCATATTATTGGAAAATCGCAAAAAAATCCAAATGCCATATTTTTACTTTTTTTTTAAATTTTATTGAATGAAAGCAAAACATGTCGGAAATATAATCAAATTTTAGAATAAGTTTAGATTTGTTCGATTTGGTCCCCTTTGACACGATTTATGGCCTTCAAACGGCCAATGAAACCGTCACACGCTGCCCGAATGTTGTTCTGCGGTATTTTGGCCCATTCCCGGCGAAGCGCTTGCTTGAGGTGATCGACACTTTGGTATTTTTCAGTGCCAACCTTGCTTTACAAAATACTCCAGACACAATAGTCCAACGGATTGGTATCCGGAGATTTTGAAGGCCATTGTGAGCTGGAAATGAAGCGAGGAACCTCATTTTGTAATCATTCTTGGGTGGCACGTGCTGAGTGCGATAGTGCTGAGTCCTGTTGGAATGTCCAAGGTCTGCGGCCAAAATGTTTGCGTGCCCAAGGCTTTAATACCCCCTCCAGAATATTTTCGCGATAATATTCTGTATTTATTCTGATGCCACGGTCCATGAATACGAGCGGAGAGCAACCATCGGCTGATATGGCGACCCATACCATCACCATGCCCGGCGCTTGAGTTCTGGTGGCCAACCGAAGGTGCACATTTTCAGCTGACCTCTTTGGCAAGTAAACACTATCATCTTGTTTATCTACAAACTGCTAGACAACGACAACGAATGTTTTCTCATCGGAGAAAACCAAATTCGGCAGTTCACCACTTTCGGTCAAGCGAAGCAACTCTTTATCTCTTTTGAGTCTATTTTCTTTCTGTTGCGGTTTTTGCACTTTTTGAAATTTCGATGGCTTTACCTCGAACTCAGTTTTCAATATTTGCCGAATGGAATATTGCGATATGTTCAGTTTATGAGCCATTTTGCGGCCACTGCGACACGGGTTTCGATCAAGTCACTTCTTTACTTTTTGAACCATTTCTGCTGACGTTGCTGTTTTCTTCCTTCCACTTGCTTGACGTCGGACTACCGGCTACCAGTATCCCTGTAACGAGCGATAATACGAGACACAAGAGATTTATTCACATTTAAATGCTTAAATGCTCTAACTATAACCACTTGTGGTTTTCCAGCCACAATCACACTATCACGCTTGAATTCCCGAATAACTTTTTTTTCTGAAAAATTCTCACCAAAATGCTGTTGTACGTTTGTAAACGATATAATGAGCTGTCACTGGAACAATTTTAACAGCTGTCGGACGAGTGGCTTAGAAATGACAGCAGTCTTAATGTTGGTTGCAGTTTTTTTATCTCAGCCAGTACTTGGCGCTCGGATCATAAATATTTTTGATTTGATCGCGATGTAATATTGTCATGATTCACAATTTGGATATCTCACATTAATTCCATTACAATTTTTGTGCAGTGTACTTTTTTTATTGTTGTACGTTTATGTAAATGTACTTGAGAGGAGATTACTTTGCGTACCCCGACTCCAACCACCACCATCATCCATGGTATGGATATCAGCCTGTGTGGTAGCCGAGCAGCACATGTTCAGTTTACCTACTTACAAGCCAACTTATACGTATTGAATTTCACTGAATTACATTGTAATAAGGTGTAATAGCCTTACAAGTGTCGATACACGCATCGCGCATTCATTCGGCCAGAGGGTAATTGGAAGGATGGTAGTGCTGGTGGTGGTTGCATACGCGCACGCACTCACTCACGCACACTCGCACTTTAAGCTTTCAAGTGGTGCTATGCAAAAGTGTAATCGCTGAGGTCGAAAACATTTACCAGAGCTTAGGGTAAAATTGCTTGCGCTGCAATTAGCTGCTGTGTTGTAAAACAGAATTACAAGAGGAAAATGTTGTTGTTCTAAAGTGCGAAACCAGGTATTTGAAAATCGCCCTTGAGGCGAATATTGAAGCAGGTCTGGTTCTTTACAACAATTGAAATTAAAAAAACTAATTTGAAGCAGATTAAATAGTTGAAATCCTGAGGTTTATAATAGGTGGCGCAAAAGTCATCCTCGTATCAGAAAATGCTATAAATTTTACGACTGGTTCCTAATGTCTTAAAACATGGAAAAAAGGAATGGTCCGATCACTACCATCTTTATAGCAGATCTTGTGTTGAGAGAAAGAGAAAGAAAGAGCCAATACTGAATGGAATCGAATGTCAATTTTGCGTTTTATGAGCTTCATGGATATTCGAAATTTTGACCCTTTGTTGGGGAGATACCAGAAGGAGTGAATCGACATATTCCATCTTCACAGCAGATCTCATGTTAGTAGAAATAATGGCATGTGTGAAATATGAAGAGAACCGGCTGCTTATTTCGGATTTTAAAATAGTTTTGGTTATTTAAAATATTGACCCATTGTTAAGGAGGTACTAGAAGATCCACACCCTCTTTATAACAGACCTCGGGTTGAGGTAAATACTGGAGTGTGCTAAGTCGGAATAGAATCGGATATTAATTTCGCGTTTTATGAGCTTCATGAATATTCAAAATTGTGATCATTTGTGGGGGAGGTACCAGAAGGAATGGGTCGATATTGCCCATCTTCGAACTCGATCCAAGTTTGATAATAATATTACGTTGTGCCAATTTTGGACCAAATCGAATACTACCTTCGAGAGTTATCGTGCGCACCAGCCCGACAGACAAATAGACATCGCTAGAAGGACTCAAAATGTTCCGAAAAAGATTTGGTCCAAAGAGACCTGGGGTCTAAAACTGTTATTTCGATGAGGCACGTTTTGGCCGTATCAAATAATATATACCCTTTCGGGCCATATGACTGAGGGTATAAAAAACGCCTCCTCTCAATGTAACCTTATCCTGGAGAAACAAAATCCTCAAGCTGCTAGCCGGCAGCATTTGGGTGCGGACAAGAAAAACCTTGTTGACTTCTTATAACGCGATAGGTCGGTCTGTTGTCAACTATGCGGCTCCATTATGGTCTGCAAATACTAGTGCTACGCAGTGGAAGCACATCCAGACCTGCCAGAATGCTGCCCTGAGAACTGCGACGGGGTGCTTTCTCATGACACAAGTGGACCATCTACATGAGGTGGCGGAAGTCCTTCCTTTACGTCAGCAAGGCGCTAGTGGGCAGCACTTGGGTGCGGACAAGGAAACCTTGTTGACTTCTTATAACGCGATAGGTCGGTCTGTTGTCAGCTATGCGGCTCCATTATGGTCTGCAAATACTAGTGCTACGCAGTGGAAGCACATCCAGACCTGCCAGAATGCTGCCCTGAGAACTGCGACGGGGTGCTTTCTCATGACACCAGTGGACCATCTACATGAGGAGGCGAAAGTCCGCCCTTTACGTCAGCATAATCATATGCTTTCGTTGCAGTACATGCTTGAGTGTTACCGTGAGAGTCATCCCAGGCATATGGTGGATACAACTCTCTCACCCAGATGTGTCAGGAAGGACATATACGATCGTGAGAGGGAGGTCCAACGCTATAAGAAAACTTCTAGATCAAAAAGCCTATCAGGCAGGTCTGAGTGGCATTCATACCGATGCAGTCGCGGATGCTATCAGCAGTTATAGAATGAATGCCGTCCTCGGAGTCCACCCCCATCCATTGCAGCTGAAGAACGTCAACTGCCTAAAAAAACAACAAAAACAGCAACAAAAGTGTGCCTTAAAGTATGCAGTATGGCCAGAAACCCTAAGCAATAACAATATAAAAGTTCAACTATAGATGGCGTTCACTAAAAATGGATCATAAGATTTTGAGAAAAGTTCTGAATCAACCGTGGATTGATCGACTTGCTATTAAAATCTTTAAAAATCGAAATTGACTTTTAACTGCGAGCCAAAAAATAAAAATATGCAATGATTTTTTTTCGTTCCTTTTGTGTTTACTGCAATTGAATGAAATCGAGTTCACCACACAACAAATGTAGATTTTTTTGGGGAATAACTCACTACTAGTAATGCATGGGGTATGTAGTTGTATTAGAGCGGAAAGGGACATATGTGCCTACCAATCTTTCACTGGACTCAAATAATTTTCATGCATTTTTTGCAGTGCATTACATGGGTTGGAGAGTTCATGAAACTGCAGCATTGTATTATGCGATGCGTTAATCTTTATTTTATTCGCCCCATTTCACATTGTGCGAATGCAAATACAACGACGACATCGACATTGTCATTGATATGTACTTCGGAAACAGGATAGCTTCTCGTTGTCTTTTTTATTTTGTGATTTTTTACACTTCAAAATGCAACCTTTCACACTTCTATTCGCTCTTCTTTCTATACCCATCCCATTCTTAAAAGTATGTCATCATTGCATATTCCCGGTAAAATGTTTGTGTTGGGGGAGGGAGTCGTTCGAACGTACATGAATTACTTGGAGAGCGTGTAAATATTCCCTTTGTGTTAAAAGTATTGAATTACTTATTGTTTTTTTTCTCCTCTTGCATTAATTCGATTGTTCCCACAACAAGGTAATGCATGGGTTGTATGCTCTAAACGCATTTGGCTCGATTTGAAGATATAATTTTGAATGGTGAAATGTTTATAGCTTGTGGAATATGCTCTCTCTTCAAACTTGAGAGAGGTTTCCAGATACCTAAGTCCACATTTGATTGATCGACTTTTGGTATTGCAGAGATGCACAATAAACATGACTTTTACCCGTTTCTAGTTTTGATTTTCTATTCTTCTAATAATGCCGATGCAGTTCCGACCACTTTTTTGATGCAACAAAATTGTCCAACTGAGACTCATAAATAATGGTTTTGGCCTTAAAGTTTTAGTTTAAACAACAGTTAGCTACTGAGCTATATACAACCGATTTTCTAAATAACAATATTGGAATTCACGTATAGATGGCGTTCATTAATGCTAAGCAATCAGAAAATGTGTTAGAAGTTTGAATAGGTGAGTTGATTTTCGGTTAACTGACTTCAACTATTGACAAGACCAGAATTCGAAGTCAAAATTTGTTTGTGAGAAAAAAACACAAAGTCAAGTTTTAGATTTTCAGAAAATAGACTTTGGTTTCGATTTTGATTTTCTATGCTTTTAAATATGCCGATCCAATTTTGCAGAGACTCCGGAAAAATTGTCCGGTCTGAGTCATAAACATCAGCTTTGGCTTCAGAGCATTAGTTTAAAAACCATCTGGTTGCCGAAATAATAACTATTTTGAAATGTAGAAATTCAACTATAGATGGCGTTAATTTAACGTCTTATAGGAATATTTAAGTTTTTATTAATTAAATTTTGTTATTTAATTGAAATTTGTAATTTAATTGATATTTGTTATAAAAAAATTATAAAACTACCTGAAACGACAGATTCTACATGGTGAGATGAAAAAACTGCAACCAACTTCAGACTCCTGTCATTTCTAAGCCACTCCTTCGACTGTTGGCTGTTAAAATTATTCCAGTGACAGCTCATTATATTGTTTACAAGCCAACCAAAGCATTTTGGTGAGAATTTTCCAGAAAAAAAGTTATTCGTGATGGAATTCAAGCGTGATAGTGTGATTTCTTTATATTTGACTGGAAACCCACAAGTGGCTATCGCTAGAGCACTCCAGCATTTAAATGTTAGCCCGACGCCAAGGAAGTGGACGGAAGAAAACAGCAACATCAGCAGAAATGGTTCGAAAAGTAAAGAAGCGACTTGATCGAATCCCGCGTCACAGTGGCCGAAATATGGCTCGTGAACTGAACATGTCGCAATATTCCATTCGGCAAATATTGAAAAATGAGGTCGGGGTAAGCCATTGAAATTTCAAAAAGTGCAAGTACTTACTCCGCAACAGGAAGAAAATAGTATCAAAAGAGCTAAAGAGTTGCTTCGCTTGGCCGAAAGTGGTGAACTGCCGAATTTGGTTTTCTCCGATGAGGAAACATTCGTTTTCCATCAGTTTGTAAACGAACAAAATGATCGTGTTCACTTGCCAAAGAGGTCAGCTGAAAATGTGCACCTTCGGTTGGCCACCAGAACTCAAGCGTCGGCCATGGTGATGGTGTGGTGGGCCGCCAAAGCAGCCGATGGTCGCTCTCCGCTCGTATTTATCGACCATGGCATCAGAATAAATGCCGAATATTATCGCGAAAATATTCTGGAGGGGGTATTAAAGCCATGGGCACGCAAACATTTTGGCCGCAGGCCTTGAACATTCTAACCGGACTTAGCACCATAGCACTCAGCACGCGTCACCCATGAATAGTTACAAAGTGAGGTTCCTCGCTTCATTTCCAGCGCACAAGGTCGACCAAAATCTCCTGATACCAATCCGTTGGACTATTATGTCCGGAGTATTTTGGAAATCAAGGTTGTCACTAAAAAATGCCAAAGTGTCGATCACCTCAAGCAAGCGTTTCGCCGGGAATGGGCCAAAATACCGCAGAGCAACATTCGGGTAGCGTGTGATGGTTTCATTGGCCGTTTGAAGGTCACAATTCGTACCAAAGGTGACCAATTCGAACAAATCTAAACTTATTCTAAAATTTGATGCTATTTCCGACATTTTTGCTTTCATTCAATAAAATTTAAAAAAAAGTTAAAAATTTTGGCGTTTGACTTTGTTGCAGTTTTTTATCTCACATTGAACTATTGCGGAGCAGAATTTTTAGTTTTTGTCAAACCTCTTTTGTAGTATTTCAATGCATGCGTATTTTTTTTTTTTTTGCGTATTTATTTTTTTTATCTGCAGATGATATCCCAGAATTCCCAGGAACTGAGACGGGTTTTATACCCTCCACCATACATAGTCCGTCCGTCTTTTGTAATCACGCTAGAGTAATAGAATAATAATTGGTTTGGAAATGACAGCAGTCTGAAGTATAGCCTCCATATAACCGTACCGCTTAACATTCAATATTTCAATATTTCAATTTTAGCAACATTATTCACCGGATTTTTTCGTATTTCGTTTCGTATTTGAGTATTATAATGGCTTATGACAAAAGTTACCTATGCAGGTCCACGACTTCCTATAGACCCCAATATAACGGCTATATTTGGTATTTTTAAGATTTCAACAGAATTTTTAACGGATTTTATTTTATTTATTTTTTTTTTTTTTTTGAAAATTTCCAAACTCGTTTCAAATGGTTAAAGGTATTCAAAGTTCGACCCGGCTGAACTTACTGCTTTATTACTTGTATTCTCTACTGAATACTCTCGTTACTTGTTTATCCTTCGGTTGATTCTCGGGACTGGCTCCGTTTGTCGGTCAATATTGCAGCCATTTGTTGTTTACATTGCGTGACATGTTGCGTTGAGTCTTCTGCGTCATAACAGACGGTATTTTACGCACCTTTGGCCTGGAAAATAACAACTGCAGCAGCGGTAACAATTCCATGCTGCTGTTGTTGGTGCTTCAGCTCCGACATGCGTGTGTGAAGATCTGCTTACCTTTTGCTTGACCTCAGGTGGTATTTGACTGACTTGCAACTTGTTATTATTATAGTTGTTGCTGCTGTCGTCGTCGTTGTTGTTGTTTACACTTGACGTAGTGTTGCCGTTGCTGTTGTTTTTTTCAATGGTTCAGTTGTTGATGTTGTTTTTTTTTTTGTCTTTTGCTCGGGGCATTGCAATTTTATTTTTGTTCTCTTGTTTTTTTTTCATTCAATTTGTCTTGTTGTGTGTGTGTGTGATATTTTCACACCTTCTGTTATTGTTTCACTTTGTACGAGCACTCTTTTCCGTTCCGTCTTCCTTCACATATTGCCGCAATTGTTGCCAACGATAAACTTTGTTGTGAAAAGTGTCATTGTTGTGCGATGATGTTGTTGTTGTTGTTTTCATTGTTAAGGTGTTGACACTCGTTTTCAATTTCAATGACCGGGACTTTGGGGAAGTAAAATTGTTGTCTGTAATGAAAAACAGCGGGTATTCATTACAATTCTTTGGTGTAGCTTCCATGACTTTATTTGCAGAATTGTAATTTTTCCATTACGTGCTAAGGATATTTGCATTACAAATTGAATTTCGGGGACAAACTTATGGTCCCAGACCCTATAATATATTCTAGCGGTGCACTGTGGAAATGCATGTACCTTTTCCATTAAAAAAAAAAACAAACAATTTTCCATCAGTCATCCATCACTTCAATACAATTGCTAGCAACACTTTAATTGTTGGTTTCAACATGATAATTATTTTTGTGTTTTTTTGTTTTGTTTTTTGTTCAATTTTTATTTATTACAATTCGCAGACAGACAATAATGAAATGTAAACCGCTGTTTTATTAAAAAACAATAACAACAACAACAGCAATTTTGTATTATGCAATTTTCACATAATTTACATTTTATTGCAAATGAATGAACAGACAATTGTGTAGCTACTCTATATAATTAAGATTTTAAGTTGGAAAATTATAGCTTGTCGCGTTCCTTGACTGCTATATAAATTGGAACACACGATTTATTGCAACGAAATTTTTAATAGGAAATCGGGTTCCAATGTCCTCAATCCCACAAATGTCTGTTTTTTTTTATAGGAAAGGTACCTCATTAAATGAGGTCAGATTTTGAGAAAAACAAGTTAAAAAGTACCAGTCAGTATTGCCGATCGATGTATACCCTCAGCCAATGTTCGATTATTTAAATATATTTCGACTTCTGTTATGATTATAAAAATTGTTGACCCTCTATGGGTTGGGTACCGAAGGAATGGGCCAATATTGTCCACTTCATATCGGACCTAAATAAATGTGATATAAATATTGCGATATGCGAGGTTTGGACTATATCGACTACTTCCTTCAATTTATATGACATATATGAAAAATTAAAAAAACAAGTAAAAAACATTAATTTCGGCCGGGCCAAACTTTTAATACCCTCCACCTTAGGGTAAAGGAAACATTAGAGCCCATTATGACCCACATATACCAAAATCATCAAAATTCCGAATATCGGGAAATACGGCTATATGAGGCCATATAAAAACGTGGACCTATACATGCAGTACTTCGCCAAAAGAGCTAGAACCCATTAAGACCAACTAATACCAATTTCTAGACAAATCCGCGAAGAAATGTGGCAAAAACTATTAAAATGAATATCGGGAGGTACCCTTATATGAGGGCTATAGCAAATCTTGGATCTATACATGCAATGTTTCGCCAAAGGAGCTAGAACCCAGTATGACCTATAAATGCTAATTTTCAGACAAATCCGTGAAAAAATGTGGCAAAAATCAACAAAATACCGAATATCGGGAGGTACCTTTATATGGGGACTATACCAAAACGTGGACCTATAATTACAATGATTCGCCACACGAACTGGGACCTATTATGATCTACAACTACCAATTTTCAGAGAAATTCATGGAAAAATATGTCAAAAATCATCGAAATACCGAATATCGGGAGGTACCGTTAATGGGGACTATACCAAAACGTAGACCTATACATACAATGTTTCGCCACACGAACTAGGACCTATTATGACCTACAAATACCAATTTTTAGACAAATCAGTGAAAAATGTTGCAAAATCTATTAAAATACCGAATATCGGGAAGTACCGTTATATGGGGGCTATACCAAATCGTGGTCCCATACATGCAATGCTTCGCCACCGAAGCTGGAACCCATTATGACCAACAAATACCAATTTTTAGACAAATCCGTCAATACCAAACATCCTAGACACAATACAAACTGCTGCATCGTGATTTCAACAGACAGACAGACGGACATAGTTATATCGACTTAGAATTTTATGCTGATTATGAATATATATACTTTATGAGGTCTACGACGTGACAGCTCATTATATTGTTTACAAGCGTACAAAAACATTTTGTTGAGAATTTTCCAGAGCAAAAGTTATTCGTAATGGAATTCAAGCATGATAGGGTGATTTCTTTATATTTGGCTGGAAAACCACGAGTGGCTATCGTTAGAGCACTCCAGCATTTAAATGTGTATAAAACTTTTGTGTCTCGTACCATCGCTCGTTACCGTGATACTGGTAGCGTAGACTTGGCGGAAAGCGGTGAACTGCCGATTTGGGTTTTTTCCGATGAGAAAACATTCGTTGTCCACCAGTTTGTTAACCAACAAAATGATCGTGTTTACTTGCCAAAGAGGTCAGCTGAAAATGTGCACCATCGGTTGGCCACCAGAACTCAAGCGCCGGCCATGGTAATGGTTTGAGCCGCCATAACAACCGATGATCGCTCTCCGCTCTTATAAGGTGACCGTGAATAATCAGAATAAATGGCGAACATTAGCGCGAAAATATTCTGGAGGGTGTATTAAAGCCTTGGGAACGCAAAGATTATGGCCGCAGATCTTGGACATTCCAACAGGATTCAGCACCATCGCACTCAGCACGCGCCACCCAAGAATGGTTACAAAATGAGGTTCCTCGCTTCATTTCTAGCGCACAATGGCCATCAAAATCTCCGAATATCAATCCGTTGGACTATTGTGTCTGGAGTATTTTGGAAAGCAAGATTGGCACTAAAAAATTCCAAAGTGTCGATCACCTCAAGCAAGCGGTTCGCCGGGAATGGGCCAAAATAACGCAGAGCTACATTCGGGCAGCGTGTGACGGTTTCAGTGACCAATTGGAACAAATCTAAACTTATTCTAAAATTTGATGCTTTTCCGACATTTTTTGCTTTTATTCAATAACATTAAAAAAAAAATTTAAAAGTTATGGCGTTTGACTTTGTTGCAGTTCTTTTCATCGCACCCTGTATATCATCTTCTTAACAGATCGTGCATTGGCAAAAATATTTCGATGTGCGAAATTTGAAGAAAGTTGGATTCTTATTTCGCCTTCATTCTTTTAGCGTTTTGTTTTTCAAAAATCTTGAACCCAATGTTGAAGAGGCACCAGAAGAAATGGTCTGATCTGTACCATCTTTATAACAGATCTTGTGTTGATGGAAATATTAAAATGTACCAAGTCTGAATAGAATCGGATGTTAATTTCGCGTTTTGTGAGCTTCATGAATGTTCAAAATTTTGGCTCTTTGGTGGGGTGGTATCAGAATGAATAAAATACAACACCAGATCTACTGTAAAGATAGAATAGATATATTCCATCTTTACGGTAGATCTAGTGTTTTAGATATATTGGTGGTGTTATAGATAATTGGATGTGCGAAATATATAGAGAGATCTCTATGCTTATATCAGATTTTACAAACGTTTTGGTTACAAACGTTTTGGTTATTTAAAACTTTAAACCTTTTAGGGGTGGTGGGTATATCAGAAGAATTGATTCGATCTTTACCGTCTTTATAACAGATCTTGTGTTGATAGAAATATTTGTGGGGAGGTACCAGAAGGATTGGAGCGGTATACTCCATATTCACATTTTGTGTAAGTAGAGATAATAAGATGTGTGAAATATGAAGAGAACCGAATGCTTATTTCGCAATTAATAATCGTCTTGGTTATTCGAAACTTTGACCCTTCATGGGGGAGGTACCAGAAGAAGAGGAGCGTTATATTCCATCTTCACTGCAGACTTTGGGTTAATAAAAATATTGGACAATCCGACTCTTACATCACATTTTATAAGAGTTACAATTATTCAAAATTTTGACCCTTTGTGGGGAAGGAACCAGAAGGAGTTCCTAGCACTGACGCAAATATTAAGATTTGCAAAATTGAAGCAAAAGCGGATTATCCTGTATCTTTCTGTGCTGTAAAATATTTTTTTTTTATATTTTTTTTAATATCGAATTTTTGTGGGGAAGGAACCAGAAGGTGTGGACCGATATTGTCCATCTTCGAACTCGATTTGGTTTGATAATAATATTACAATGTACCAAGTTTGGACCAAATCAGATATTACCTTCGAGAGTCATCGTGCGCACCAGCCAGCCAAAAAGACTGACGGACGGACATCGCTAGATCGACTCCAAATGACCTGAAACGGATTTTGTCCAAAGAAACCTACGGTCTAAAACCGTTATTTCGGTGAGACACGTTTTGGCCGCATCAAATGATACATACCCTCCATAGCCATATGGGTGGGGGGTATAAAAAATGGGAGAACCCAAGCATGTGTGTGTAATTTCCTACGTTCAAGTTTTCTCTTGGAATATATATTTTCATTTATATTAGTTTATAACTCGAAAACCTATCACAAAACTTGCCAAGTTGTAAGAATCGTATCTGCATACTGCTTGCAAAATATGCCAACACTTGCGACAAAAAAGGCGGCGGTTGATGCAACATTGTATGGTGGTCGCACCAACAACAATAAATGTTCTTTAGATTAAGAATAAGCAAGACAAAAGGAAAAAGCTGTTGAAAAACGTTATAAAGTAATTAATCAATTAAAAGCCATTAAGATAGAGAGAGGATAGCGCCACAAATTGCACTTAATTGAATTTTAACAAAATCATTAACAACGAGACAGGGGAGGGTGGGGGAAACAGTAGACAAGCTGCTGAACGGCGACGCTACAAAAACTCATTGTTATGGCCAACTAGCTTGCAACTACTCTAACGTGAATGTGGCTAATGGAGGAGGGTGCTTTGGTGGTGATAGGTAGTGAGTGGTGCTGCTCCTGATGGCTGATGGACTGACTACATTTCCATCAAAAAAAAAAAAGTAACAGCCAAATGATGGATGGATGAATGACTAGATGAGTGGATAACTAGCCAAGTGTAGTCAGTCAACAGAAACACGGAAGGATGGGTTGTGGTGCAGACCAATTGGTTGTGCATGCAAAAACACACATTCCTCCATACATACAATGAGAGCAGCCCTTGTGCAACACTTTGACTGAGAGGAATTTGAAAAGTCAAATCCCAAAATAATGTTATTCAAATACAAGTTATTCGGTGGCATGGGATGGACTTCAGCGGAAAAAAACTCTGCAACAATGGTAACAATTATTTTCCTCAGAAAAAGTTTTTTGAAAAGGTGAAGGGAGAAAACAAATTAACAGCGACAGTGCATGACACTCGGCTAAAAGGGAATCATTTTTCTTTGTTTCTTTTCTATTGTAGTTGTTGTTGTTCCCTTTTTACACTGAAACATGCCATGATAATAGCCGACCAACAAAAATAAACCCCTTATGTTCACCTCATAAGAAATGTTGGCAACAAATTATGTTCCATACAAAATGCCAACACGATAATATGATTACAAAAAAAAAAAATGGCGAAGAAGAAGAAGAAAACATAGAGATTTAAATCTCTCATAATGCCACAGGCAGTTGCATGCAACACCACAACTATTTGCCACATACAAATAAGCAATTTTAATGTCAAGTAGTTGTTGTTCAGGGTGTTTCTGTTCCGTTTTGTTCACCACACTCCCCACAAAAAAATTTTAATGGGGAAAAGATACCAAAATTTTGTAATGATTTTTTTTTTCTGTAAAGAAATCACACATCGCTGATAAGTTGTTTTTTTTTTTTTTTTTTTTTTTTTTTTGTAGAAGAAAATCCGACCTTAGTTATTACTGAGGTATTTTTATACCCCTAGAGAACACAAATCAAAACATGCCAAAACATGCCTTATGGAAATAACGGTCTCTTGGGATCGAGTCTTTTTCAGGACATTTGGAGTCGATCTAGAGGTGTCCGTCTGGCTGGTGTGCACGATACATAGTACATCGTTATACTAGTGTTAAGTTATGTGATCATTTTTGGAAAAGGTTAAAATGTGTGTAAAGTACCAGACCAAAGTATTTCACTTCATCTATAACTGAAAAAGATGAGACATGCAATAATTCCCCATTTTATGTAAATAATTGCTAACCAAAATTTTACACTTTTGTGGAGGAGGTACCAAAAGGAGCGTTATACTAGTGTCAAACACTCCTTCCGGTACCTCCAACACAAAAAGTCACAATTTTTGAAGAAAATGATTTACGATTTTGCGCAAACCTTGTAAATCCTAATATCTTGTCAATGCTAGGTGAGTTTCGAAAATAGACGATATAGACTCATTCCATCAAGTGCTTACCCCACAAAGAGTCAAAAATGTGAAATAATCATAACTCTTATAAAATGGGGAAAAAGAGTCCAGCTGTTTTCCAATATTTCTAACAACTATATCTGGTATAAAGATGGGATAAATCAGACCACTAATTCTGGTACTTCCCCCATAAAGGGTCAACATTTTAAATAACCATGAAGCTCTTAAAAGGCGGAATGAGTATCCGGTTCCTTGCAAAGTCAGCAGGTCCCAATATTTCTATCAGAACAATATCAGCTGTGAAGATATAATATATAGGACCACTCCTTCTGGCACCTCTCCCACAAGTGGTCAAAATTTTGAATATTTACATCTCTTCACATTCTCTTCACATTTCACATATCCCAATATTTTTGTTAACACAAGTTCTGATGTGAAAATGGTGGATACGGATCCACCTCTTTTGGTACATTCCCCACAAAGGGTCCAACATTTCCCCACACCACTACATCCATTAGGCTCTTAAACGCGAAATGAGCATCCGATTGTTTTCAAAATTGGTACATCTCAATATTTTATCATCACAAGATCAGGTATGAAGATGGAATATGTCGGACGACTCCTGGTACCTGGTATATCGGCCAAGTCCTTCTGGAACTTCCCCCACAATTTCTGAATAACAAAACGCTAATAAAACGCGAAATAATCTTTTGATTCTCTTCAAATTCCACACATTTCAATATTTTTACTAATACGAGATCTGCTATGAAGACGATATATATTGGTCATCCGCTTTTCGTATTTCTCCCACAAAGGGGTCCACATTTCTCCACAAAAGTATCCATGAGGCTCATAAAATTCGAAATATTTTCAAACTTCTCACATATTTCTATAAACATAAGATCAAGTGTGACTATGGGACATGTCGGACGGTTCCTTTTGGTACCTCCCCTAAGACGGGTTAAAATTTTGAATAATTATATACACATATGGCCAAAATAATAAGTACACCGTGTTTTATGTTCATCGTCGCAACGTACGTTAAGTTTTTTAAGTAAAATATGGCAACTTTGCCACATTTCCAAACATATATATGGCAACTTTGAATCAACAAGTGAACAAATGCAAAAATCCCGTTACTTTTTGTTTCTGTGTTATTTTTGTGCTAAAGTTCGTATTTTGGCTGGCCAAAATAATAAGTACATTTTCGATTTTTCAATATTTACCTCTTGCTGAGTGCATTTTAATAAAGGTTTGTTATTTAACTACTTGTGCTTATCAAAATTAAAACAAATTGCACCACAATTTTATTGATAGATGGGTCGAAATAAGCACTGTTCTCCAGAAGAAAGGAGACTAGTGACAAAATGGAAGAAAGAGGGAAAAAGCCTAAGAACCATAGCAAAATCACTTGATAGATCAGTGTGTTTTGTCCAAAATGCGTTGAAACCCAAAAAAAATAAAGAAACACGCGGTAGGCCAAAAAAGACATCGCATATAACGGATTGCCATATTGTCACCCTCGCAAAAAGATATCCCTTTATATCCTCTCGGGAAATTTCTGCGGACATATGCAATGTGATATCCACTCGAACTATTCGGAGAAGACTTGCAGATGCCAAATTGCCAGGACGAACAGCCAGAAAGGTTCCACTGCTTCGTAAAAAAAATTTGAAGATGAGGTTATCTTTCGCAAGAGAACATTTGGGTTGGTGCGGATCCGTACATGAAAAAAAATGGCGAAATATCCTATGGAGCGATGAAACCAAAATAAATTTATTTGGAAATGATAATGGAAGGAACGTTCGTCGCCCCAAAGGAAAAGAATTTCATGTTCGGTTTACAAAAAAGACAGTCAAACATGGGGGTGGAAGCATAATGGTATGGGGCTGCTTTTCTTGGAATGGCGTTGGTCCAATATATCGTATTACTGATACAATGACCAGATTCGAGTACAAAAATATATTGGAGACTATAATGTTACCATATGCTGAAGAAAATATGCCACTTCTATGGGTGTTTCAACAGGACAACGATCCGAAACACACATCCCGCTATGTCAAAGATTGGTTTCAGCAAAATAAAATAAAACTCCTAGACTGGCCTAGCCAGTCTCCTGACCTCAATCCCATAGAAAACCTTTGGGGAGATTTAAAAAAACGCATTAGTACACAATCGTTCCAAAATAAAGACCAACTTTGGGATTTTGTACAAAAAGCTTGGTATGAAATACCTATTGATACCTGCCGTAAGCTTGTAAGTAGTATGCCAAAAAGAATACAGAAGGTCGTAGCAAATAAAGGTGGATATACTGGATACTAATGTTATAAGCAATACTGATAAAAATTAAACCTAAAAATTTCGAATTTATTTGTTTTATTTTATGTTTTACGGAATGTACTTATTATTTTGTCCACTGTTTTTTGTCCACAATTCTTATTAATACATGAAAAAGTTAATTTATCTCGAAAACTCCTGCAATACTTATTGTAATAAGTTGGCTTTATGTTGTAAGAATGGAATAAAAAAATTTGCTTTGCATTACATTAAATACATTATTTTAATTTACCTGAACATATACAAACAAACTGATGTACTTATTATTTTGGCCATATGTGTATATCATAAAATGCGAAATAAGCTTCGGACTCTTTTCAAACTCTACACATCCCAACATTTTTGATAACACAAAATCTGGTGTGAAGGTGATATATATATAGCCATCTCTTCTGGTACCTCCCCAACAAAGCATACAAATTTTGTAAAACCCAACCGAACTTATCATCCCTATATGTTTAAATTTTTCACCCAATATTTCTACTAACACAATGTCTGCGTGAAGTATGGGATATATCGGCCTTGTGGTACCTACCCCACAAAGAGTCTCTATTTTTAATATTTATAACACTCATAACTTGCGAAACGAGGCAGCGATTCCTTTCAAACTTAATATATCTAAATATTTTCCATCTAGAGATCCCATGCGAATATGGAATTTATCGGACCACTCATTCTGGTTCCTCCTTCACAAAAGTTTAAAATTTTGATTTGCAATTATTGGCATAAAATGGGAAACTATTGCTGGATGCTCTTTAAGTATTGCATGTCCCATCTTTTTCAGTTTTAGATGAAGTGAAATACTTTGGTCTGGTACTTTACACACGTTTTAACCTTTTCCAAAAATGATCACATAACTTATATGAGGAGTAGAAAGTAGTCAAACTTATAATTGGTCAACTTCTATAGAAAAAAATCAGGCCTCAGTGGTAACTGGTACAAAAAAGTAATGCCTTAGTGGTAACTATAGAAAACAAGTAAAAAAGCAGCTAGGTTCAGCCGGGCCAAACTTTTAATACCCTTCACCAACGAATTCCGAAAATACCGTTTAAATAATGACCTTTTATGTATATAATATTTTGTCATAGGCTGTAGTACCCAATACAAACTTCGAATACGAAATTTGAACCAATTCGGATATATAATATCGCTAAAATCATGAAAATACCGAATATCGGGAGTCACTGCTATATGGGGGCTATACGAAGACATGGACATGCATACGATTTTTTTTTTTTTTTGACATAGGCTGTGGTACCCAGGCATTACTTCTTTCTGTAGAAACAAATCAGACCTCAATTGATGATGCATTTTTTTCTTTAGAAAAAAATCAACCCTCAGTTATGAGGTATTTTCTTTCTATAGAAAAAATCTGTCCTTTATTTTCTTCTTCCTTCAGTTTTTGGAAAACTTGTTTCCATCATTTATCTTTTCTTTCAAATTTATTTGTTAATTCTCTTTAATCTGTATATTTTGTTTTCTTTTTTTTTTCTCTTTGCAGTTCCACAAGACACGGAAAAATATTATCGCTTGGATCCAACAAAATCTGCGGCAGAGAACTGCTATGATATCTATGCAGCGCTGTGTTGTCGTGAGACACGCGATAGCAAGCGACTCGATCTGCTCAATGAATTGGCCACATTGTGCCAGCAACAACAGCAGCTGCTGCAGAAACAACAAAAACTGCACCAACAACACCATCAACCGCACCATCACCAACAGCAGACAACAACGTCACCATCATCATCATCAACGAACACATCAGCAACAACAACACATTATGGCGGTACCACCACCGGTGGTACAGCAATGGCTTCAACGTCATTGGCGACCTCGTCGTCGGCGGCATCAATATACAAAAATAATTTGGGATTTAGCACGGAAGAGTTACTCTACTGGTAAGTGCATTCGAACAAAAAAATAACAACCGCAACAACAACAATACCTGGATATTAATTTAAAATAAACAGACACCCAAAACATTTTACACAAAAAACAGCAATAACAAATGTAAAAAACAACAACAACATGAACAAAAAACAAATTATTTAATTCCAGACAGCCATAACAGTTGTGTCTGGCTTGTTGTTATTTTTAAGGCTAATTGATGTTATTTTTATATAAGTTGCCAAGCGGGACAGTCCCATAAAATATGGAGGGTGATAATTACATTTGGCATTCAATTTACAAGATCCCGAAATATTCGTCAGAGACCCCAAAAATTTAGGATCAAAGAAAATTTATCCGTCAAATTAACCATGTCCGAGAGCCCGTTCGTCCATCGGTTTGTTTTTTGAAATCTAGATTGAGCTCGCACTGTTAAAGCAAGAGCTTTGAAATTGTGATTTGATATTACGTTTGGTGTTGAATAATGGAAAATATAGATCAACGGTTCTTAGTTATACTCCACATATAACGGCACCTCCTAATTTTTTGTCTTTCGGAGGTTTTTGCTCCCATTTCAAATCAAATCAGATAATCCCTGACAAAAATATTTAATAAAACTTCAGTTTTTAGTAAATATTAGATATACCAATTAGTAAAGAATTGCTGACGTGTTTCGCAAATTATGTGAGATATGAGTATTGCAAATTGTGACCTCTTTTTTAGGGGAAGTACCAGAAGGGATGGGCCGATATATTATGGCCACACCGGATCTTGCGTTAGTAAAAACATTGGCATGTGTGAAATTTGCATAAAATCCCATTTAAGAGCGCATCCCATTTAAAGAGCGTGTTTTGAGCCCTTTGAGGCGGAGCTACCAGAAGGAGTGAACTGATATATCCAACCTTCACAGAAAATCTTTTGTCAGTACAAATATTGGGATGTGTGAAATTCGAAAAGAGACGAAGGTTTTTTTTTTTCGAATTTTATGGGAGTTTTGCTTATTCAAAATGTAGACCCTTTGTGGGGGAGGTACCAGAAGTACTTCCCCGAAATCTACGATCTTGACAGAAAAAAAATTGGGATGTATGAAATTTATAGAGAATTGGATGCATGTTTCGCATTTTATTCCAAATTGTAACCCGTTGTGGGGGAGGTACCAGAAGCAGTGGCTCAAAATACTCCATATTCACACCAGATCTTGTGTTGATAAGAAATATTAAGATGTGCCGAGTTTGAAAAAAAAAATTTGATTCTCATTTCTTCCTTATTAAGCTTCGTGGTTATTCAAAATGTTGACCCCTTTGTGGTGGAGTTACCAAAAGGAGTGGATCGATGTCTACTATCTTCACACAAGGCATTGTGTTGATAAAAATATTGAGATGTGCCGAGTTCGAAAATATTCGGACGCTTTTTTAGCTTTGTGGTTATTCAAAATCTTTACCCCTTTGTAGGGGAGGGACCAGAAGGAGTGGATCGATATCAACCATTTTCACATCAGATCTTGTTTTAGTAGAAATATTGAGATGTGCGATTTTTGAAGAGAATCAGATATTAATTTCGCATTTTATTGCCGTTTTAATTATTCAAAATGTTGAACCCTCTGTGGGGGAGGTCCCAGAAAGAGTGTATCGATATCTACCATCTTCACATCAGATCTTGTTTTATTAGAAATATTGAGGTGGGTGAAATTTGAAGAGAATCGGATGCTACTTTTTATGAGAGTTATAATTATTTAAAATTTTGCCCTCTGTGGGGAGGTACTTGATGGATAGGGCCAATATTGTCGGATTTGGCACCTGAATAGCACCGATACAAATATTAAGATTTGCAAAGTTTGGACAAAATAGGATGACCCTTTCCTGTTCTATATGTTAAATTATTTTCTATGAAAATTTTGACCTGTTTTGAGAGAGGTACCGGAAGGAGTAGACCGATATTACCCATCACCGTACTCGATCCAAGTTTGGCAATAATATTACGATGCAGCAAGTTTGGATCAAATCGGAGCCTCTGTAACCTTATGGCTGAGGGTATAAAAATATGGTTTGTAAAATTTGGACCTAATCGGATAATCACCTTGAGAGCCAGCTCGATCGACTCCAAGGAATTTTGTCCAGGGACGTAGGCAAAAATGCATTTCGAAACGATTTCGAAGAGGGCCAACATCCAATATTTTCCACGATAAATATTCCGAAAATTGCAAAAAAGAACCGATTGCGGACTTTCTTCCTGATCTAATCCAAAAAGATCTTGGGTCTATAACCGCTATTTTAACGGGTAGGTTGTGATCTATTTAACGGATATAGCCGTTCAGGGTTATAAATTTACAGTTGGCGTTTGAGAACGACCGCATATGTCAACATCTAAGATCTCTGAGGAAAGATGGCACCAGATGTTGGAGTTGAGGGAGTCAGCTCGTTGATACCATAGGCTAGGATAGCAATTCAGTGTGAAATTGTCAATAGGTTTTCCTAAAGAAAAACGAAAGATTTTCTATTTAGAAGGAGTATTTCCATTAAAAACTAAAATGTCTTCTTATATTAGACATATAGTCAACTCTTGAATGTCCTCTCAAGAAACACCCAATGGTTTTCTCATTGAAGATTAACATTTCGTTTTACAGAAGAGCAACAAAAAAGACTTGAATATCCTCTTAAGGAATACCCAAAAGTATTCTCGTAGAAGATTAACATTTCGTTTCACAGAAGAGCCAAAGGGGTTTCTTAAGAAAAAAAAAACAGAAGGAGTCCCCCAAGGAAAAGCAGAGTCTTTTTCTGAAAAGAACCAAACGTCTTTTCCTAAAAAACCATGAGGGTTTCCTCTAAAGAAGACCAGAGAAAGTTGATCTTAAAGACGACCAAAGGGTCTTTCTAAAGTAAAAAGACTCTTCATATAATTGTGGGAAAGTCTTTTCATAGAAGCCTTTGTTTTTCTGATAGAAGAGCAGAAAGTCTTCTCATGTAGGAGGGTAGAAGACATTTAGTCTATTCTTAGAAGAGTTGTTGGTCTGACAGAAGGTTTGCCTTTGGAAAGCAGAAGTTCTCTTCAACGAACAGCTGATAGTCTCACCAAAGAAGAAGAATAGTAGGTCTCCTTAAGGAAGAGTAGAAGGTAGTCAAGGAAGAGCAGAAGGTAGTCAAGGAAAAGCAGAACGTTTTCCTTAAACACCCAAAGGTCTTCTCAGAAGAACAAAAGTTGTTCTACTAAAGGACTAAAGCGTCCTCTCATTGGAGAACGGGGAAAGTTAGTCTTATGATAGACGACCAAAAGGTATTTAAATAAGTCTGCATATAGATTTTTGAAGTCTTTGGATAGGCGTCTCTGCTTTACTGACGGTTAAGCACAATATATTCTCATAAAAGAATACATACCACGATCTCTGAACGTCTAACTTTATCTAATTATTGGAGATGTTTATTGACTTTAAATTAGAGAGAGAAAGAGAAAATCCAAAGAAATGTCCTCCAGAGGCCCTACAGAGGCGGCGAGACTAGCGAATGAGCATGGCGAGCTTCGTCAAACAAATTGTAAGGGCCATTGTGACAGGTAATTGACAGGGGTAGTTAACATTTTTGTATGTAAGGATATTCGCTGGATATAAAGAAATCCAATTCTTACAATGTTGCTTGAAACTAATAATACCAGCACCACCACTTACCCGGGTTTTGGATTATTTTTAGCAATCGAAAGTCTTTAACAACTTCTCTTAAGATGGCGTATTATTTAAAATTTAATGGTAAATTATGTTTTCTTCTTCTCTTTCAGTTTAAGTGCTTCCCTGATACGTTCATTTACTCAAGTGAGAGCGGCTGCTTTGCGTACCATACGCTATGTGTTGACCACAACCAAGGATATCAAAATATTCAACTCCATGCAATTACCGCATTTGCTATGTCGATCAATTGACATAATGCTAAAGAATAATGATGAGCGTGTTCAGGCTTTAAAATTGGTAAGTCACCTTAATCCCTTTTCATTATCCTTCATATCCCAAAATAATGTTCTATTTCTTTGCAGATACGCAAAATGTTGGCAATATCACCGGAAAACATAAGTCCGGTACTGGTACGCTGTCTGGTCTCTTTGGCCGATACAGGCCTGGAAGAAAAGGATAAATTGCTTAGGGTTTGTCTGGCCACACTGTGTGAATTTGCCGTTTTGAATCCCACACTGCTGATATGTTGCGGTGGTGTTACCTCGATAACCCGTAATGTTGTCGAGTGTCACAATCCTCGAATAGCCGAAAGTTTAAGTGGTGTCCTACTCTATCTGCTGGAATGGCCACACACGCGTAATATATCGGGAGTGCGTTTGGATTGTTTGGCGGCACCCTATTGCGATTTTACATATCGTCTGGGGATTATGGATAAGAACAAGTAAGTCCATATTCCAAGTGAGAGACCCTTATGACAATGATTTTTATTCATTTTTGATTTCTTTACCTTTTCCAGAGATGCTCATGAACTTCGTTACACAAGTTGTCGTTTAGCTTTATTATCTGTTCTGCGCAGCTGGACTGGGACCATTGAATTCTGTGATCCAAGTAAACCATCCGGTTTAAAAGCAATAGTTGATGCTTTATATTTAAATCAAATTGAAGTTAGAGTAAGTTCAGACAGAAGGCCTTAAAAATACTTTCTATATTTGTTTTCATTTCAATTTCTATTTCCATTTCCAGAAAGCAATATTGGAATTGCTTTACGAACTGTTGGGTCTTCCACAGCCTACATGGAAGACTGACGACTATGCTGTGGCTTTACAGGCGGTTGATCCGTCTGACTTTCAGGCCAATTGGCTATTAAAGAATGGCTTTGTGGCTGCCGAGGGTCGCAGTATATTGCCCAGTTTGGCAGCACGCGCCCCCAATATCTGTGAACAACACTTGGCCTTACAATTGTACTGTTTTCTAGAGACTGGTCTTCTCAATGCCTTGGTCGAGGTGATCGTATCGAGTGAGGTGCCCGTATCGGTAGCGGCCACGGTTTTAGTTGGCAAGCTATTGCATTTAATGCACACCCATTTGCCGCCGGATATCTGTAGTACAAGTCCGGCGCTGCCGACTCTAATATCGCACGCCACAAAGGGTAATATAAATGCGTGTGCTGCCATATCTGCCCTGGAATGTTATCAGAAGATGTTGAGGAATCGTCCGGCCTCGAGTAGTTTATTTTTGGATAGTATTATACAAGAAGGAAGTGAGTAATGCCTGAAAAGGATCAATACCCCACTACATGTGTCACTAATAATTTCTTTTATTTCCTTTACAGCCCTTATACACACAAGACTTTTTCGCCGTGAAATCAATGCTCAGGATATACCTTATACTAGCAGCAGTCTACAATCACCGCCTGCCGATACCAGCGCCACCTCTCACCCGGGCATTGGCCAATTTAGTTCCATTGGTGGTGTTGGCACCTTGGATCGGCCCCGCTTGGACTCTGTTTCCAGCGATGACTCCAATTCTCAGTCATCATCATCGCGTCGGGCGAGTTTTCGCACGAAATTTAAATTTTTACCGTTCCTAGAGAATATAAAATTGAATCGTTTAATCAAAGACTCGAATGTATTATATTCTAAGGATGGCACCGGCTGGGATTGGGAAGTTATATCAACTATAATCAGAGTAAGTTTGCAAGGTTATGCCATAAAACTAAAAACTCAGCCGAAATACTCATTGCATATCGGGTTTACAAGGTTTTATTTTATCAAGAGCAATGTGGAAGAAGTATGTAGTTTTTTTTTTTTTTTTTTTTTTTTTTTTTTTTTTGTGGCCACTAGAATTCAATAAACAAGTACTGAGTCCAGCTACAGTTCGTCCATAGAGTCTCGATTCAGTTGGTCTATGGAATCTCGATTCAGCTGGTCTATAGAGCCTCGATTTGGATTCAACTGGTCCATAGAGCGTCGAATCTGCTGGTCTATAGACTAGCTCGTCTATAAGACCTCGACTAGAACATCGATTCAACTCGTCTATAGAGATTCAATTTAGATCGCTCATAGAGACTAACCTCACTGCTCGTCTGTATGGAGATTAACGTCACAACACGTCTATATGAAGACCAGCTCTTCAGCTCGTCTATGGAGACCAGCTCTTCAGCTCGTCTATGGAGACCAGCTCTTCAGCTCGTCTATGGAGACCAGCTCTTCAGCTCGTCTATGGAGACCAGCTCTTCAGCTCGTCTATGGAGACCTGCTCTTCAGCTCGTCTATGGAGACCAGCTCCTCAGCTCGTCTATAGAGACCAGCTCCTCAGCTCGTCAATTGAGACCAGCTTCTCAGCTCGTCTATAGAGACCAGCTTCTCAGCTCGTCAATTGAGACCAGCTACAACTCGTCAAGGAAGATCAACTCGTATATGGAGATTAACCTCGCAACTCGTCTGTATGGATACCAGTTTCCAGGTCGTCTATTGAGACCAGCTTCAACTCGTCAAGGGAGACCAGCTCTTCAGCGCGTTTATGGAGACCAGGTTTAACTCGAGGTTATGGAGGTTAACCTCACAACCCGTTTATAGGGAGACCAGCTCCTTAGATCTTCTGTAGAGACCAGCTCCACAGCTTGTCAAGGGAGACCAGCTTCTGCTCGTTTATAGAAACCAGCTTCAGCTCGTCGGTGTAGGTTCGCCTATCTGGAATAGATCAGCTTCGGCTGCCCGGAATCTCCCAGCTTGAACTGGTCCTGCGTAGACTTTCCAGCTGAAGCTGGTCTTAATAGGCTAGCCTGAAGAGAATCACTTAAGCTAATCTGAAGAGACTCGCTTCAGCTAGCCTGAAGAGGCTCACATCAAGTTGGCCTGAAGAGACTCGCTTCAGCTGACCGGAAGAGATTCTCTTCAGTTGGTCGAAAGAGACTCATTTCAGCTTTACTGAAGAGACTCACTTCAGCTGCCCTGAAGAGACTCATTTTAGCAACACTGAAGAGACTCACATCAGATGACCTGAAGAGACTCATTTCAGGTACACTGAAGAGTCTCACTTCAGCTGGCCTGGAGCATCTGACTTTAGCCGTCCTGTAGAAACTCACTTCTACTGGCCTGAAGAGGCTCACACCAGCTGGCATGAAGGAACCAGGTTCAACTGGCCTGAAGAGACTCACTTCAGCTACCCAGAGCTGGTAAAGAGACTCGCTACAGCTAGTTCCATAGGCTCACCCATGGAGACTCATTTCAGCTGGCCTATAGAGACTCCATAAAGACTCTTTAGCTAGTTAAAGCAGGGTCGTTTCAGCCATTTAATGGCAAATAATAGCTACTTATTTCGTGCATTATGTTCATTTTAAATAATGGCTGGGCTTTGATGGGAACTTTTTAAACCCCCTTCTGGGGATGAAAAATCGTAACGTTTTTGGTTCTGAGCTTAAAATCTCTAAAATATAGTTCTAAAGGAGAACCTAAAATTGTCATTTAACAAATTAATAATAAATTTGCCTTTCCTTTCTTTTCAGTCCAATGTAATCCGCAAAATGGAAGAGCCAAGTTTAACGTTCCTTAAAAATCTCATCGATTTCTTTAAGCCCAGTAAGAATTGTTTTTCCCATCAAGAGCTGATCCAGGGTAAAACATTGCCACCATTTGTGCAAGTGGGCTTGGATTTAATCGATTGGCTTTTGGCAATTTATCCACTAGAAAGTGTTCGTCTGCTAACCGATTTCTTTACCGATGTGGCCTCTCAGCTGTTGGCCATAACAACACCAAATCGTGCCCACGATTGTCTGTTCAGTCCAAAGCATATGGAGACTACAATGTGTCAACAGTATTTTTTATTTATTGGCCGGATGTGTCGGGCTCAAAAGGGCATTACGATATTAAAGAATACGGCAGTATTTGAACAGTAAGTGTGAAAGGCAGGGACATTTTGGAATGGAGTTTGGTGTAATGATATTCCTTTTTTCATTTTCAGTCTTGTCAACCTTGTGCGCAATACCGATTACGAGTGTTATGTTAAACTGATTGTATCGGGTCTGGATTACAGTCTGGAATCAGTGCCCCGTAAAGTTTTGGAAAAAGCTTTAACGTCAGCCAAGGAGCCCGGTAGTCGTTTATATGCCACCCAATTTCTTGTGGTATTGCTGAGAGCTCGCATACCAAATTTCGAGGTATGGGGTATACCTTTAATTATACAACAAACCAAGGACCCGGATCGCAGTGTAGTTTTGGCGGCAATGGATGTCCTAGAAGAGGCTTGTCACGAAAAGGTATTTACTTGAAAAGTTCCGTAGTTTGTGTTTGAAAATAACCCTTCTCATTTTTTGTTTGCAGTATTATTTGGAAGAAATTGTTAGTCTATGGCCAAATCTTAAAACCCTCGGTGATGTGGGACGCCTGCTAATGGCCCGCTACTATTCCCTGTCACGAGGTCTTAACCAACCCAAAGCAAAAGTCAAAGAAGAAATTGAATATTGGAAAAATGGCTACAATAAGAGGCGAGCGTGAAATCCCAATAGCAAAAGTCCAACAAAAAGTCATTAAATTATTCTCCTCCATTTTTTGGGGGAATTGATAGACTTTTTGTTTGACTTTGTCTTTGTTAGGGAATACATTAATAATTTATATTTTTTTATATTTTTTCTCCTTAACAGATATGTTCTGCTTGTCGAGGCTGATACCCATGCCAGTCTAACGCTACATGTGCGCAATGAAGAGGGCGGCTATAGCCGCCGCAATTGCAATACCCGACCCATTATCATACCACCAAATATACCGGCCCATTTGTATGGGCAAATGGTTCAAACAACACAGGGAACAACAGCCTTACGAAAATTCGGCGATTTGCCACAGCTATTAGAGGTTATAAGCAGCGGAAAGTGTTCCGACGAAGCGGAATGTTTGGAATTGAAATCGGCAATATGGGCGATTGGTCATGCATCGACGCACTCGAATGGCATTGAGTATTTTTTGGAAACGGGAACGAGGTGAGTTTTGGAATTGGAGTAAAAAGTTGTTTTATATTTTGTGATCTATGTGAAGCGATGGCAGATTCATATCGTCTTTATAGAGAGCAGCATCATCTCGTCTATATAAAGATCAACTTCAGCTCGTCTTTATAGAGACCAGCTTCAGTTACTTTATATAAAGACCAGCTTCAGTTCATCTATACTGCTTCTAGCACCATGTCGTCTTTTGAGACCGGCTTCAGCTCATCAACTGAGACTGGCTTCAGCTCAGAGATGGGCATAATGCACTGTATTTTTAGTGCACTAATAATTTCACTATCACTGTTCATTTAGTGGTAGTGCAATTTTTAATTCCACTACCACTAAAGGGTTAGTGGTAGTGAAAAATAAATTGCACTACCACTAACCCTTTAGTGATATTTAAAAAAAATTGCACTACCACTAAATTTTAGTGGTAGTGAAATTTCAATAGCACTACCACTAAATTTAGTGGTATTTAAAAAAAAACTTGCACTAAATTAGTGGTAGGGTAAGTGTACCAGTAGTCGGCACTTTTAGGATTTTCGCGTTTGTAATCGCTCACCATTCTGAGTGGAACTTTTCAATTATTACAAAGTTAATTTATTCAGATTTGAAATTTTGTATAGTTTTTGCAATAATAAATAAAGTTTTAATAACCTTTTATTAAATTTCATAAATTTGTAGTTTTATTAAAACAATGCTTTTTTGCCAGTAGTCGGCACCACTTGCCAATTGTCTGTATGGCATGTTGCAACAGTCGGCATACCAATTTTTTTGTAAGAATAATTAATGATAATAATAAATTAATTCATAAAAATATAATATTTTTGTTTAGTTAAACTGATTCGACGTCTTTACTGTACTTTTCTTAAGAATATGGATTGTTGAGGACTTTCACATACAGAAATTTAATTTTTATTAGAATAAATCATCTTTTCTTAGCGAAATTGTACACAAAGATAGCTGACAATATATTTGAAGTAAACAAAATATATTTAGTTATAAAAGTTTCATTTATTTGGGCTTAAAAATAAAAAGTGCCGACTACTGGGACATGCCGAACTTAGGCACACTTACCCTATTTCATAAAAAATAGCACTAAATTAGTGCTATTTAGAAAAGTAATCAAATTTTATGAATATGTACTATATATTCTGGATTGTTGTTCCCTACTCACTTCAATAAACTTCATTATAGCTGGTATAATACTTATATACATAGTGCTTTTTTTGGCTTCGCTAAAATTTAGTGGTAGTGCAAATTTTATTTGAAAAATCACTAAATTTAGTGGTAGTGCTAATAAAATTTCACTACCACTAAAATTTAGTGGTAGTGCAATTTTTTTTAAATAACACTAAAGGGTTAGTGGTAGTGCAATTTATTTTTCACTACCACTAACCCTTTAGTGGTAGTGGAATTAAAAATTGCACTACCACTAATTATTTAATTCTTAGTGCACTAAAAATTTAGTGCAATATGCCCAACCCTGCTTCAGCTCGTCTTTTGAGACCGGCTTCAGCTGTCCGAAATAGATGATCTTCAGCCTGCCGGAATAGATCAGCTTCGGCTGCCCGGTATAGGCCAGCTTGATCTGGTCCTGAAGAAACCTTCCAGCTGAAGCTGATCTCAAGAGGCCAGCCTGAAGAGATTCACTTCAGCTAGTCTGAAGAAAGTCATTTAAGGTAGCCTAAAGAGACTCACTTCAGCTAGCATTAATAGACTCACTTCAACTAGCCTGAAGAGACTCGCTTCAACTGGCTAGAAGATATTCACGTCAATAAGATACTCATTTTATTCCCTAAATAATTTGCGAACATTTCGGAAATTCTCTTCTGAACCTATCTCTAACACCATATAGTGATTACAAATTCACATCGATAGTCGAATGGACGGACAGATATAGGTAGATCGATTCAGCTCGGAGAGATAGGAAAATCGGGATCAAAGGTCCAAGGCCAATATTCCGAGATATTACTACCAACACATAGTGCCAGAGGGCATGTGGCTATTTCCCCGGAGCCACTTCCACGGCTGTGAAACAGACAAAAATCATAGTTTTCGGAATTCCATAGCCACCTATTATAGTCTGTCTAATGCCATTTAGCATAGTTCAAACAAGTGCTCTATGGGGTCCTCCTCGTCGTCGCATAGGTGGCAAAATTCAATATCGGCTCCATGCTTTTTAAAAAATCTATATCTAATGACTTCTATCGTGACTCTAACCTCTATCTTACTAAGGTTGAGAGCTAGTACGGATAAAGTGATACCACCCGAGTTCGCAAATGTAGAGGCTTTCGAAGCTAATTTTAAAACGATTCAATTGATGAAAAAGTAGATATTTCATGGGAAAAGGACCTCGTTTCCACCCTGCGAACGTTCCTAATGTACGTAGGGAATAAATCTTCCTTTCCTCCTGTGGATAGTCCTTATGCAATGAGAAGACGTCCTAGTTGTCCCCAGTCTGATTAAGCTTGAATTCGTTAAAAGTTTGTCCAGAAAAATTGGGAACATTTGGTTAAGAGGCCGCAGTCTATTAGAGGCCACAGACCATTGATATTTTGGTGGCTTTGAACAGGCAGAACTAGATTGGGAAAATATAAATAATTTTTTTTTTTCAGAGAGCACAAAACTGTCCATATGTGACTTGTAGACTCCTATACAGCAGTCTTGGTTTCAACAATAAACCCCTTGTTCATGTTTCAATATAAGGTCCTATTAGGGTGGTCATTGGTAAATTGAGCCTAGAGCGAAGATACTGTATAAGTCTGAGAAAATTTTAAATATTTTAATATTCAGAGGAAACTTACCCCAGCTTTGCTTCCACGAATGAAGATTTCGGTAGCTGGCAAATTGGGCAATTGTTATCTCTCCCTTGACAATGCATGATTGGCGGTGTGGAAGCGTTGCGATAACTTTAAATAATATACTTTAATGGGCCTCTCCTTTCTAGACAGTTCACAATATGTGTGCAGATGATCAATAACATATAGAACAGAACAATAAGAAAAAAACTTAAATTCAATAAATTTTGTATGCGCCTTAAAGTATGCTCTTAATTTTAAATTTTATTGATTAACCCTTTTCCCATGCTTTCTCATCTCTAGGGTCTACGAGAAGCTAGTTATACTGGCTACAAAGTGTGATATTTACTCAATACGATCAACTTGCTTCAGTGTATTGGGTCTAATTGGAAGCACAAATGATGGAGCCAACCTTCTCTTCAAGCTGAGTAAGTTTCTCCGGAGAGGGAGGATTCAAGAGGGGGATTCTAGAATCTCACTTTTATATTCTATAACATATGTTTTTCTTTTAGATTGGCTATGTGTACGACACGATCGCAACACCATATGGCCGGTACATCAACCTGAAGACTGGATGCTGGGCAACTATACGCCACTGCGACATCATTTCGACGATGTACCACCGTACAACTATATGGGTATGGAAGATCAAATCGATGGTTCCTATTACACGGGTAGCTATTCGAATCTGCTGTTGAGTAGTACCAGTACGAATCGTGATGCCATTGGTGGTGGTGCGGCCAGTGCCAGTTCCGAGGCACAGGATGCCAATACCACCACTGATAGTATTAAAACATCCGGTGAAGAGGTTAGTTTAGATAATCTGCTCACATCGCAGCCGTATAAATTTAGTTCACCGAGAGCTAAACTAGAGAAGACCTCTTCTTCTTGTTCACGACAGATAGGTGGAGCGGCGACGATGGCAACAGGAGCCGTAGGCGGTGGCCCAGCTAGTAGTATAGCAAGTGGCAGTAGCAGTAGTGTATTGCCCACATCAGCTAAATCGAAAACATTGCCCGAGGGATCATATCTAAGACATGGCCGACATCAGCGTTCTTTGTCCGAATCGAAGACAACAGATGTTATTAGCCTTTTGAGTGGTGGCGCCGGACATCCGGGGGCAATGCTGACCGGTCCCGCAATGCATTATTCCCATCGAACACGCTACAACTCGTGTACAGATTCAAATACATCGGGTGTTAGTAGCTGCGAATCGGTGACAGGAAGAACAGCGGGAATGGGGTAAGTAACCATTGGATTCACTTTGCCTTTTTGAAACATTTTAATTTAATTGATTACTTCTTCTCTAGTGATTTGCAACAATTCCCCCTTAGCCCCATACCCTCAATGTCTAATCTATTGGAAATACCATTGGGTCAGTCATCTTTGTTGCGCCGTACTTCTTTGGCAGGAGGCTCCTATTCGCATAATGCCATCAGTCCATTGGACATGAAAGGTTATGCTCAAGTACGTTCCTTGCGACGTCATTGTCGTCCAGTTTTATCTGAATCGGGTGCTGAGTTGTATGATATTGTTGATCGCATTGATTTGTTGTCATATTCATCGTTTCGGTATCGTAAATCTTCGTTTGGCGAGTCGCGTAAGAACAAAGTGCGAAGTTTAGATCGCCAGACATCACTCAGAATGTATGCGTGAGTATTTTTGCGGGAAAATAAAATTATTAAGTCCTTTTTTTAATTGAATTTGTATTTTTAGCCACTTGGATTCAGAAGAACTGCAAGTTCCCTTACCAACGCTGAGTACACCTAAATTTTTATCACAAAATGATTCCAAAGGTCCTTCCTATGTTGGTACGTTGAAAACGAGAAAATACTCTGAAGATTTAAATATTCATCTAATCCATTTTCTTTGCTTGGTTTTTTAGGCATTTCTTTACCAAAAAATCTCTTGGATATATTCCCAACACGAAACCAGTTGCGGACTTATGTCTCTCAAGATATACAAGATCAGGATTTGATGGACATCAATCTGCTGACAGCAAAACAGCAATTCCTAAACGATTCCCTGAACAATGAGGGAGGTGATGAATCATCGATTATATCATCACTCTCTGATGTTTCGTCGGTGAGCAAACGATCTAAATGGGTGGGTGCCAAACATGGCCGCAGCAATTGCCTGTATTGTTCGAGGCAAAGGAAACGTTCTCAAAGACTTGATGGCTCGGGAGATGTCTCAACATCAACCCTGTGTGAAATGTATACAAATGCCTCGGCGGCTCTTGTGGCAGCTGGCATCCAGGCCACTGTGGCTCTATCACGTAAGGGTGGAGGAACAGGCGGCGGAGGCACAAGTTCCTCAACCAATGTGGACAATAAAACAACTGGCAATGGTGCTGCCACATCGAAACCTCCTCTACAACAGCAGCAGTACAGCAATGCATCCTCAATACAACTTTCCGAATTACAATTCCATTCACCCGAAAGTATATTGAGTGAGGATAGCCTGCCCGATCGTTTGACAGCCAATATTCTGTATAATGTTCAACGCCTGGCGAATCCCGTCAGTGCAAAACAATCGAAAATGGCTCTACTCGAACTGAAGCAAAAACATCCAGCCTCGTTTCAAGATATTTGCCTCTACTCGGAAGTTTGTCGGACACTGGGCCGTTGCTCGTATCGCATGAATGCACGAAGGTTTTTGCAGGAGCTCTTTTTGGATTTGGATTTTGATTCATTCTACAATGAACCCTTGGATATATTGAGTAAAAAGGACAAGGATTCGTTTAAGAAAGTCGATGTTAAGGAGAGGCTGTCCGGCGAAAAAGTTTCCATGCGTAGTAAAGATAGATCCACTGGAAGGGGTGGCATGGAAGGCGATGCCAAAAATGATAATGGGGCTGCAAACAATAGCTCCAGCTCGTTGAAACCGCATTTAAAGTCTCAACCCTTGGCCAGTGTCTATGAGGCCAGTTGTGAAAATCTCCTATTGGATCCATCACCGCGAATGAAAAATGCCCCGGCGATATCCAGCGCGACGACAACAACAACATCTGCAACAAAAGCATCGAATTTAAAACAAAATTGTAAAAATTTTACCAAAGCTCCGCCACCTGCAGCACCGCCACCTCACCGCCCCGCCATCCTAACCGAATACAATACCGAACTTAGAATAACATCCGATGAGGATGATGATGATGACGACGAAGACGATGATGATGATGACGTCGAGACCGAAGATGATATCAGTTATCGTCGTTCCCATTATAAACAGCAACAAAATTGTGATGAAATCGATGGTGTGCCTCCCTCGGTCACATCATCATCGACCATTTACAGTGTAAATCCCGCCTCTTCCAATTCAATGCAAACCATGGGTGGTGGTGGTGGTCCCTCTGGCGCCAATGCCAATTCCTCTGCCACCTATTCCACTCAAAATTCATTGCAGTTAAGCGCCGGCAGCGGTTGTGGTGGGGCTGCAAACAGTGTAGTTGGTGGTAGTGGTGGTGGCGGCGGTAGTGCCAGCACCCCCATTAGTAGTAGTAATTGTAGTGATCAAACCTCTACCAGTAATCGCAGTAGCATTTGTACCATTTCACATCAACCAATGAATAGCAATCGCCTGAATTCCACACCCCTTACATCACCACCCCTGACCACAAAACCCATAGAAAATGAAAATACCAAATATCGCAGAGGACGTTTTTATACCTTAGAACTGGACTTGAGCTGTACAAAGAATAAGTTCCCCATAACCGATAGAACCAAACAGTTGCAAAGCTGCAATACTTCCAAAACGAGTGGTAACGAGAAGGCGGCAACGACACCCATTTCTGCCACAACTGCCATCTGCTCCCCTACGTCACTGACATCACCTTCCAAAGCTGGAGCCGTCACAACAACCAATGGCACCACATCGTTGTTGCGGCAACACTCGTTGGGCTCCGACGCTTCTGCGAACTATCGCTTGCCGGTTTCAAGATTTTCCTATACGGCGGGTGTGACCACCTCACCCACTAGCCACAACTATCCAACCTCAACCACTTTACAGTTCCAAAACAACAACACCACCACCACTGCCACAACACCAAGTTCAAACCATCCTCCTACCTCCTCTGTACCCCCAAACACCACCAGCACCTCTTCAGCCACAGCCAATCATACATATTTAATAACCAAAAGCTTAGCCGCCTCTCTGGCCCAGCCAATTGGCACGCTGTACTGTGAAAAACGTTTGCAATCTTCCAAATCGGAAGCAGTGTTAATGCAACAAGCTTGCAATAGTACCACCACTGCATCGACTGCCTCATTTTCATCCTGCTCCACAACATCATCATCCATTACATCAAAGGCACCGCAGGCGCCATTCACAACATCGACCGCCTTGGACAGTTGTGATGGCGGCAATCATGCCGGGAAATATTCCATGATTGCCGCCACCACCAACACAGCCAATGCCAATAACATACAACAGAACTGTAGTAACTCCACCACCATCACCACAAACCCTCATCATCATCCAATTCCCACCACCACTACCACAGCAAACACCTCCTCCATTTCATCAGCATCAAGTATTGTTGGTTCAAGTAAGCAATCATAAATGTATGTATATTTATTATTATTACTACTACTACTACCTATTACTATTATTACTATTATATAATTATTATTATTTTAGATGCTATAAAAAAATAATAATAATAATAACAATGAAAGAAAAATTTGAAAAAACAAAACAAACACATTTCTTTATACACTACTATTCTCTAAAGAAAAGAAGAAAAACAAAGAATGAAAAAAAAAGAAAACAAAAACAGATGAAAAGAAGATGAAGAAGAATAACCTTGTATTTTTGTTATGAAAACGAAACGAAGGCACAGACAAAAATAAAAGAAAACGATTTTTTATAAACCAAAATAAAAAAAAACTTTTTGTGTATTTTTTTGATTATTATCAGGGGGAACTTTTGGGTGGACCTTTGCTAAGGCTTGAAATTAAATGTTAAAACCATGGTAAGATTTTGTGAACAAGAAGTGGTAAGTTTCACTTGGCCGAGAATCCACTGTGATACTTTCTGACCATAGATGAAATAATGTCTACAAGGAATTGTTCCATATCCTGATCAATGCTATGGACATGTGCAAAACAAACATGGCTGAAATGAAGTCACAGTACAACCCATAAGAGACATAAATGTAAAAAGGAAAAAAATATTAATTTTGTTAATAAAAATCGAATCGAATTTTTATTTGAAGATTCTTTAGTTTATTAATAATCAATATTGTATAAATTACTCAAACATTTTTTTAATAATTTTATATTTTATTTTATATTTTTATACTTGTAATAAATACTATTTAATATATGTATGTATATTATAAGCTTTGCAATATGCAAAACAATTTTTCAGTTCATTGTATAAAAGAGAAAAAATACAAAATATAAATTGTGCACTTACAATAACTCAAATATATAAAAATATTATGTAATAATTATTACAACAGTTCAAAAAATTGTACGTAACGAATTGGATTCAAAAAAATTTTGTGTTATTTCAAAACAGACAGGCTAAGTCCCATTTGTGTTGTAGTTTCTTTTTTATAAAATAGTGATTATTTATTAGTGGAGAAGAATTGCACCTCGGAATACATCGTCATTTGTATTCAGTAAAAAAAAAACTTAAAATATCAAAAAGGTTCGGATTAAATGAAGATTGATTGATAATGCCGATATACAGGGTGAGATGAAAAAACTGCAACCAACTTCAGACTGTTGTCATTTCTAAGCTACTGTAAGCTGTTGAACTTATTCCAGTGACAGCTCATTATATTGTTTACAAGCATACAAAAGCATTTTGGTGAGAATTTTCCAGAAAAAAGTTATTCGTGGTGGAATTTATTTATATTTGGCTGGAAAACCACAAGTGGCTATCGTTAGAGCACTCCAGCATTTAAATGTGATTGTTACCGTGTAGCCCGACGCCAAGGAAGTGGATGGAAGAAAACAGCAACATCTGCAAAAATGGTTCGAAAAGTAAAGAAGCGACTTGATCGAAACCCGCGTCGCAGTGGCCGAAAAATGACTCGTGAGCTGAACATATCGCAATATTCCATTCGGTAAATATTGAAAAATGAGCTCGGGGTAAAGTCATTAAAATTCCTTAAAGTTCAAGAACTTACACCGCAACAGAAGGAAAATAGTCTCAAAAGAACTAAAGAGTTGCTTCGTTTGGTCGAAAGTGGTGAAATGCCGAATTTGGTTTTCTACGCTCCGATGAGAAAACATTCGTTGTCCAGCAGTTTGTAAACAAATACAGTGATCGTGTTTACTTGCCAAAGAGGACAGCTGAAAATGTGCACCTTCAGTTGGCCACCAGAACTCAAGCGCCGGCCATGGTGATGGTGTGGGCCGCCATAACAGCCAGAATAAATGCCGGAGTCTGTATTAAAGCCTTGGGCACGCAAACATTTTGGCCGCAGACCTTGGACATTCTAACAGGACTCAGCACCATCGCACTCAGCACGCACCACCCAAGAATGGTTACAAAATGAGGTTCCTCGCTTCATTTCCAGCGCACAATGGCCACTAAAATCTCCGGATATCAATCCGTTGGACTATTGTGTCGGGGGTATTTTAGAAAGCAAGGTTGGCACTAAAAAATACCAAAGCGTCGATACCCTCAAGCAAGCACTTCCCCGGAAATGGGTCAAAATACCGAGTAACATTCGGGCAGCGTGTGAATGTTTCATTGGCCGTTTGAAGGCCATAATTCGTGCCAAAGGTGACCAATTCGAACAAATCTAAACTTATTCTAAAATTTGATGCTATTTCCGACATTTTTGCTTTCATTCAATAAATTGTAAAAAATGTAAAAATTATGGCTTCTGACTTTGTTGCAGTTTCGTTTTATCTCACCCTATACGATCATTCACCTCAAAAAAGGAATTTTTTCAACTTCAAAATAACACCTCTTATGGAAAAAAATAACATGCAGAATTTCAGCACTTCTGGGTAGAGTTGTTTCAATCTATGTTACAGTTCAGTACACCAGTTCCTAAAAATGTGATTTTATAAATGTCATATCACTTATACGCCGAGTTTTCGTGGGCAACAACAAAACAACTCCAAACAGTCATTCACCTGGGCGTATGAGTATTGAAATATATTAAATCTATGTAAAGTATACGTCATGTGGAACAAATAACCTTTTAGATCACTTTCTTTAAAAATTAGATAAATCTATGAAATTTGAGATTCTGAAATGAAATTCAAAGTCGACAAATGAACTGGATTTATTTTAAGATTTACCCATTACTTAAATCTTGTATCGGGATTCAATTCACAATAGCTTCTATATGCTATGTTGGGCATGGCTTTAGTAAGCTATCCAAACCAATTTTGCCTGATGAGCCATGGTGGAATTACAAATTACAAAAATAGGAAAAACTTGATAATAATTAAATTAGATTAAAAATAAATTAAAAAATTAATATAAATATTATTTTTTATAAAATACAAAATATTTATATTTTTTTTGGTGTATTGGAATGGTAACTGTATTAACTTGCTACAAAATATGTGTATACTATTGTAAGCTCTGGTTTTATTTTTCATTAGTTTAGTAGTGTGCGTGTTCTATTTTGTGATGTTTTTTTTTTCATAACAGATTTGATTAGAGTAGAAGAGAGGTGTGTGGTGAGTCTAGGAAAGAAATGATTGCAAGTGGTTTCAGTTAATGTCCTATTTAGATGCAAGAGGAACCTTTATTTGTTTGTTTTTAATAATTTGTAGTTTGATTTAGTTTTGAGTTTTTTTTTGGAATTTTAAGCTACATGAAAATGGGACAAAGAGGTTATTTTGATGATTTTTTTTATCTATATGGAGTTTCGTTATAAATATTTTATAAATATTCAAATATATACTATATATATCAAAGTCTTTCTTTTCGTGTATCTTCTTTTTGGTTTTAGAATATTTCTATAATACTAGTCAATATGAGTTGTGTTTTTTTGTTTTGTTTTTGGTATAATATAATTTTTTTGTAATATCAAATATTAATATAAAGTACAGTTTGTTGTATAAATTTTAAAGGATATATCATTTTAAATGCTTTTGGTTAGAGTTTTTTCATATAATTTTTATGTTTCTGGGTTTCGAATTCACAAGCTTTTCATACAAAGCCAGATTGTGAGTATTCTATTTCAACATATTTTCTCTGAAATTTTCTAGTTCAAGTATAAGTCAAATTTTATAAAATCGGTTAGGAGGATTCGCAAAATGGACGATGGAGGTAAGCATTCTCTGAAATCGCGGATAAAATATTTCTAATACTCAAGATTTCAAGGCTCAATATATTTAAAAATCTCAAATTTTAGCTCTGAAATAATATTCTATTAAAATGTACGACTTAAACTCTGAAAATCTTTGATAAAATATTAATTAAATCTTTCTTTAATCCTAAATTATAGATCTGAATTTTCTTTGCTCTGAATGTCCTTTGGAAAATATTTCTTCAAAATCCACGTTAAGTAGTCTGAATGTCCTTTGGAAAGTATTTCTTCAAAATCCACGTAAAGTGGTCTGAATGTCCTTTGAAAAATATTCTTTAAAAATCCACGTTTAGTGGTCTGCATGTCCTTTGGAAAATATTCCTTCAAAATCCACGTTTAGTGTTCTGAATGTCATTTGTAAAATATTCTTTAAAAATCCACGTTAAGTGGTTTGAATGTCATTTGAAAAATGTTCCTTAAAATTTCACGTTTAGTGTTCTGAATGTACTTTGTAAAATATTCTTTAAAAATCCAAGTTTTGTGGTTTGAATGTCCTTTTAAAAATTTTCTTTAAAAATCCATGCTTACGGGTCTGCATGTCCTTTGGAAAATATTCTTTAAAAATCCACGTTAAGTGGTCTGAATGTCCTTTGAAAAATATTATTTAAAAAGTGAACTAAATGTTCTTTGGAAAATATTCTGTAAAAATCCACGTTTATAGCTTTGAAAGTCCTTGAAATATATTCTTTAAAAATGCACGTTTATAGCCCTTGAAAAATATTCTTTAACAAATTCAAGTTAATAGCCCTGGTGGTCCTTCAAAAATATTCTTTAAAAAATACAAGTTAATAGCCTTGGTGGTCCTTCAAAAATATTCTTTAAAAAATCCACGTTTATAGCCCTGATGGTCCTTGATAAATATTCTTTAAAAAATCCAAGTTTATAGCCTTGATGGTGCTTGAAAAATATTCTTTAAAAAATCCAGGTTTATAGCCCTGATGGTCCTTGAAACATATTCTTTTAAAAATCCACGTTTATGGCCCTGATGGCCCCTAAAATTGTTTTTGTAAAATATACTCCTTCACCATCCATTTTGCCACGCCCCCATCAATTTTCATTAATAATTTCTTCACCTACAACTACATAATTGAGATTATTCAATGACCTTTAATTTTTTTTTATAAATATCACTAACTTGTCTTTCGAATATTTTGAATTATCATAATTTCAACTTTCTACTAAACTATTCTCTATGAAAAAATTAACCCGCCCCTTCCTTCTCTGCGAACCCCCCTCTATGGCCAGGCAAAATTAATGCCTGTCATTTCATAAAATCTATTATTAAATGGCCTATAAAAATCACGCAGTCTTTCAATGGCCGCCGCCTCAATATGAGGATGATTGCGACCTTTTGTCTTACCCAGACAATGGGGTGTTGAGCGTGCCTCCGACTTGAAGAGGCAGGGAAATCCTTTGGTGGCATTAAAGTAAAAATGTTTTTCGGTCACAACACGCTTGAGGCCCAAAAAGTCCTGTACCCGACCAATCTCATAGGCTGGATCCATAATGAGACGTTCACCGCTAATGAAGAGTAGCTGGGACAGCTGGAAGTAGTGTAGCCATTTCTCCAGATATCGTGAATAGATTCCAATTTTTACAGGTCCCCAGTTGGTGTCCACCACAGCATAGGAACCATTGACAAAGGCCAAATCTTCGAAACGTTTCATATCGGCTTTTTTGCTAGCTGCCTGGGTGTAATCGGAAATGGCTCGGGTAACAGGATCACGAACAACAACCAGAAGTCTGGAAGGGAAATCACAAATATTTGTTAAATACTTAAACAAATCGTCTTAAGACAATATATAATCCATCGACAATCCCTAAAAGTCCTTAAGAAAATATTTTTAAAATCCCTTAAAGTCCTAAAGAAAATATTTTTAAAATCCCTTAAAGTCCTAAAATCCACGTTTATATCCTTAAAAGTCGTTGAAAAAAATATTTTTTATAAATCCACGTGTATATCCTTAAAAGTCGTTGAAAAAATATTTTTTATAAATCCACGTTTATATCCTTAAAAGTCGTTGGAAAAAATATTTTTTATAAATCCATGTTTATATCTTTAAATTCGTTGAAAATATTTTTTATAAATCCACGTTTAAAACTTTAAAAGTCCTTGAAAATATTTTTTATAAATCCACGTTTAAAACTTTAAAAGTCCTTGAAAAACTATTTTTTATAAATCCACGATTATAACTTTAAAAGTCCTTGAAAAAATATTTTTTATAAATCTACATTTGCGTCCTTAAAAGTCCTTAAGAAAATATTTTTAAGATCCCTTAAAGTCCTTGAGAAAATATATTTAAAATCCCTTAAAAGTCCTTGAAAAAATATTTTTTTATAAAATCCACGTTTATAACCTTTAAAGTCCTTGAAAAATTTTTTTTTTATAAATCCATGTTTGCATCCTTAAAAGTCCTTGAAAATTTTTTTTTTATAAATCCATGTTTGCATCCTTAAAAGTCCTTGAAATTTTTTTTTTATAAATCCATGTTTGCATCCTTAAAAGTCATTGAAAAACTATTTTTTATAAATCCACGTTTGCATCCTTAAAAGTCATTGAAAAACTATTTTTTATAAATCCACGTTTGCATCCTTAAAAGTCATTGAAAAACTATTTTTTATAAATCCACGTTTGCATCCTTAAAAGTCATTGAAAAACTATTTTTTATAAATCCACGTTTGCATCCTTAAAAGTCATTGAAAAACTATTTTTTATAAATCCACGTTTATAACTTTAAAAGTCCTTGAAAAACTATTTTTTATAAATCCACGATTATAACTTTAAAAGTCCTTGAAAAAATATTTTTTATAAATCTACATTTGCGTTCTTAAAAGTCCTTGAAAAAATATTTTTTTATAAATCCACGTTTATAACCTTAAAAGTCCTTGAAAATTTTTTTTTATAAATCCACGTTTGCATCCTTAAAAGTCCTTAAGAAAATATTTATAAGATCCCTTAAAGTCCTTGAGAAAATATATTTAAAATCCCTTAAAAGTCCTTGAAAAAATATTTTTTTATAAAATCCACGTTTGAATCCTTAAAAGTCCTTGCAAAAATATTTTTTCCATAAAATAAAAAATATTTATTTAAGGACGAAGTTCTTCAAAAAAATTCCTTTTAAAAATCTTTGAGAACTATTCTATAAAAATCCTCGTTTTGTGGTCTGAATGTCCTTTGAAAAATATTCTTTAAAAATCCATGTTTTGTGGTCTGAATGTCCTTTGAAAACTATTCTATTAAAATCCACTTTTAGTGGTCTGAATGTCCTTCGGAAAATATGCTTTTAAAATCCACGTTTAGTGGTCTGAATGTTCTTTGGAAAATATTCTTTAAATATCCAAGTTAAGTGGTCTGAATTTCCTTTGAAAAATATTCTTCAAAAATCCAGTCCTATGTCCTTCCTCCTTTATAAAACCGCGTTTAGTGGTCTGAATGTCCTTTGAAAAATAATCTTTAAAATCCAGTATTATTTCCTTAAAAGTCCACATTTATGTCCTTCTTTAAAAATCCACGTTTTGTGGTCTGAATGTCTTTGAGAATCATTCTATAAAAATCCACATTTAGTGGACTAAATGTCCTTTGAAAAGTATTTTTTAAAAATTCAAGATTTGTGGTCTGAATGTCCTTTGAAAAATATTCCTTAAAAATCCACGTTTTGTGGTCTGAATGTCCTTTGGAAAATATTCTTTAAAAATCCACGGTTAGTGGTCTGAATGTCCTTTGGAAAATATTCTTTAAAAATTCACATTTAGTGGTCTGAATGTCCTTTGGAAAATATTCTTTAAAAATCCACGATTAATGGTCTGAATGTCCTTTGGAAAATATTCTTTAAAAATCCACATTTAGTTGTCTGAATGTCCTTTGGAAAATATACTTTAAAAAATCCACGTTAAGTGGTCTGAATGTCCTTTGAAAAATATTCTTTAAAAATCCAATCTTATGTCCTTATAAGTCCATATTTATGTCCTTCTTTAAAAATCCACGTTTTGTGGTCTGAATGTCCTTTGAAGAGAAATCCTTTAAAAATCCATGTTTTGTGGTCTGAATGTCCTTTGAAAAATATTCTTTAAAAATCCATGTTTTGTGGTCTGAATGTCCTTTGAAAAATATTCTTTAAAAATCCACGATTAGTGATCTGAATGTCCTTTGAAAAATATTCTTTAAAAATCCACGATTAGTGGTCTGAATATCCTTTGAAAAATATTCTTTAAAAATCCACGATTAGTGGTCTGAATGTCCTTTGAAAAATATTCTTTAAAAATCCACGATTAGTGGTCTGAATGTCCTTTGGAAAATATTCGTTAAAAATCCAAGTTAGGTGGTCTGAATGTCCTTTGAAAAATATTCTTTAAAAATCCAGTCTTATGTCCTTATAAGTCCATATTTATGTCCTTCTTTAAAAATCCACGTTTTGTGGTCTGAATGTCCTTTGAAGAGAAATCCTTTAAAAATCCATGTTTTGTGGTCTGAATGTCCTTTGAAAAATATTCTTTAAAAATCCACGATTAGTAACCTTAATGTCCTTTGAAAAATATTCTTTAGAAATCCACGATTAGTGGTCTGTATATCCTTTGAAAAATATTCTTTAAAAATCCACGATTAGTGGTCTGAATGTCCTTTGAAAAATATTCTTTAAAAATCCACGATTAGTGGTCTGAATGTCCTTTGGAAAATATTCATTAAAAATCCACGATTAGTGGTCTGAATGTCCTTTGGAAAATATTCTTTAAAAATCCACGATTAGTGGTCGGAATGTCCTTTGAAGAAATATCCTTTAAAAATCCCTGTTTTGTGGTCTGAATGTCCTTTGAAAAATGTTCTTAAAAAATCTACGTGGTCCTGTGAATCCTTGAAAAAATATCCTCAACTTACTTCGTATTGGCATTCATGTGATGTACCCTCTGTGGTACTTCCTTGGTAACGAAATAACTCGGGGTCTTCTCCATGGTTATTTGCCCCTCAATGGTGTAGGGCATGTGATGGCGATACCAGTGTAACCCTTTTTGATAGTGGCGATCAAAGAAATGCACCTCACAGCCTGCTGCTCGCACATCTGGATGCAGTCGTATAAATTCCAAAAGGGCACGGGTCCCAGACTTTTTCACTCCAATAATTAGGGTGTCGGGCAGGTGGCGAGATGGTCGGGAACCCTGTTGGCGTAATAGGCGATATTTTGGGGAACCATCTAAAATATGAGGTGCCGAGGCAGAAGTGCTGGAGGAGTTCCTTTGGTTCTTATTATGGTGGCCATGGAGATGAACAGAGTCCTTGTTGGAAATGTTGTTGTTGTCGTTGGAGGCGGAGTAGCTTCCATTAAAATTGGTGGTATTATTCAATGCCAATTTCGTGGCATTCACAATGGCCATGTTGTCCGACCATAACGAGGTTGAAATGAAAAACTGTTTCAGGGAGTTCTACGGGGAAAAGGACACACAAATTCCCCGTTATGTTACAAAAATAAGAAATTGCCACCACCCCTCCTTACCTTGTTAAGGGTGCGTCCCAAATTGCTGATGAGACACGAATTAAAGGTGTACGACACATAGATCAGGGATATGCAAATCAGTATCGTAATCACCAGACTGCGATTGCTTAGATTATGGAACCAATTAATGGTCATGTTGACTGCTGCTGCCACAACCTCTGGAGGTTTTTATTTTTTAGTTTTCACTTCGTTGGGAATTCGATGTTGTTCTGCACAGCGACACAAACCGGATGTAAAATTTAAACTTTCACACCCACGCTTCTTGTTCGCTTTGAAATTAACAATGCCATTTCGTGATTGAGTTTTCTTCTTCGACTTGATTCGAGGAAAAACCACACATTTCGCTTTGGTTTTTCCACTTTTCACTGCTGCACTTAATTAATTTAAAACTTTTTCTTTGCTCAACACTTAACACTCCCTAATTTTTTCGTCCTTTCATTGTTTCACAGTCAAGAAGAATAACAGCAGCAGTGCAAGAACAAAAAAGCACATCAGGTCGGGTCGTGTGTCGTTGGTTGCCTGGCGGTTGTGTTATTCGTTCGCTGGCTCACACGCTCGTTTTTCTTGTTATCCTTTGCCATTGTGTGTTTTCGTAACAAAACGCAAACATATTCCCTTAAACCGGTTACAAAGAAATGTTGAAACGACGGAAAACGGAGTCACGGATAAAAGACGGGAAATGGCAACAAATGCCGTTAGGCAAATATTTCCCGCCGCTTTAATATGGCGGCATGTTGTTGTGTTAGGTGGTGCGGCAAAGACAGCGTGCATAGTACCAGCCATCAGTAATGGTTTGCTGCACATTTAAGCTCAGAGAAAAATGTCAGTCGAATATTTTTGAAATATTTACACTTGAAGGTCGGAGTGTCCCTTGTAAAAATGTTTTTAAAAACTATACATTTGTGTACCCGAAAATTTTTAAAAAGATATTTTCTCTCAATTCCAGATAACAAGAGAAACCTCAACATTATATTTCGGGATTCCAGTTCTAACTCTTTACCCAATACCAAATTTAATATTTTTGATACAAAATATGAAATTTCAGAATTTTATTTCTATCCCTTCACATAATTTTTAGGGATTTTCGTACAATTGTAATACACATTCTCAAAACCACCTTCGTATCTCTATTCCAGATGTCCAAATTTGAGAACTCAAGCCCTATCCTTTAACCTAATACAAAATTAAGTTCTTTTCGTACAAATATATGACGCATTTCCGGATCTACCGACAAATCTTAAACATAGATACCATCAATAATGTAAATATCGACCATATCAACCAATACCAGAATAAGTACTATTTAGTCATTTTCGTACAATTATAGCACACATTTCCAAAAGCACCTCCATATCTCAATCCCAGATGCCAAGAAATGCCCCAATATCAAGTTTGATGATTCCAGCTCTATCCCTTTACCCAATACCAAATTTAGTACCATTTGGTAATTTTCGTACAAAATCCCTTCACCCCATACAAGATATAGTACCCTTTAGTACTGTTCGTACAAATATACTACACATTTCCGAAACCACCTCTTAAAGTTAGGGCTACACATGAACAGCGACCATGTACCAAATATAGTACTATATAGTACTTTTGTAGTACTTGTAGTACACATATTCAAAACCATCTCTTCATCACAAACCTATCACCAACAGATACCACACTACCAAATCTTTTAAATTCCAGCTTCATCCGTTCACCCTAAACCAAAATCCTTGAAATTTAGTACCATTTAGTAAAGATCGCACACTTGGTACACATTTCCAACACCACCTTCCTAAATTTTCACTTACTTTCCAACCTTGATTTTCATACCGAATTTCAAGTTTTTTTAGCTCTATCAATTCACAAAATACCATTTTAGAAGTTAAGTGCCATTTTTGAACTTTTTGTAACCTTAAAGTTCGAATTTCCAAAAACCCCTTGGAAATCGGATATTTATTTCGTATTTTATGAGCATTTTGGCTATTCAAAATTGAATCCCTTTTGTGGGGTAGGTACCAGAAGGGGTGGACCGTGGTGGGTGGACCTTCTCACCAGATCTTGTGTTGGCAGAAATATTGGGATGCGTGTAATTTGGAGACAGTTCACATTTTGTCAGATTTTTAATTATTCAAAATGTTGACCCTTTGTGGTAGAGATACTTAATTTTGGCACTTGACCTAGCACTGATAAAAATATTAAAATTAATTTCCACAAAATCGGATATAAAGTAAGTTATTTCTTGTTCTATGAGGTAAAATTTAAAAATTTTGAGGGGTGTAGATCCAGAAGGTATTAGCCAGTAGAAGGAGTGGACCGATATTGCCGATCTCCGAATTCGATCTAAATTTGATAATAATATAACCATGTAGAAAGTTTGCCCCAAATCGTCCAGCCAAATAGACGGAAAGGCGGACGAATGTTCTGAAATGGATTTGGTTCATAAAGACCTTGTGTCTAAGACCATTGTTTCGATCAGGCACGTTTTCGTAGAATCATGTGATATATACCTCTATATGACTGGGGTTAGAATAATGACTGCTAAATCTCTGACGGTCCATGAAAAATCCACGATTACAGTACTGATAATGCTCAAAATATTAACAAAAATCACGATTTCAGGTCTGATAATCCTAGAAAATAGTCTAAAATACATCGATTATATGTCCGATAAACATGAAAAAAAACGCCATTTCAGCTCTGACAATCCATAAAAAAATCTTGTAAAAGTTGACGATTTTAGATTTTATTGTCCTTTGGGATGTATTCATTAAATGTTCCACGTTTATGGCTCAGATGACATTTGATTTTTTTAAAGCCCATGATTATAGCTCCTTCAAAGATTATGCAGTACTCCGCGCCCATTATATTTTCCCCAATTATCAACAAGTAAGCAAAGGCTACAGTCATGCGGCGCCAACTTTGTGGTACCCCAAAAAAACACTGAAATATATTGGAAGACCACATTAGGTCCAAACCCATTTCGGTAGATTTTTTTAAATAATGTCATATAGTCCTGCAAAAATTTTACCTTTGTATTTTGATCGGTGGCATTAGCATGTTTACTCCTTCTGTTTGCTGATAAGAATTCAAAAGAATATTATCCGATGGCCACCCAAAATGCTACGCATTTGCCCTGTCCTTAACTCTAACCTCATGCGAAATTCAGTGTCGATTGGGTTTTAATTGTGACCTATAGTGTAGTTGCACTGATTTTCCCTTCTTTTTTTTTACCCTCAAGTATATTTTCTAAAATCTATGAATTTTTAAAAAATGGTTGTATTCCGGCCTTAACCGAACCCCCCGTTGAAAAAATTCGTGAGAATCGGACGATAATTGGAGCTGTATGTAATGTATATATAGTGTTACAGGGTGAAAAAATATAAAATCTACAAAAATTTCATGACCATCCGAATTTGTAGACTTCTGTCCTGTATTAAAGTTTGGCCACGGCAAAATTCGGGGTTGTTTGGTCCTATTGACCTGTAGAGCAAATGCAATGTAGAAAAACTGTCTGTTTTTGGTCCATTTCCACCATTTTACTTTGTTATCATCTCCAAAAACAATAGGCTTCTATTCCCACTCTAACTCCAACTCTATGCTAGGTTTCGTGAGGATTGGACCGTAATTGCTTAGTAATGTGACTATAAATTAAAATGGACAAATGAACATGGACGGACTCACTTAGCTACATCGACTAAGCTCGACTATGGGCCTCGGACCAATATTTCGCGGTGTTACAAACTTTTTGGCCTGATCACACTTTAAAAAATTCCAAAAAATCCAAAATTGTAGCTCTAATGGTCCTTGAAAGTCGTAAAGTCCATAATTGACATTTTTGCAATTTTTCGAAATTTATTTTATTTCATCTAATCCTTATTTTTTTTGGGTGTATAAATAATTTTAGGATAACAATTCAAAGTAACACTACCACCACTTGAGTAACGGATGTTTTTGATTACACTGCATCCTTTATATCTCGTTTTCTCTCTCTCTCATTACATTTCAAGAGAGGAAACATGCGCACTCATCGTATGGTAAAGTACTCTTGAAAGGATTTGTTTTGATTTATTTCCTGGTTGTGGCCATATGTGCGGAGGCTGAGATCCATTGGGATGAGAAGAAAAATGTGTGGAAGTAATAAAGATTAGCGGTTATACAAAGGACATTTCATTCATAAATCTTTTTTGTTGTTTTGGGTGCAAACATATTGTAGGGAAGACGTGGAGGGGATTTCGCTGTAAAGGAATTTATGCAAAAGTTTTCTATAGATGCAAACTTTAAAGATGATTTTAAGGAAGGAATATGAATTTATGTGAATGTTGAAAAAGCAACTGGGGTCAAATTTTAGGTTCTGCAAAGGACAATCAAGTCATTGTAGCTTTGTGTTAATTTCCTGGTGATAACATTTTTCAAATAGCTCTTAACTGTCTTTATTTGGGTTTTTAAATTTCTAAATAATGTTTTCTTATTTTTTTTCAATATTTGTATTCCGCACAGGATTTTGATACCCCACTGTGCCACATTTGCACAGTAACAACCTCCATATTTTAATATTTGTACCTGCGCAGTTGGCTCTTTGTCTCTATTTCACTCCTTCTCTTTGAGAAATCTATATCATAAAACAAGAATAATGAGAATCAAAACAAATGGCTTAATAAAGAAGATAAATGATAAGATATTAAACGGATTACGTTTTTCTCCCCTCTCTATCGCACATGGCAAAAATAATGGGGTGGACCGGCTAAGTAAAAAATAACAATATATAATGAAAGAGTGGACTGATTGACTCAACGATGATAGGTCAATGCTCTGGTGAAAAGGACCATAATCATGAAATATGTCATGAGGCTCTTAAATGGTGTGTGCGGTTGAGACTGTGATAAATCTTACTAAGAAAGTAAAAAAGGTACGACCTTGTAGAAAATTGTTATAAATCGATTGGGTATGAGTTAGGATTTTGCAATTTGGTATTTGAGTAACTACTTGCCCAAATGGGTGATATACTGCGGGATTTTCGATAAATCTTACTTCAGGGGTACGGAAATAACTAAAAGTACGAAATGTTTAATCCATTGCAATTGGACGATTGGTAAGAGCTAGAATTGCGAAACGTTGGATGAGGATCACTTTTGGTATTGAGTGTGAGGAAAGAGTGCTTTTTTTTTAAATCTGACCTTTATGGGCACGAATAGCACTCGCTCTTGTTGAGAAGTGGAAAAGATCGAAAGAATGGGAATAAATTCGTACTTAAAAGTTATAAAGGAAATGTAAAATTTTACACGAGAGTAACACTTGAGCTAGGAACTGGATATTTTGGGTCACTTTTGACACAGGGAGTTAAGTAAAGTCAATTTTTTCGAAATCCGTACTAAGGGTACTAAAATGTACAACAATGTTATTCAGCCATTGGTAAGAGCTAGAGCTTGTATTTTTTTCATTGGGGGTCATCTTGGTACTAAAATGTACAAAACGGTACATTATTGGTACTAAGCGATCGCTAAGAGTTAGAACTAGAATAGTATAAAACTGTTATTGAGCGATCGACAAAAAAACTTTATCTTTGGTATTTGAACGAGTATTGGGATTCGGTGGGACTTTTTAAACCCTATTTTAAGTATGTAAAAAGTACTGAATGGTGAGAGATGAGTAGAAGCAAGAACTTTGAAATTTCACATGAGGCTATTTCTTTCCGTAAAGATGTAGCAGGAATTTCAAAGTTTCACACTTCAAAGGCACGAAAAGTACTCAAAGGTACCAACTGGTACAATAATGTTATTAACTGATCGATTAGAGCATTGATTTTGGGATTTGCATGGGAACACATTTTGTTTAGATGATCAGATTCGGGACTTCAATTGTGTACCATTTAGTACAGTTCTTACACTTAATACACATTTCCAAAACCACCTCCTCAATCCCCATTAACCCTAACTTCCTAAACTTGATTTTCATAGCAAATTTCCGACTTTTATTAAAATTTTGTGCATTTTAGTGCATTTGCTCTTAGTGTTCGAATTTGCATAAAACCTTTGGTCCATCAATCCTACACATTATCAGATACCCTTATTCCAAATTTGAGATTTTAGCTTTATTCCTTCGCCCAATACCAAAATAAGTACTATTTAGTACTTCCCGTACAATTCTAGTACATATTTCTAAAACAACCTTTATATCTCAATCCCACATAGCAATAGAGACCACAATATCAAATTTCTGAATTCCAGTTCGATTCCATCACCCAATACCAAATTTAATACTGATATTAGTACTTTTCGTACAATTATAGTACACATTTCCGAAACCAACTCCATATCTACAGGCTTCACATGATCAACGACTGTAATGCCAAATTTCAGTTTTCAAGTTCTATCTGTTCACCCAATACCAAATCGTAAGGGTCCTTAAAATACGTCCTTTAAAAATTAATTTTTATAGACTTAATAATTATCCAAAATTCACCATCGTTCCTTTGATTCCACTTTTAAATTTTTTTCCAATTATTTTTTTTTATTTATCAAATAAATCGAAATAGTATATTTATTAAAATATGTATATGTATGTGTTAAAAATATAGCACACCACAAAAATCGAATTCTATCACAATAAATCAATCATTTTTTTTTATTAAAATTTCGTTTTGGTCTCTTCAGGTCCCGGGTACTGATGGAAGACTCGATTCTTTTCCAATGCAAAACTCACCGCATTTGTGGGTATTTCCATTTGCAAATAGAAATTATTTTTCCACAGGCGATTTTCATAGGATTTCACTGGCTGTCTTTGGATACCCAATAACCGGTTACGTATTTCAATTAGACCCAGGGACTTGGGTAAATACATTTGGATCAGTGGAATACAAATTGCCGTCAGGCAAATTGTTACTGTCGTCATTATCCACATTCTGGACCAATAGTCTTCGTTGAGGGCCTCAAATTTCAGCAACTCCATTAGGCCGATTTCCATGCAGAAAGCAACACCCAGAGCCAATTCAGTATAAAGAAATGGTGTCGCCTCCACCAACATCTGCAGGCCAATGCTGGAGTAAACTCCCAGGCTGAGATAATAGAAACATAAAAAGAGAAAACAATCTTCGGTATGGCCATCTGAGTAGACACCAAGTATGGCCGCTGAAATGGTAATTTTTATGAGGCCAAACATTAGATATATCAGTTTGGGTTTATAGCGCAGCATAAGCAGGGAACCCAGGCAGCAACCCCCTGCATACAGGAGATAGGGTAAATAGAGCAGCTCACTGCCCCGCGTATAGCCCCTGGTGGCACTTTGCATCAACTCCAAATAGGACCAGGAGAAAAAGAAGCAACGCTCCGCAACAATAATGGCCGCCAGACCCACCACCAACCATTGTATGTTCCGTTTGAAACAATAATCATCGCGACCCACAAACAGGGCAGTTATCGATTTCCTCTCGGCAAACACCAGCTTCTCCTCATTCAGCAGATTGAAAACCAAATCACAGGAACTTTTGTAGTCTTGGCAGCGGCACTGATGCAGACTCTCGTTGACAATGATGCCAATGACAAAGGTCAAACTTATTGCGAATACTGCCCAACCAGCCACCTTTGGTTGTAGCTCATCGAAAATGGCAAAGCCCGATGTCAAACCAGCAAAATACATAGCATTGCCCAGAGCAATGCGAGCCGGTCGGCAGCCGTTTGCTCCAACTCGCAGCGATATGTAGTTGTAACATGGCAAATAGATGATAACCATCGATGCGAAGATAAAATAGAAGGAAATGTCTGTAAAGAGAGAGAGAGAGAGAGAGAGAGAGAGAGAGAGAGAGAGAGAGAGAGAGAGAGAGAGGTCGAGATCAAAATATGAGGAAACTGTTTCTATGAAATTTGAGATCATATATCAGCTGGTTAAGACAAGATTTTTAACATTTTGAAATTTTTGTCAATAAATTCACCTAAATAATATATGAAGAAAAATACCGAAAAAATCGAGATATTCTGCTATATGTCTGTGATAAAAAGGTAGTTTTGGAAATGTGTAATACAAGTGAAAGAGAAGTACTAAATAGTGCTTGAAATCGGTGTCCATATGTAGTCTGGACGCATGACGGTGATTTCGGAAATATGTACGGTAATACGGTACTATAGTTGTGCAAAAAGTACAAATTGGGTATTGGGTGAAGGAGTAGAGCTGAAATCCTGAAATTTAATATTGAGGTCTCTGTTGGTATCTGGAATTGAGATATAGAGGTGGTTTTGGAAATGCGCACTATAATTGTTCGAAAAGTACTGAATGGTACTATATTTATATAGAGGTACCAGAAGAAGTGGACCAATATTGTCCAGCTCCGAATTCGTTTGATAATAATATTACGATTTATCAAGTTTGGAACAGATTCGATTCTCCCTTCGATAGATATCGTAGGCACTAGATAGCTACAGAGATAGGCGGATTTTGTCCACAGATCTAGGACATATAATCGTTATTTCGTTTTGGCCATATCAAATGATATACAGGGTGAGTTGAAAACACTGCAACCAACTTTAGACTGCTGTCATTTCCAAGCCACTCGTCCGACACCTGTTCAAATTATTCCAGTGGCAGCTCATTGTATTGTTTACAAGCGTACAAGAGCATTTTGGTGAGAATTTTCCAGAAAAAAAGTTATTTGTGATGTTGAATTCCATCACAAATAACTTTTTTTCTGGAATCTGGCGTGATAGTGTGATTTCTTTACATTTGACAGGAAAACCGCAAGTGGCTGTCGTTAGAGCACTCCAGCATTTAAATGTGAATAAATCTTTTGTGTCTCGTACCATCGCTCGTTACCGTGATACTGGTAGCGTAGCCCGACGTCAAGGAAGTGGACGGAAGAAAACAGCAACATTAGCAGAAATGGTTCTGTGGTGGCACTCAGTATAAAAAAACTATGCGACTTGATCGAAACCCGCGTCGTAGTGACCGAAAAATGGCTCGTGATCTGAACATATCGCAATGCTCCATTCGGCAAATATTGAAAAGTGAGCACGGGGTGAAACCATTGAAATTCCAAAAAGTACAAGAACTTACACCGCAACAGAAAGAAAATAGACTCAACAGAGTTGCTTCGCTTGGCCAAAATTGGTGAACTGCCGAATTTGGTTTTCTCCGATGAGAAAACATTCGTTGTCCAGTAGTTTGTAAACAAACATAATGATCGTGTTTAATTGCCAAGAGATCAGCTGAAAATGTGCACCTTCGGTTGGCCACAAGAACTCAAGCGCCGGCCATGGTGATGGTGTGGGCCGCCATAACAGCCGATGGTCGCTCTCCACTCGCATTAACCGACCGTGGCATCAGAATAAGTGCCGAATATTATCGTGAAAATATTCTGGAGGGTGTATTAAAGCCTTGGGCACGTAAACATTGTGGTAGCAGACCTTGGACATTCCAACAGGACGCAGCACGTGCAGACCTGGGATATTGGGATATTCCTGGGCCGCAGACCTTGTTCATTCCAACCGGACTCAGCACGCACCACCCATGAATGGTTACAAAATGAGGTTCCTGATGAGGTTCCAGCGCACTACGGCCACTAAAATCTCCGGATACCAAGTATTTTGGAAAGCAAGGCTGGCACTTAAAAACACTAAAGTGTCGATCACCTCTTCGCTTCGCCGGGAATGTGCCAAAATAACGCAGAGCAACATTTGGGCAGCGTGTGACGGTTTCATTGGCCGTTTGAAGGCCATAATTCGTGTCAAAGGTGACCAATTCGAACAAATCTAAACGTATTCGAAAATTTGATGCTATTTCCGACATTTTTAGCTTTTATTCAATAAAATAAAAAAAGGCTAGATTGAACTTTGAATACCCTCCACCATTTGAACGAATTTTGAAATTTTCAAAAAATAACACCCGTCAAAATTCTGTTAAAATCTTAAAAAAAAAACGAATATAGCCGTATAAAGGGTAGTATCGTTATATCGGAGCTATACGAAGACCTAGACTTGCATAGATAACTTTCTGTTACAGCCTGTAGCATCCATTACGAACTTCAAATATGACATCTCAAACAATTTCGGAGAGTATTGTACCTAAAATCATCAAAATGCCGTACATAGGGAGGTACCGTTATATGGGGGCTATACGAAGGTGTGGACCTGCACAGACGCTTTTATATCTTAGGCTGTAGTATTCATTACGAACTTAAAATGCCAAATTTCAAACAATTCCAGTGAATAATGTCGCTGAAATCATCAAAATACCGAATATAGGGAGGTACAGTTCTATGGGAGTTATACGAAGACGTGGACCTGCACAGACAATTTTCTGCCATAGGCTGCAGTATCCATTACGAACTTCAAGTTCCAAAGTTGAAACAATTTCAGGGAATAATGTCGCTGAAATCATCAAAAAACCGAATATCGGGAGATACCGTTATATGGGGGCTATATGAAAACGTGGACCTACATGGTCCATTTACGAACTTAACATGTCTACTGGCAAAATGAACATGTCACACATGTCACAGACAGACGGACATCGCTAAATCGTCTTAGAATTTTACGCTGATCAAGAATATATATACTTTTTTGGGTCTTACATGAGTATTTTGAGGAGTTACAAATGGTTTTGGTGGAGGGTATAAAAATATGAAAGTTGTGGCGTTTGACTTTGTTGCAGTTTATTTTATCTCACCCTGTACCTCGGCTGTATTCTGCCATAAATTCTGGTGGTGTCTAATAAATGTTACATGGACAACATTTATAAGACACCACCAGAATCTGTGGCAGAGATATAAGTATAGATGCATCCTCATTCCTATCGTACAAAGCCGAAGGTCTTCCTAGGCCAGGAAGACTTGCCCTGCTCAAAAATGTACGATTTTGCGTGGGAAATGGAGTGCGTTGAAGATGTCTAAGTTACCGAACGGTGACATCATCGCTGAAGCTAAAAGCTTGATATGAGGTTGTTATTGGTGTGGATTGTATGGAATAAGTCTTGGGCAGGCTTTTGGAGTACTCACTACTGAACCATCATCTATCTGGGCTGTGAACTGCCTTGGATTCTGATAGTGTTGAAGAATTTTTGACCATGTACTATAAGAGATTAAATGTGTCGATGCATCCTCAGTCCTATCCAGTCCAATGCTTCTCTGAAGGATCGGGTGTGAAACCACACACACCTTCACGATTTTGCGTGGGACCTGGAGTGTATTAAAGATGTCTAAGTAACTGAACGGTGACATCATCGCTGAATGCAAAAATTTGATAATAGATTGTTGCTGGTGAGGGGTATTTGAGATAAGTTTCAGATTTTTGGAGGAATCAATACTGAACCATCGTTTTGAGAAAATTACAATTGAAGTCCCTGTAAGGAGTTTTACAAGAAAACTTCCTTGAAAATATTTATTCAAAATACTACGAGGTGCCAAAATTTGATTCCAATTCTGAAATTCACTCCATTACTGGAGTGAAGGCACAAAGAGAGATCTAGAGACACACTGCATTATAAGCCCTAGGCTTAAATTAATGACCAACTTGAGAGGGGGAGGATAATATCTCCTATATCAAACGACTGCAACGTGGCGAAATGAGTTGGGAATGGAGAAACACTTCAATGTATAGTCATTTTAAACGATTTTCCGAATACTCACCCACATTTTCCGACAAAAGAAATACTGCACTTATTATACTGCATATCAAACCATAGAATATCACATAGAAATTCTCAAAAAGATATTTTTTCTTTTTGTATTTTCGCAGACACCAACCGACGGCCAGAATTAGACACAAAATAATGCCCACCAGAGAGAACCAATGATTCCAGAGATTATCGTAGGCATAGGCATATTTGCAGTAGTAGCCATAGTGGAAGCCACTGACAAATAGGCAACCAAAAACTGTAAATGAGAGATGAAAGAATGGCTTTAGAGATCGCGTTAGAGAATTTTCCCCCGACAAGAGTCCATACTTAAGAAATCACAGAAAAAATACATTCTTTTTTATTTGCTATTTTTTTTTTCAAATTCCAAAATGAACTCCCTTTCCATTTATGGTTAAAATCGTACTGAGATATTCATTTTACGAATAGCTGGTTAGGTACTATCTAAGAATTGCCTTGTATATTTCTTCATGGGAGCTGTAACGTTTCCGATGGCAGAAATAATTGACTCATCTTGAAATGAGATAAAATAAAAAAAAGCCAAATGCAGAGCAGAAAATCAATGATTTCCAGCGAAAAAAAGAGAGACAATTACAAAGATTTCTTTTTCTCGCAAAAACCACTTTTCTTGGCTTCTTCGTTTGTTTTTTTTTCATTTTGAAGTTCGATCTGAAAATATTTCGCTCGGCATTCATTCAGTTATCGATAAGATATAATATTTGCCTTACATACTACGAAACATGCAGGTCTATAATTAAAATCTGATTCTGTATTTAATTTCAAAACACAACGAACGGAGTATGTTGTTGTTTTGATGCTGACGACGGTGGAGGTGGTTGAATCATGCAGTTAGGGGGTATTTAGATTATGTGATATTTAAAGAGCTATACATGCAATAAATTTTACGATTGGCCCATAATGTCAGCCAAAAAACATCGGAATGTCTGTCAAGTATACAGGGTGATATAAAAAACTGCAACAAAGTAAAACGCCATAATTTTTAAATTTTATTGAATGGAAGAAAAAAAATCATCAAATTTTAGAATAAGTTCAGATTTGTTAGAATTGTTCGGCTTTGGCACGAATAATGGCCTTCAAACGGCCAATGAAACCGTCACAAGCTGCCCGAACTTTGCTCTGCGGTATTTTGGCCCATTCCCGGCGAAGTGCTTGCTAGAGGTGATCGACACTTTGATATTTTTTAGTGCCAATCTTGCTTTCCAAAAGCAAGACACAATAGTCCAACGGATTGGTATCCGGAGAGTTTGGTGGCCATTGTGAGCTGGAAATGAAGCGAGGAACCTCATTTTGTAACCATTCATGAGTGGAGCGTGCTGAGTGCGATGGTGCTGAGTCCTGTTGGAATGTCCAAGGTCTGCGGCCAAAATGTTTCCGTTCCCAAGGCTTTAATACACCCTCCAGAATATTTTCTCGATAACATTCGGCATTTATTATGATGCCACGGTAGATTAATACAAGCGGAGGGTGACCATCGGCTGTTATGGCGGCCTACTCCATCCTCATGGGCGGTGCTTCAGTTCTAGTGGCCAACCGAAGGTGCACGTTTTTTCTGACCTCTTTGGTAAGTAAACACGATCATTTTGTTTGTTTACAAACTGCTGGACAGGGAATGTTTTCTCACCGGAGAAAACCAAATTCGACAATTTACCACTTTCGGCCAAGCGAAAGTCTTTTTTCTTTCTGTTGCGGTGTAAGTTCTTGTGCTTTTTGGAATTTCAATGGCTTTACCCCGAGCTCATTTTTCCATATTTGCCAAATGGAATATTGCGATACGTTCAGTTCATGAGCCATTTTTCGGCCTCTGCGCCGCTGGTTTAGATGAAGTCGCTTCTTTACTTTTCGAACCATTTCTGCTGATGTTGCTGTTTTCTTCCGCCCACTTCCTTGACGTCAGGCGACTCTACCAGTATCGCGGTAACGAGCGATTGTATGAGACACAAAAGATTTATTCACATTTAAATACTGAAGTGCTCTAACGATAGCCACTTGTGGTTTTCCAGCCAAATATAATATCACGCTTGAATTCCATCACGAATAACTTTTTTTCTGGAAAATTCTCACCAAAATGCTTTTGTACGCTTGTAAACAATATAATGAGCTGTCACTGGAATAATTTTAACAGCTGTCGGACAAGTGACTTAGAAATGACAGCAGTCTGAAGTTGGTTGCCGTTTTTTCATTTCACCCTGTATACCCTTGACGTATGGCCGATTCTCCCAAATTTCGCACATCCAAATATTTCGATTAACATAAGATCTGGTATGAATGTGGAATTTGTCGATTCATTTCTTCTGGTACAAGTACATTAGTACTTTCTCGTAAAATCGTAGTACATATTTCCCTAACTGGATCCTTCTTTCAATCATAGACGCCAACAGTGAAATAAATATTAAGTTTGAAGATTTCAGCTCTATCCCTTCACCCAGTACGAAATTAAGTATTTTTTGTACAATTGTAGTACACATTTTTCAAACTATCTTTACATATTAATTTCAGATACTAATAGAGTCCACAATATCGAATTTAAGGATTCCAGTCCTCTTCCTTCACCCAATACGCAATTTTGTACTATTTAGTACTTTTCGTTCAATTATAGTACACATTTCCAAAACCACATGCATATCTCAATACCCGATGCCAACGGAGACCTCATTATCAATTTTCGAAAATGAAAAATCGCAGAATTTTATCTCTATCCCTTTATTCTTGACTAAAGTTAGTACCATTTAGTACACTTCGCACGATTATAATGCACACATCCAAAACCTCTTCCATATCTCAATATGTGATACCAACTATTACCTTTATATAAAATTTAAATATTTTAGCTCTGTATTTCCCCTATTGCCAAATTTAGTACCCTTTAGTACAATTAAAGTACACATTTCCTAAACCACTTCAATATCTTGACCACAGACACCAATAGACACCTCAATTTCAAATTTGGGGATTCCATAGCTCTACCTTCACCCAGTACCAAATTTAGTACCATTAAGTACTTTTCGTACATATATAGTACACATTTCCAAATCCACCTTCCTATCTTAAGACACAGACACTAACAGTGGTATCTGTATCAAATTTCAGGATTTCAGCTCTATTCCTTCACCCAATTCGAAAGTTTGGTACTGTTTAGTTATTTCCGTACAATTATAGTGCACATCTCTAAGCCATCGCTATATCACAAACACAGCTTCATCCGTTCACCCTAAACCAAACTGTTTTAAATTTATTACGATTTAGAACAGTTCATACACTAAGTACACATTTCCAGAAACCACCTTCATGTATCAAACCTACCTTCCAACCTTGATTCTCACATCAGACTTCAAGTTTTTTGCTCTATTCGTTCAAATAGTGGTACCATCTTAGAAGTTTAGTGACGTTTTAGAACTTTTCCTAAACTTTAATTTCGAGTTTTCAGGCCATTACCTCCACTCAGAACTTCCCACCCCCCTGATTTATTGTTGCACAGTGTCATCATGGATTTTTTAAAAATATTTTTTTCGATTTTTTAAGAATTTTTTTTTTCGATCTCTTTTATTAATAATGTTGGATTTTTATGGGATATTTTTCAAGGCCCTAATATATAAAAATAGTAATGTTGTGGTATCTGGTTGGAACACCGATCCATCACTTTGCAAAAATGAGTAATTCCCTAAACCCTCAACACCCACATAAACACTACCCCATTTGGAATGCCCCATAAAGTGATCGCGTTGATGAGTAATACGATATGGAAATATAACGTTCTATATTGGCTCAAATCAAGTCACATAAAACTTGTGAATACTCAGTGAGTGCGTAGCTTATGGCCAGCTGGCAAGGAAAAAAAAGCAAAACAAAATAGTCACTCAATCTTTTAAAATAGCAGAGGGAGGGTTGTGGCGGCGGTTGTTTTTCGGCGCGATAAAGTCAATAATAATTTTTATCTTATCAGCTGGTCGTCCAATGAAATGAAATTCATTATTTTATCGGAGAAGAACTCGGCAATCCTCAACAAAGAGCACAGCGAAGGAAGGTATTTGGAACCAGACGTTTGTTGTCATTGCCGTCTTCTTTGTCGCCGTCGTGTTGTGGTGGTTGTTCATATCAACAAAAGTTTTGGCCATCTACGCTCACCGGGCAAAATTCCATAAAAAAGTAACATTTGTTTAAACAAAATAAAAAAAATACTCAGTAATAACAAAATTCGAGTAGAGTTAATATCGAACCAAAACGAAACGAAGCGGAAAAAAATTAAACATTAAAACAAAAATAAATTATACAAAATTATTGAAAATTATTCAAAAAAATTAAAATTTGCCATAAAGTGATGTTCTAATAAAAGAAAAAAATATTAAAAATAAAAAAGTAACATAAAAATGGCAAATATAAAAGGTCTATGGGAGAGATTTGTGTATAAGTTCTTACAATTTGCTCCCAGTATTGTAGGTGCGTTCTAATCTTGGTTATAGTGGAAATTCCTATTGAAAAAATAGTGTTCTTATCTAAGTCTAAGCAATGGTGTTTCGTTTTAATTAAAATTATAAAATAATGAAATAATATTTTTTTCATTCTGAACAAAAAATATTCAAGTGTGCCTAAGTTTCTTGCCATGTGGTCTGGTTTTTGGTTATACGATCTCCTCGTTTGTGGCCGAACGTGATGTGGATAGCGGAGTAATTGTCTATGGGCCTCTAATATTGGGCGCCTGCTGGGGCTTTGTAGCCGCCATGATAATGTTCTTTGTGAAATTCTTCCGTTCCCGCATTGTTTTCTGGCACATGTATATCCTGCTGGTTGCTGGTGTGTTTCATTTCATATCGAGTTGTTTCTATTTCGCCGATGATTTGGGTAAGTAATCCTTTAAAAATCAAGGGAAAGAAAAAATTGGGAAAAAAATTGAGTAGACTTTGGTAGGTCTTCATTTTTTTTATTTTTCAAGGGCCATCATTAGGCGCGGATTTGGAAAATATTTTTTCAAGTCCCCTCAATAGGCGTGGATTTTTTTAAAAGATTTTTTCAAAGGCCATCAATAGTTGGGGATTTTTAAAAAATATTGTTTCAAGGGCTAACAGTAGGGCCAAGGGCCATCAATAGGCATGGATTTTTTTAAAATATTTTTCCAAGGGCCATCAATAGGCATGGATTTTTTTTAAATATTTTTTCAAGGGCCATCAATAGGCGTGGATTTTTTAAAAAATGTTTTTTCAAGGGCCATCAATAGGCCTAAATTTTTTAAAAAGTTTTTCTTTTTAAAACGCCATCAATAGGCCTACATTTTTTAAAAAGTTTTTTAAAGGCCATCAATAGCGGGTATTTTTAAAATAATTTTTTTCAAGGGTCATAGAAAGGTGGGGATTTTTACAAAATATTTTTTAAGGGCCATATATAGGCGGGGATTTTTTGAAAATATTTTTTCAAGGGACATCATTAGGTGTGGATTTTTTAAAAATTATTTTTTCAGGGGTCATAAATAGGCGTGGATTTTTTAAAAAAATATTTTTTCAAGGGCCATCAATAGGTGCGGATTTTTTAAAAATTATTTTTTTCAAGGGTCATCAATAGGCGTGGATTTTTTTAAAAATATTTTTTCAAGGGCCATCAATAGGTGTAGATTTTTTAAAAATTATTTTTTTCAAGAGTCATCAATAGGCGTGGATTTTTTAAAAATATTTTTTCAAGGGCTAACAGTAGGCGTCCTGGATTTTTTAAAAATATTTTTTAAATCCATAGGCGGGATTTTTTAAAAATATTTTTTCAAGGGCCATCAATAGGTATCGTGGATTTTTTTAGAAATATTTTTTTAAGGGACAACAATAGGCGTCCTGGATTTTTTAAAAATATTTTTAAAAGCCATCAACAGCAACATTTTTATTATAAATTTTTTATTAGCGCTAAGTCAGGTGTGAAAATGGACATTATCGGCGTACTAAATTTGGTATTGGGGAAAAGTTATTTGATATTAAGATTGCTGATAGTGACTGTCTTTGAGATTTAGTGGTGGTTTGGACATGCATTCTACATTTGTACAAAAGGTACTAAATTTGGTATTGGATAAAGGGTTAAAATACTCAAACTTCATATTGAGGTCTCTGTTGGTATCTGGAATTGGGAAATGTGTATTATAATTGTTCGAAAAGTACTAAAAAGGAATAGAGCTGAAATCCTGAAATTTTATATTGGTATCTGTTGTTGAGAGAAGAAGCTGGTATTGGATATGCGTACAATATTTGTAATAAATGGTACTAAATTTTATATTAAGATCACTGTTGGTATCTTTGGTTCATTGTGCTATGGTTTTTCTAATATCCTCCTTGGTAAACTATTATTCTTTCCGAAATATTGCTGTAATTTAAATCCATAGGTCGACATTATGTACTTTTTTCTGGGTCAAATTAAAAGGCTTTTCCTCAGATTTAAGGCATGTACACCACATAAGGATTAATCCAGACAGAGATTTATGCATGTGTTTATTTAGAGTTTCAGGAACTTTTTTTTTTGCCTTAGTCATACAATTCAATTGGTTTTTTTAATCACTATTTTTGTTTTAAATGAAGCGTCGAAAAGATCAATAGGTATGAATCATAGTCATCGAAGTAGAAAACAAAAACATACTTAATATCTTATCAAATAAAAAATAATTCGAATACTCTAGGCAACATAGGTGTAGTAATTAAAAAAAAAATGTGTTAGAATCACAGTAGGTCGACGCACTGTCAAATGTATACTTTCTACTATACAGGATGAGATGAAAAAACTGCAACCAACTTCAGACTGCTATCATTTCTAAGCCACTCGTCCGACAGCTGTTTAAATTATTTCAGTGACAGCACATCATAATATTGTTTACATGTGTACAAAATATTTGTTGAGAATTTTCCAGAAAAAAAAATATTCGTGATGGAGTTCAAGCGTGATAGTGTGATTTTTTTATATTTGGCTGGGAATCCACAAGTGGCTATCGTTAGAGCACTCCAGTATTTAAATTTGAATAAATCTTTTGTGTCTCGTACTATCGCTCGTTACCGTGATACTGGTAGCGTAGCCCGACATCAAGGAAGTGGACGGAAGAAAACAGCAACATCAGCAGAAATGGTTCGAAAAGTAAAGAAGCGACTTAATCGAAACCCACGTCGCAGTGTCCGAAAAATGGCTCGTGAGCTGAACATATCACAATATTCCATTCGGCAAATATTGAAAAATGAGCTCGGGATAAAGCCATTGAAATTCCAAAAAGTACAAGAACTTATACCGCAATAGAAAGAAAATAGACTCAAAAGAGCTCAAAAGTTGCTTCGCTTGGCCGAAAGTGGAGAACTGCCGAATTTGGGTTTCTCCGCTCCGATGAGAAAACATTCGTTGTCCAGCAGTTTGTAAACAAACAAAATGATCGTGTTTACTTGCCAAAGAGGTCAGCTGAAAATGTGCACCCTTGGATTCCAGCACCAGGACTCAAGCGCCGGCCATGGTGATGGTGTGGGCCGCCATAACAGCCGATGGTCGCTCTCCGCTCTTATTAATTGACCGTGGCATCAGAATAAATGCCGAATATTATCGCGAAAATATTCTGGAGGGTGTATTAAAGCCTTGAGCACGCATACATTTTGACCGCAGACCTTGGATATTCCAACAGGACTCAAGCGCAGGCCATGGTGATGGTGTGGGCTGCCATAACAACCGAGGGTCGTTCTCCGCTCGTATTAATCGACCGTGGCATCAGAATAAATGCCGAATATTATCGCGTAAATACTCTGGGCACGCAAACATTTTGGCCGTAGACCTTGGACATTCCAACAGGTCTCAGTACGCGCCACCCAGGAATGGTTATAAAATGAGGTTCCTCGCTTCATTTCAATCGCACAATGGCCACCAAAATCTCCAGATATCCATTCGTTGTACTATTGTGTCTGTAGGATTTTGGAAACTCATGTTGGCACTAAAAAATACCAAAGTGGCCTCAAGCAAGTGCTTCTCCGGAAATGGGCCACAATACCGCAGAGCAACTTTCGGGCAGAGTGTGGCGATTGCATTGGCCGTTTGAAGGTCATTAATCGTGCCAAAGGTGACCAATTCGAACCAATCTAAACTTATTCTAAAATTCAATGCTATTTCCGATATTTTTGCTTTCATTCAATAAAATTAAAAAAGTAAAAATTATGGTGTTTGACTTTGTTGCAGTCTTTTTTTATCGCACCCTGTATATTTTGATAATTTAATTACTGTATCTTTTATACCAATGGCTTTGAGAAAATTTATCTCCAAAATTATTGTTCTTTTGTATGAAAGTCCAATGAAACAATTTACTTAGTGTTTGAGGCCAAAAGGAGCATTATACCAAAACAATTCCTTTAGATAAGAACAATGACTAAAAATTAATACTCAAATATTTCTGTTATTTCTCGAGTGCCTATGTACTTGAAATATTTTCAATTAATTTTCTGATATAAAAAAAAAATCACCGAAATAGTGGCAAAATTATTAACTAATTCCAAATCGGCAACAGAAATGACAATTTTCACCATCGAAAATACACGAACTTTAGAACATGAATTTAATGCTCATTTCATGCTCAAATTCTTGCCATAAAAAGTTATCTTTTCAATACGTTTTTAATTATTGATTAAGAAAATAAAGGCAATTTTTTATTTTCAGTAATTCTTTTTTTTGTCACAGCACAATTAGCTACCGCTTGTTAACCGTCGAAAAAAGGCTAACCAAATATTTTTTTTGGCAAAATATTTAATGCGAGACACGAAAATTTTCGAAATGTTTTATTTTATTATTTTCTTTTTATACAAAATGACAACAACCTCCGTAATTAAGATAAGAAATGTTGAAAAAAAAATAATAAAACGACTAAAACATGAACTAAGACCAAAATGAAAACGTTAATACTTTTTGGCTAAAATAAACTTGTCAAATGGTTAGACTATATTACAAATGATAAGGTAAAATAAACAGGCATAGGGACAGGAGGGGGAGCTATGATGGATTAGAAATGTGTCGCCGCAAAAATACAGTAGAGAGAGAGAGCCATTGGAATGGGGGAGAAGGTTCTATACTTTTAAGTTCTATATTTAATAAAGATATACGTCAACAGAATTTTGCAAGACATGTAATGGATGTACGTATATTAAAACACATTTGACATGTATTTTATAGGACAAATCGCTCATGTCTATATATATAAAGGAGTAGTGAAATAACAGTGATAGTAACTGACAGACCGAGAATCAACGCCCAGATGACACGGCTCAAACTAAAATTTTTCCATTTTTTACCAGGGTCAGTCTTGGTGCGTAGGTGTGGTTTTTTAGTACTAAAAGGAAACGAAAAGTACTAAAATGTACTATGCTTTGTATTAGACAAACGGAGTGAGCTAGAAATTTGGAATCACTGAGGGAGTGCAGGGTTTTTCGAAATTCGCATTTTAAGACTACGAAAAAATCCAAAATAGTACTTAACTTCTGAAATGGTACAACTTGGTATTATGTGAACGGTTAGACGGTTAAACTTTGGTATGAGAATCAAAGTTTTAAAGTATGTTTGATATATGAAGGTGGTTTTGGACATGTGTACTAAGTGTGCGAACTGGTACTAAATGGTACTCAATTTGGAGCAGTTTGGTTTAGGGTGAACGGATGAAATTTGGAAATTTTGTATTGGGATCCCTAATAAAAATGTGATTTTGGAAGTGTGTACTTCAAGTGCACAAAAAGTACTAAATATTACCATACATTTGTACCGTATTTGGTACATGTACCATACATTTTGTACCACATTTGGTACATGTACCATACATTTGTACCATATTTGGTACATGTACCATATTTGGTACATTTGAAATGTGTGTTTAAAATCTGAAATATGGTGTTTGGGTCGCTGTTCATGTGCAGCCGGGACATATGGAGGTGCTTTCGGAAATGTCTACTATACAGGGTGAGATAAAAACTACAACAAAGTCAAATACCATAATTTTTACATTTTATTGAATGAAAACAAAAAATATCGGAAATAGCATCAAATTTTACAATAAGTTTAGACTTGTTCGAATTGGTCACCTTTTGGCACGAATATTGCCTTCAAACGGCCAATGAAACCGTCACTCCATTCCCGGTGAAGAGCTTGCTTGAGGTGATCGACACTTTGGTATTTTTTAGTGCCAACCTTGCTTTCCAAATTACTCCAAACACAATAGTCCAACGGAGATTTTGGTGGGTATGGCAATGAAGCGAGGAACCTCATTTTGTAACCATTCTTGGGCCAAAATGTTTGCGTGCTCAAGGCTTTAATACACCCTCCAGAATATTTTCGCGATAATATTCGACATTTATTCTGATGCCACGGTCGATTAATACGAGCGGAGAACGACCATCGGCTGTTATGGCGGCCCACACCATCACCATGGCCCGCGCTTGAGTTCTGGTGGCCAACCGAAAGTGCACATTTTCAGCTGACCTCTTTGGCAAGTAAACACGACCATTTTGTTCGTTTACAAACTGCTGGACAACGAATGCAACTCTTTAGCTTTTTATACCCTCCACCTTGGAAAGGAGGGTATATTAACTTTGTCATTCCGTTTGTAACATCCTTAAATGTTCGTCTTAGACCCCATAAAGTATATATATTCATAATCAGCATAAAATTCTAAGTCGATTTAACGATGTCCGTCTGTCTGTCCGTCTGTCTGTCTGTTGAAATCACGATACAGCCCCCATTATTTGACGTAGAGCGCCAAAATTTAGCAGAGCTATTTGCATTGTGTCTAGGATGGTTGGTATTGAAAATCAGATATATCGGTCCACGTTCTGGTATAGTCCCCATATAACGGTACCACCTGATATTCGGTATTTTGATGATTTATGCCACATTTTTTCACGGATTTGTCTGGAAATTGGTATTTGTAGGTCATAACGGGTCCCTGAGCGTGTAGCAAAACATTGCATGTATAGGTCCACGTTGTGGTATAGCCCCCATATAACAGTACCTCCCGATATTCGGTATTTTAATTTTTGTTACCACATTTTTTCACGGATTTGTCTAAAAATTGGTATTTGTGGGTCATAATGGTTTCCAGCTCCGGTGGCGAAACATTGCATGTATGGGTCCATGTTTTGGTATAGCCCCCATTTAACAGTACCTCCCGATATTCGGTATTTTTATGGTTTTTGTCACATTTTTTCACTGATTTGTCTAAAAATTGGTATTTGTGGGTCATAATGGGTCCTAGTTCATGTAGCGAAACATTGTAATTATAGGTCCACGTTTTGGTATAGCCCCCATATAACGGTACCTCCCGATATTCGGTAATTTGATGATTTTTGCCACATTTTTTGCCACATTGGTATTTGTTGGTCATAATGGGTTCCAGCTTCGGTGGCGAAACATTGCATGCATGGGTCCATGATTTGATATAGCCCCCATATAACGGTACATCCCGATATTCGGTATTTTGATGGTTTTTGCAACATTTTTCCACTGCTTTGTCTAAAAATTGGTATTTGTGGGTCCTAATGGGTCCTAGTTTGTGTAGCGAAACATTGTAATTATAGGTCCACATTTTGGTGTAGCCCCCATATAACGGTACCTCCCGATATTCGGCATTTTAATGGTTTCTGCCACATTTCTTCTAATGTTTCTTTTACCCTAAGGTGGAGGGTATTAAAAGTTTGGCCCGGCCGAACTTAATATTTTTTTACTTGTTTGAGTCTATTTTCTTTATGTTGCGATGTAAGTTCTTGCACTTTTTGGAACTTCAATGGCTTTACCCCCAGCTCATTTTTCAATATTTGTCGAATGGAATATTGCGATAAGTTCAGCTCACGAGCCATTTTTCGGCCATTGCGACGCGCGCTTCAATCAAGTCGCTTCATTACTTTTCGAACCATTTCTGCTGATGTTGCTGTTTTCTTCCGTCCACTTACTTGACGTCGGGCTACGGGGTACCAGTTTCCCTGTAACGAGCGATAATACGAGACACAAAAAATTTATTCACATTTAAATGCTGGAGTGTCCTAACGATAGCCACTTGTGGTTTTCCAGCCAAATATAAAGAAATAACACTATCACGCTTGAATTCCATCACAAATAACTTTTTTTCTGGAAAATTCTGACCAAAAATGCTTTTGTACGGTTGTAAACAATATAATGAGCTGTAACTGGAATAATTTTAACAGCTGTCGGACGAGTGGCTGGGAAATGACAGTAGTCTGCAGATGGTTGCAGTTTTTTCATTTCGCCCTGTAATTGTACCAAAAGTGCCGAATGGTACTATATTTGGTATTAGGTGAATGTTTAGGGCTAGAATCTTTAAATTTAATATTGAGGTCTCTGCTGGTATCTGGAATGAGGATATGCAGGTGGTTTTGGGATATGTATGAAAAGTACTAAATAGTACTAACTTTGGTACTGGGTGAAGGAATAAAGCTTTAAGATTGGAATCCTTAAATTTTTTATTAAGATATCTAAAAATGGAGATATGGAGGTGGTTTGGAAAATGTGTACTATAATTGTACGAAAAGTACCAAATGGTACTAAATTGGGTATTGGGTGAAGGGATAGTGCTGGAATCCCGAAATTTAATAAAGATGTCATTGTTGATATCGTGGTTAAGATTTAGCGGTGGTTTTTGTAGGCGTACTATATTTACTATATTGCGTACTATATATATGCACGAAAAGTACTGAATGGTACTATATTTGGTATTAGGTAAAGGTATGGAGCTGGAATCCTGAAATTTGATATTAAGGTATCTGTTGATATCTGTAATTGAGATATGAACGTGGTTTGGGAAATGTGTACTATAATTGTACGAAAGGTACTAAATGGTACTAAATTGGGTATTTGGTGAAGGGATAGTGCTGGAATCCCGAAATTTCATAAAGATGTCACTGTTGGTGTCCGCGGTTAAGATTAAGCGGTTGTTTTGGAAGGCGTACTATATTTGCACGAAAAGTACTGAATGGTACTATATTTGGTATTTAGTGAAGGTATGGAGCTGGAATACTGAAATGTGATATTAAGGTATCTGTTGATATCTGTAATTGAGATATGGACGTCGTTTGGGAAATGTGTTCTATAATTGTACGAAAAGTACTAAATGATACTAAAATAGTTTTTAGGTGAAGAAGTAGAGCTAGAATCCCCAAATTTAATATTGAGGACAAATTTGATATGAAATTTAGATATGGAGGTGGTATGAGAAATGTGTACTTTAATTGTACGAAAAGTACTGATTGATACTATATTCGGTATTAGGTGAATGAACAGAGATAAAATTCTAAAATTTGATTCTGAGATTTCTGATGATATCTGTATTTGAGATTTGGAGTTGGTTTGGAAATTCATCCTATGTTTTTTTTTTTTAAATACAAATTGGTACTAAATTTATTGTTTGGTGAAGGAGTGGGCCAGGAGTCCTCAAATTCGTTATTGAGGTCTCTTTTGGTATCGGGATGTGACATATGGAGGTGGTTTTGGAAATGTGTACTTTTATTGTTCGAAAAGTACTAAATAGTACTGAATTTGGTATTGGATGAACGGATAGAGCTAGAATCCTGAAATTTGATATAGATGTCACTGTTGGTGTCTGTGGTTACGATATGAAGGTGGCTTTGGAAATGCGTCCTTTATTTGTACAAAAAGTACTAAATTTGGTATTGGTTGAAGGAATAAGGGCAGGAATCCTCAAATTTTAGATTAAGGTCTCCGTCGGTAGCTGGAGTTGAGATATAGAGGTGATTTTGGAAATGTGTTCTATAATTGTACGAAAAGTACTAAATTGTACCGAGTTTGGAATTGGGTGAAGGAATAGAGCTGAAATTCTCAAATTTTATGTTAAGTTCGCCGTTGGTATCTAGAATCGAGATGGTTTCAATGGTACTAAACATGATATTGGGTGAAGGGATTGAGCTGAAATCCTCAAATTTCATATAAGGGTCCCTGTTGGTTTTCGCAATTGAGGTATGAAGGTGGTTTTTGAAATGTGTACTAAAATTGTACGAAAAGTACTAATTTTGGTACTGTGTGAAGTAATGGTATTTAAATCCAGAAATTTGATACGTATGTCACTGTTGGTATCTGACGTTGAGAGAAGGATATGGTTTTGGATATACGTACTATAACTGTACTAAATGGTACTTAATTTGGTAATGAGGGTAATAAAAAAGCTGAAATGCTGAAATTTGATATTAAGGTCACTGTTGGTATCTAAGATTGAGATAAGGAGATCGTTTTGAAAATTTGTGCTATAATTGTACGAAAAGTACTAAATTGTACTAAATTTGATATTGGGTGAAGAGATAGAGATACAATTCTGAAATTTGATATTTACATTACTGATGGTATCTGTGTGTGAGATATGGAGATTGTTTTTCAATTGCATTCAAATTGTTCTAAAAGTACTAAATGGTACTAATTTTGGATCAATGTTGTTGTTTAGGTAGAGATTTTGATTTTGAGTGTAGGACAAGAACTAGAATTTTAAATGTTGTGACTGTATAGAGTTTAGATAAGGAGGCGAATTTAGTAACGCGTAACATGATATGTAAGAAAAGTACTAAATGGTACTAAATTTGATATATCTGTAGGAATAGAGATCATACTATGAATTCTCTTATGACGGTAACTGAGAGTCTCAGATAAATATATCGAGATATTGGAGTGACATGGCAAATAAAAAGCACTAAATAGTCCGTGATATTGAGTTTTCTTCAAAAAAAAGACTAATCAAATTTACTCTCTAAACCGCTTAATCTCCATAAATTCTTTTTCCTAAGAAATTCTCCTTATAATTAATAAAATTTTTCGAATTTCTCGTTGCAGATAATGTCGGCGCCTTCATCTCGTATCTGGGTCACAGTTTGACATTTTTGGCCGGGCTCAGTTTTTTGCACACGATTCTGAGCAAAGGTACCCGGGCCCTGTTCATGGCAATAGCTTTCAGCTTTTACATACTCGGCATGGCTTCGGCGGTCAGTTTGATTGGAACTTCGTACACGAAAAATGCCATGGAGAACAGTAATGGCACCCCGCAGGAATTGATCCATGGAATTTATGTCGACTTTGCTGGAGTATATTTGTCCATGTCAGTTGTGGTTCTCGCCCTGCTAATTGGCATTGTGGTGCTGAACTATTTCGGCACGACGGATAGTGAAAATAGTTTGGACAATGATTTGCGTATTGCCAACTCGAATGGCTCGATTTTCGATAAGCGGGATGAGATCATTAAGCGTATTGAATTTTTCTATGTTACCAAAAATCAACAATGGAATGTTACGCTGCTGCTGATCTTCACGGAGGCCATTCAATATTCCCTTTTCATTTATTTCGCATTTTGGTTCTCGCTGAACAATGCGGTGCGGGTGACGGACATCTTGAATATCGATTTGATGTTTTGGGTGATATATGCCGGCAGTGCTTTGGTCCTGATACCGCTGGTGTTTGTTTCGGTTAAAGTGACATTTGTCGCCAATCAATTGTGTCTGATCGTGTTGACCATATTGAGCATGATCATTTGCAATTCCGTCAAGACCTCGGTGCCCTTCTGGTTGGTGTTGTTTTTCTTTGGCATGACATTTTCGAATTTACAAATACTTCTTGTCGAGGTGGCCCACTTCCGTTATTTGGAGCTGTTGATCTATGTATCGTATCTACTGAAATTGCTCTCAACATCGGTGATCTACTATTATTTCGTGGCAAATGCAAAGAATTCATATTTCTATTCGACCGATATAAGTACCCTGATGTCTCAAGGTTTCGTTTTCATCATAATCGGAAGTCTATTGGCATTGGTGGTGGGCATGAAGGTGCCCCGCACCCACCGCACTTCGTTGTTTGAAATACAATATGGCCTGTTGGGTATTATATTCCAGAAACATCAAATCGAACAGCTGAATGTGAGGTGTTTAAATGACGGTACAATACCAACGATAAGTCGGGAGGAATATTGAGAGAATTTTGGATTTTGCGAGTACTGGATGACACAGGGCCAGTAATGTTATTATGTTAAATAATCTTAAGTATTTATTTTGTAATAATTTTTGAGTTAATTTTGTGTTTTTTTTTTTGATAAGAATAAAATTCAAAACCAAAAAAAACTTTTAAAAATAACTTTAGATTCTAATTGGAAAGGGTAAGAAAGGCATATAATAATACAGGGTGCGATAAAAAAAACTGCAAACCAACTTCAAACTGCTGTCATTTCCAAGCCACTCGGCCGACAGCTGTTAAAATTATTCCACTGACAACTCATTATGTTGCTTACAAGCGAACAAAAGCATTTTTGTGAAAAAAAGTTATTCGTGATGTAATTCATGCGTGATAGTGTGATTTCTTTATATTTGGCTGGAAAACCACGAGTTGCTATAGTTAGAGCACAACCAGCATTTAAATGTGAATAAATCTTTTGTGTCTCGTACCATCGCTCGTTACCGTGATGCTGGTAGCGTAGCGCGACGTCAAGGAAGTAAACGGAAGAAAAACAGCAACATGAGCAGAAATAGTTCGAAAAGTAAAGAAGCGACTTCGACGTTCGAAAACCGCGTCGCAGTGGCCAAAGAAAAGGCTCGTGATCTGAACACATCGCAATATTCCATTCGGCAAATATTGAAAAATGAGCTCGGGGTAAAGCCATTGAAATTTCAAAAAATGCAAGAACTTACACCGCAAAAGAAAGACAGACAGAATAGACTCAAAAGAGCTAAAGAGTTGCTTCGCTTGGCCGAAAGTGGTGAACAGCCGTATTTGGTTTACTCCGATGAGAAAACTTTCGTTGTTCAGCAGTTTGTAAACAAACAAAATGATCGTGTTTACTTGCCAAAGAGGTCAGTTGAAAATGTGCACCTTCGGTTGGCCACCAGAACTCAAGTGCCGGCCATGGTCGCCGCTCATATTAATCGACCGTGACATCAGCATAATTGCCGATAATTATCGCGAAAATATTCTGGAGGGTGTATCAAGGCCTTGGGCACGCAAACACTTTGGTCGTAGACCTTGGACATTCCAACAGGAACCAAGAATGGTTACAAAATGAGGTTCCTCGCTTCATTTCCAGAGCACAATGGCCACTAAAATCTCCGGAAACAAATCCGTTGGACTGTTGTGTCTGGAGTATTTTGGAAAGCGAGGTTGGTACTAAAAAATACCAAAGTGTCGATTACCTCACGCAAGCGATGCACCGGGAATGAGTCAAAATACGGCAGAGCAACATTTGGGCAGTTTGTGACGGTTTCATTGGCCGTTTGAAGGCCATAATTCGTGACAAAGGTGACCAAATCGAAAAAATCTAAACTTATTCTAAAATGTGATGCTATTTCCGACATTGTTTGCTTTCATTCCATGAAATTAAAAAAATATAAAAATTATGGCGTTTGACTTTATTGCAGTTTTTTAATCTCACCCTGTATAGTACCATTTTTTACAGATAAGTACGAAATTTCAAAGCTTCCACATACCCCAATTCCCAAAAATACCAATTCTACATTTCAGGATTCCAGCTCTATCTAAATTGTACCAAATTTAGTACATTTTGGTACATGTGAGTACAAATTTATAAAACTATTTACATAGCCCAATTCTACACTCCGACAGCAATCTTATTTCCAATTTTTAGGATACCAGCCGTATTGGTTCACCCAAAATTTAAATTGTACCAAATTTAGTACCATTTAGTTCACATAGGTAGGAATTTGTAACACTACCTCCATCCCTCAGTCCTACAATGCAATAGTAATCTTATTTCCAAATTTCAGGATTCCAACTCTGTTGGTTCTCAAAAAATTAAATTGTACCAAATTCTGTACCATTTAGTACACATAAGTACGAATTTCCGTAACTACTTACATTCCTCAGTCCTAGAATGCAATAGTAATCTTATTCATACGTTTTAGGATTCCATCAGTATCGATTCACCCAAATCGAAATTGTACCAAATTTAGTACCATTTAGTACTTTTCGTGCACATAAATATAAAATTTCCTTCATATCCCAATCCTACACTCCGCCAGTAATGTTAATTTCAGGATTCCAGCTCCATCCGATCCTTCAAATTCAAACTGTACTAAATTTAGTACTGTTTAGTACTTTTCGTATACATGAGTACACACTTCCAAAACTACCCTCCTACATCGACTCAAGCTTGATTCTCTTTTCAAATTTCAAGTTTTTCCGTTCGCATGATACGAAATGTTAAACAATTTGATACATTTTAATACTTTTACGTACCGTTCTAGTATGTGCAATAAATCGTAATTATGAATGGATAACCAATTGGAAACCAGTCACAGAAAACGGGCCAAAAATGTTTCTTTGTTATTGCCATATTATCGATATAAACTATGGCAACATGAATTCAGTAAACTTTGCTTTACAAGATAAATGGAAAATGGTCTGACCTTTTGCTTATCGGACAGTTCATATTGAAATGAAACTTGTAATAACGAAATGCGATTTATTTGTCAGACAACAACATTTAACCAGGGTATGATTTATTTTTTGTTATGATTACATTCAATTTAATTAATAAAATAAAATATATGTCATGCAATTTTTAAAGCATCGTTGAATAAATTATTTTCTCATGATATATTTTTATTTATTAGGGAATATTTTAAAGCGCCTAAAAGTATGCTCTAAAGCGTAGCTAGATCTGTTTTGAATTTTGATACGTTTGTTGATCACAATAATATACCAAAGAGAATAAGTTAAATGGTATCAGGCATTTTGCAGACAGATGTATAAATGTGGACCGAAGTCAGATAAAAATATTGGTATGTGCAAAATTTGAAATCATACATTTCGAAAAATCACATATTAATATCAGTTTTCGGGTTAAGAGAAATACTTATATATAGCATGTTTGTAAAGAATCGCTGACTTGTTTCGCAATTTATGACAGATAAATGTATTGAAAATTGTGACCCTCTGTGGGTTAGGTATCAGAAGGGGTTTGCAGATATATATCATCTTCACAACAGGTATTGCGTTAGCAAAAATATTTGGATGTGTAATTTGTATTTTGCAATCTGAAGAGAGTTGGATGCTTATTTTGCTTTCTTTGAGCGCTTTGTTTTCCAAAATCTTGAATCCTATGTGGGGGAGGTTCGAGAAGAAATGGTCCGATCTCTACCACCTTTATAATAGATTTTGTGTTGATGGAAATATGTAGATGTAGCAAGTCTGAATGGAATAGGATGTTAATTTCCCGTTTAATGAGCTTCATGGATACTCATTATTTTGACTCTTTGTGGGGGAGGCACCAAAAGGGGTGATGTATCCCATATTCACATCAGACCATGGGTTATGTAAAAAAATAATGAGACGAAGAGAACCGGATGCTTATTTTGGATTTTATTATCGTTTTTGTTATTCAAAATGTGGGCCTTTGTTGTGGTTGGTGTTTGGAATGGTCCGATCTCTACCATCTTTATAAAAAATCTTGTGTTAATGGAAATATTGAGATGAGCCAAGTCTGAAGTAGTGGATCGATATTGCCCATCTACAAACTCGATCTAAGTTTGATAATAATATTACCATGTACCAAGTTCGAATCAACTCAGATACTCCCTTCGATTGCAATCGTTCGCACCAGCCAGAGAGACAGATGAACGGACGGACGGACATTTCTAGATCAACTCGAAATGTTCTGAAACGGATTTGGTCCAACGAGTCCTGGGATCTAAAACCATTATTTCTACGAGGCACGTAGTACAATAACTGACTGACTAAGAATCAACAACCACACGAAACAGCTGAAGAGAGAATCTTGAAATTTTGCACGAGGTTCAGTGAGTAGGCGTGTGATAAGGCTCCGTTTTTGGAAATCCGTACGAAAAGTACTAAAAATTGATTCCTTCGTATTGAACAAACAGAATGTACAGGGTTTGTTGAAAATTCCAACTTTTATTATGCGAAAAGTTCTAAAATGGTTCTTAACTTCTAAATTGAAATTTTGTATGAGAATCAAGTATGGATAGTACGTGCTTATTCTGAGACCTCTGTATTGTTTCTTTGCATCATAATGAAATAGTGGTGTTTGTTTCCCAACCATTATACATTGTCCTTTAAATCAATATTCTATGTTTTTTTTTCAAAATATTGCCAATATTTTTTGTTCCCGATTAGAATAAAGACCTTCATATTTTCAATTGTTTTTGACAATTAAAAATTCTCCATTATTTTAAAACTTTTTTTAATTGCTTACCCAAATAAAAAACAATAGAATTGACAATCGAATAAAAAAAAAACATCCACCTTCTATGGATAACAACTACCTGTCTATATTGTTCGATTTTTTTCTCATTTGTGATTTCCTTTCAACATCATTTCCTTATCCGAACAATAATCGATTTGCGTCATTGCCCCCCGAAAAAAACGTGATCAATCGTTTTGCTTGCAATTACGGCAATGCTGACAAGCCAGCAACCAAAAGCCGACGAAAATGAAACAATTTTTCGAAAGAATTAAAAACGCATTTAATTGTGCAACAAAGTGAATGAGGCAGAGGCAAAAACAAATGAGAAAATAAGAAAACCCAAAAAAAAAAGAATCAAACAATCATAATTTAAATATAATGGGTCAAGTTGAATAGTTTGACAAAAAAGGAGGGTGGAGTTAAAATGATAAGAAATCTTTACTTATGGGGAAAATTGAAATTGTAGCATTGAAATAGAGTTCTTAAAAAAATGAAATAAAAAAAAAAAAAAATAAAACAAATAATAATAATAATAATAATAATAATAACAAGTAAGCAAAGGCTACAGTCGAGCGGGGCCGACCGTTGAATACCCTACAACACTATAATAAACGATACAGTTTATATAGGCGAGATACTCGATACTGTGACAAATAATAAAAGAAACCCATCAGGTTTCGTTCTATAATTTTCGAATAATAGCAACTTAAACTAATTTGCTCATTTCCAATGTATTGGTAGATGTTGCACGTAAATGGTCTTCCTAGATCTGGAACAAAAATTTCATTTTCGTATTTTGTCTACAAAAGTTGGTATACTATTTCACACATTGAATATTTTTGGATGGCCATCCAAAACTGCTTGGCTTTTGCAATGTCCGGTAACACCCATTCAAATGTGCGTGTGGATCGGGCGATAATTACGACCTGCTGAAAATTTTGCTGTTTTTTTGGTCCATTTCAACCCCTAAATATATGGCGATCATCTCCAAAAAGAGTAGGCTTCTATTCTGAACCTCATCTTATCCCCTTGCAAAATTTCGTAAGGTTCGGGCCATAAATGCGATCTGTATATGATATCCTGATATCCTAACTACTTAGTTTTGCTAGCTGTAGAAATATTACCAAATGTTTAATTTAAAATGAAAATATGCCAAAAATATGACAAAATTGAAAAAATATGAAAAAATGTTACAAAATCAATATTTTTATGTTTAGAGAGATATTTTTATGCGATTTTTTTAGACGTTTTTTCTTTCCTGCCAAGAGACCATTCTGAATTAATGAGAACTGTCGAAATCAGTTCAGCCGTTCTCGACATATAAGAGATCTTTCAAGCATATCCTCTTTGATAGACATATATATCGTACATATTTTGCTATATATCCGATTTGTTGGATGTTAACATCAATTTAAAGATCAGAAGTAACCTTGTCATGGCTTTGTGATTTCGCCGGGATTTAAAATATTCGCGGTTTAATGAAAAATTTTGAATTTTTTCAACACAAAAGATATGGTCTATTTTACCCGCTAAATATTATCCGATGACCAACCAAATTGGTAGGCCTCTTCCCTGCCCTAAACTCTAGCTACATGCGAAATTCCGTGTCGATTGGTCTATAATTGCGACCTGTATAGCTACTGCAAAATCCGACATTTTTTCAGTATTTGGTCCATTTCAACCCCTAAACATTTGGCGATCAGCTCCAAAAGAAATAGGGTTCTATTCTGACCCTAACCCCACCTTCGTGCAAAATTTCGTAAGGATCGGGCCATAATTGCGACCTGTAGAGTGATTACAAATTGACATGGACAGACGGACAGACGGACGGACGGACATACATAGCTAGATCGACTCAGCTCGGCGAGCTAGGAAAATCCATATATACTTTCCTATATGGGAAACCAATATTTCGAGGTGTTACATAAATTCTGGCCCAATCAAACTTATAATACCCCCAACACATAGTGTTGTAGGGTATAATAATAATAATAATAATAATAATAATAATAATAATAATAATAATAATAATAATAATAATAATAATAATAATAATAATAATAATAATAATAATAATAATAATAATAATAATAATAATAATAATAATAATAATAATAATAATAATAATAATAATAATAATAATAATAATAATAATAATAATAATAATAATAATAATAATAATAATAATAATAATAATTATTATTATTATTATTATTAAAAATAAATAAAGTCCTTGAGTTGTATATTATCCATAGCATTTATCTATCAATTAAAAGCAATATATTTGGGAACTTACGTACGTATTTTGGCCCATTCCCGGCAAAGCGCTTGCTTGAGGTGATCGATACTTTGTTATTTTATAGTGCCAACATTGTTTTCCAAAATATTCCAGACACAAAAGTCCAGAGATTTTGGTGGCTATTGTGCACTGCACTGGTCATTTTGTAACCATTCTTGGATAGCGCGTGCTGAGTGCGATGGTGCTGAGTCCTGTTGGGATGTCTAAGGTTTGCGGCCAAAATGTTTGCGTGCTCAAGGCTTTAATACATTTTAATTAATTCTGATTACTCTATTAATACGAGCGGAGAGTGACCATCGGCTGTTATGGCGGCCCACACCATCACCATGGCCGGCGCTTGAGTTATAGTGGCCAACTGAAGTTGCATATTTTCAGCTGACTTTGGCAAGTAAACACGATCATTTTGTTTGTTTACAAACTGTTGGACAACGAATGTTTTCTCATCGGAGAAAACCAAATCCTCAGTTTACCACTTGCGGCCAAGCGAAGCAACTCTCTAGCTCTTTCGTGTCCATTTTCTCTCTGTTTCGGTGTAAGTTCTTGCACTTTTTGTAATTTCAATGGCTTTACTCCGAGCTCATTTTTCAATATTTGCCCAATGGAATATTGCGATATGTTCAGCTCACGAGCCATTTTTCGGTCACTGCGACACGGCTTTCGATCAAGTCGCTTCTTTACTTTTCGAACCATTTTTGCTGATGTTGCTGTTTTCTTCCGTCCACTTCCTTGACGTCGGGCTACGCTACCAGTATCACGGTAACGAGCGATGGTACGAGACACAAAAGATTTATTCACATTTAAATGCTGGAGTGCTCTAACGATAGCCACTTGTGGTTTTCCAGCCAAACATAAAGAAATCACACTATCACGCTTATTCGGGAATTCAAGCGTGATAGTGTGATTCACGAATAACTTTTTTTCCTGGGAAATTCTCACCAAAATGCTTTTGTCCGTTTGTAAACCATATAATGAGTTGTCACTGGAATAATTTTAACAGCTGTCGGACGAGTGGCTTAGAAATGACAGCAGTCTGAAGTTGTTTTTTTTTTCATCTCAAACCGAATAATAATAATAATAAATTATAAAAAATAAATAAATAAATAAAGTCCTTGAGTTAATGTTATGAAGTCCGCAAGAAAATATTCTAAATATCCATAGCCTTTATCTAGAAAGTCCTTGGTAAATGCAATATTTTTGGCCAGGACATTCTCTTCTAATCAGGGAATTTCTATTAAGAAATAATCTCAAAAAAAAAAAAATGTTAAAAATAAAATAAAAAAAATTTTAAAACTTGACTGTAAATTTATTACATTTAAGCTGTTCGCTGGCTTTTAAATGCGCTATTCTTGGCCAGGTATTTTTTGAAATACGATTTTCACAAACCAAATGGGAGCACATGTGGCACATTTCACATCTAACGATTCTAGAAGTTATTCATAGGTCAAATTTAAAAACTTTGAGAAATGTATAATTTTACGACTTTAAAAATATTACTCAGACATTGCCTTAAATTTCAATATTTCCCCTCACTTATCACACCACCACAAATTTGTAACTGTAAACAAATCTTAAACTAACAAAAATTTTAATTGACAAAAGAAAAAACGACAATAACACAACGGAGATATTTATCAGAAGGTCTGGAAAATCGATCGGCAATTGTTTTTCAATATCAGTTAGCCAGCCAGACAACCAACCAGCGGCAGCATTTGAAAAATGAATTGAAATAAATGAAACGATTTATGAGCAGATCTTGTTAAGAATGCATTTCCGATAACGTCTGTATGTATGTAGTTGAAAATACATGCAACACAAGACAATTCGTTATGGATATTCTATTAAAAATTAATTAAATACTATTCAATATTCAGTTCAGTTGCCAGTATTCAACGCTTGTTGGAGTTTTGTTTCCATTTCAAAAAAAAAAAAAAAATCTGAGATTTATAAATGAATTTATTACAATTAGGGTTTGGGGTTATTTCAGAGACAGTGGTGTGGGGAAAATTTAATGTGGAAATAAAACAAGTAAAAAAGTAGGGGCCGAACATTGAAGTCACTCAACGATTTGGTAAAAATTTAATAATTTTCAAAAAAAAAAAAAATAAAATCCGTTAAAAATTCTGTTATAATCTTAAAAATACCGAATGTTGCCGTATATTAGGGTCTATACGACGACGTGGACCTGAAACTTTTGTCACAAGCTATTACAATATTCAAATGCGAAACTTGAAAAAAATCTGTTTATAATGTAGCTAAAATCATCAAAATACCGAATTTAAGGAGGTACCATAGGAGTTTTAAAACGAGGACCGGCACAGACAATTTTCTATCATAGGCTGTAGTTTCCATTACGAACTTCAAATATAAAATTTGAAATAATTCCGGTAAATAATGTCTCTAAAATCATGAATAACTCCACGAAGACGTGGAGCTACATGGCCATTACGAACTTCAAATATCAAAATTGAAAATAATGTCACTAAAATCATCAAAATACCGAATATCGGGGGTACTTGTTGTACCTGCAGACATAATACACATTTGAGTAAAATTTTATTAATCTACTTCATTTCGTTCGGAAGCTAGAGTGATTTCCACAAACGGACGGACATTGATAAATCGACATAGAATTTTATGCTGATCAAGAATATATATACTTTGAGGCGTCTAAAATGTATATTTCAAGGTGTTACAAACGGAATGACAAACTTAATACACCCTCCATACTATGGTGGAGAGTATAAAAATAAATAACATTTATAATCCTTAAAAATTTGAACGGCAGGCGGGAGTAGGATATTCTATCCATCTGGGGAATTGCAGTAATGTCCAATTTTATTTTTTATACCCATAACCATATGGCCAAAACGTGCCTCAACGAAATAACGGTATATTTTGACCAAATCCGTTTCAGGGAATTTGGAGTCGATCTAGGGACGTCCTTCCGTCCGTCTGGCGGGTGCGCACGATAACTTTCGAAGGGAGTTTCCGATTTGGTCCAAACATGGTACATCGTCATATTTTTGTCAAACTTATATCGGATTCGGAGATGGGCAATATCGATCCACTCCTTCTTGTACCTCTTCCACAAATTGTCGAAATTTTCAAAAAATATTTTTTTCTGCACAGAAAGAGAAACGATAATCCGATTTTGCTCCAACTTTTCAAATCCTAATATTTGCATCAGTGCTACGTCTGCAGCGATAATTGACAATATCGGTCCACTCCATCAAGTACCTCCCACACCAAGGGTCAACATTTTAAATAATTAAAACTATTATAAAATGTGATGTAAGAGTCCGATTGTCTTAAATTTCACACATCACAATATTTTTTATTAATGCTAGGTGTGAAAATGGAATATATCGGTCCACTCTTTCTGGTACCTCCCTCACAAAGGGTCAAAATTTTGAATAATTATAACTCTTATAAAATGGGATGTAAGAGTCCGACTCTTTTCAAATTATTAACCCAAGGTATGGTGTGAAGATGGTATACATCGGACCATTCCTTCTGGTACCTCCCCACAAAGGGTCAACATTTTGAATATCCGCGGATCTCATAAAACGAGAGATTAACATTCGATTCCACTCAGGCTTGGCGCACTTCGGTCGACTCACGCATATTTTAACATTTCCTAAAAATTATCACATATCTCATATACAGGGTGAGACAAAAAAAAAAAACAAAAAAACAACAAAGTCAAATTCAATATTTTTTACATTTTTTTTAGATTTTATTGAATGAAAGCAAAAATGTCGGAAAAAGCATCAAATTTTGGAATAAGTTTAGATTTGTTCGAATTGGTCACCTTTGGTACGAATTATGACCTTTAAACAGCCAATGAAACCGTCACACTCTTCCCGAATTTTGCTCTGCGGTATTTTGGCCCATTTCCGGCGAAGGTCTTGCTTGAGGTTATCGACACATTGGTATTTTTTAGTGCCAACATTGCTTTCCAAAATATTCCAGCCACAATAGTCCAACGGATTGGTATCCGGAGATTTTGGTGGCCTTGAAGCGAGAAACTTCATTTTGTAACCATTCTTGGGTGGCGCGTGCTGAGTGCGATGATGCTGAGTTCTGTTGGAATGTCCAAGGTCTGCGGCCAAAATGTTTACGTGCCCAAAGCTTTAATATGCCCTACAGAATATTTCGCGATAATATTCGGCATATATTCTGATGCCAAGGTCGATTAGCGACCATCGGCTGTTATGGCGGCCTACACCATCACCATCACCAATGCGGTGTAAGTTCTTGCACTTTTTAGAATTTCAATGGCTTTACCCCGAGCTCGTTTTTCAATATTTGCCGAATGGAATATTGCGATATGTTCAGCTCACGAGGTTTTTTTTTCGGCCACTGCAACGCGGGTTTCGATCAATTCGCTTCTTTTCTTTTCGAACCATTTCTGCTGATGTTGCTGTTTTCTTCCGTCCACTTCCTCGACGTCGGGATGCTCTACCAGTATCACGAGCGTAACGAGCGATGGTACGAGACACAAATGATTTATTCATATTTAAATGCTGGAGTGCTCTAACGATAGCCACTAGTGGTTTTCCCGCCAAATATAAAGAAATCACTCTATCTCGCCTGAATTCCATCACGAATAACTTTTTTTGCTGGAAAATTCTCACCAAAACGCTTTGCACGCTTGTAAGCAATATAATGAGCTGTCACTCGAATAATTTTAACAGCTGCCGGACGAGTGGCTTAGAAATGACAGCAGTCTGAAGTTAGTTGCAGTTTTTTCATCTCACTCTACCACAATTAGTAAATTTAATTTTTTTTTCGAGCCTTATCTCGCATTTCCATGTCAAGAGTGTCCTTCACCTTAACGTTAAAAGATCGTCAACCAATTACTGAAGTCTTTCATGTAAAGGGTTGCCCATATTCGACGCACCCATGGCCCATTCCAATCGACGAGGCTTATCTGCAGGCAACATTCTTTGCGTCAATTAAATTTTGTACGGGAACAAATGCAAATCAATGCGAATAATCCGTTGTAAAGTGGACCGAGCCATGAACAACTGCTGAGAACCGCGTTTATGGGATGTTCTTGGGGACCTCTCAACATTGGCTCGTACGGCAGCGATATTCTCGGCCGATCGCCTTGGTCGACTTTTATATGGCCTCTTCGGATTAGAAAGAGCCTTAGCAGTCGAAAATTTTTCGTATAAACGGTTAATGGTGTTCTTAGAAGGCGCACTTCTCACATTTTTTTTTCACAATTGCCTTCTTCTGTTGAATGTAAATTTCAACTATTTCAGAGAGCTCGCGTGGCGTGTGTTGGTTCATGGTAAAAATCTGCTTGGACTGACGCTTCAAACGCGGTATGTCAATAAGCGATCTCTGTCAAAAGTTATGGCGTTGCCAGATGGGTCCGTCGAATATGGGCAACCCTGTACTTATTTGTAAATTACAATATTTCAAAGTTTTAACTTTTTTCGGGCTATACCAGGAATTTTCTAAAATTATCGTTTTAGATTCTCGATTTAGTTAAAATCCTGATTATAATTTGATGGCATGTTTTGAAACGCTTTCTGAATCATTTTTTTCAAAAACTCCCTTTGCGTATTTTTTCTCAACTCGAAAACACTGTACCAACAATGACAATGCCACTTATACATATTTGGTAACTTCCAAAAAAAAAAAAAAAACTCCAATCACTGCCGAACAATTATCAAAATAACTTTTAAATCTCCAAAAGATAAATGAAAACGAAATATGCACCCCCCCCGAACAAAAACAAAACCTAACATAGATTGTTTATAACAATTTAAAAGACAAATGGTTAATAGATTGATATGTAATGATAATTGTTAAACAATACGCTCGGCGGTGGCGGCTGCCGAATATTGGCTTACATTCTCAATCTTCGATTTTGGTTTGAATCGATTCGAAGATAAATTATTTGGATTGCATGGTATTATTATTGTTCATACATAACTTAGAGTATATATATGTTCATATGTATATGATAGGATCGTGTGTTCGTTCGGTGACCAAGCTAGACCTGGCATACAATTATTATGAAATTTAATATCTTGGCACTGCTAACTGCCCATGACTGCAGTCGGCAATGAATTGTTTATGACTATTAGATTTTCGAAAAAATAAATAAATTACAAAACTAATTGTTAAGAAAAGGAATATTTGTTTTGTCTCCTTTCAATTGCTAGACGTCGTTTTCAAGGTTCGAAGGTTAAGTGGTCAATTTTTGAGAGGGGGAAAATGGAATCTGGAAAGCTTAGCTTACATCAGAGACTTTTTATAGGCTTTCTAGAGATAGAAGACTTTTCTGGTTTTCCTATAAATTTAAGACCGTCTCTATGTCTTGTATAGATATGCCTTTAAGAATAGGAGATTTTCGATAAGTCTTCTTTGGAAAAAAACTTTCTATGGGCCAACAAAAAGATTTCTCTCCACAAACAGCCTTCATATAAAATTCCTCGCCTTGGTGTCTCTAGATTATTGATATTTTATTTCAATTATTATTTTATTTTATTGATCTTTTCAAATTATCGGTTATCCACTGTATACCATCAATGTGACGTAGACTTCGCTGAGTCATTTTCCCGCCCGCCCCTTTAAGAATATCTATGGGCCATCAGTAGCAATCACAATATTAGCTGCCAGCAAAGATGTGTCAGCAAATAAATTCTATCGATAATTTGAACATCAAAATGAAAAGCTGCGGCAAAGTTGATTGCTTTACACCTGCGTTCCACATCGACACACCTTGAGTCATGTACTTGAAAATTCGCAATTAGTTTTACAACATAATTAGATAAATTGCAAAAATTTAAAAAAAGATACAATATGAAGGGGCGTGTCAATGACATCAATATTTGTAAACATGTGAATTTTCAATATTCGATAGAAGGAATTGAATTTAAAAGCTTAAAAAAATTATTAAAATTTAAATTAACAAAATAAACAATGGACATCTACAGTAATTATGGTGAATTTTACAAGAGGTTAGAGTTTAAGATAGGCTAGAAGCCCATAATTTCGGAGGGAAAAAGGCCATGTGGGCAAACACCTAGAGGACATATATTTGAAATTTTATCTGACAGGACTTGTGTTCTCTAACTTTAAAATTACCTCTATACAGGGTGAAATAAAAAAAACTGCAACAAAGTCAAACGCCTTAATTTTTACAATTTTTTTAAATTTTATTAAATGAAAGCAAACAATGTCGGAAATAGCATCAAATTTTAGAATAAGTTTAGATTTATTTGAATTGGTCACCTTTGGCACGAATTATGGCCTCAAACGGCCAATGAAACCGTCACACGCTGCCCGAATGTTGCTCGGCGGTATTATGGCTTATTCCCGGCGAAGCGCTTGCTTGAGGTGATCGACACTTGGGTATTTTTTAGTGCCAACCTTGCTTTCTAAAATACTCCAGACACGATAGTACAACGGATTGGTATCCGGAGATTTTGGTGGCCATTGTGCGCTGGAAATGAACCAAGGAACCTAATTGTGTAACCATTCTTGGGTGGCACGTGCTTAGTGCGATGGTGCTGAGTCTTGTTGGAGTATCCAAGGTCTGCGGCCAAAATGTTTGCGCGCCCAAGGCTTTAATACACCCTCCAGAATATTTTCGCGATAATATTCGGCATTTATTCTGATGCCACGGTCGATTAATACGAACAGAGAGCGATCATTGGCTGTTATGGCACATCATCATAACAGCCACACCATCACCATGGCCGGCGCTTGAGTTCAGTTGGCCTACCGAAGGTGCACATTTTCAGCTGACCTCTTTGGCAAGTAAACGCGATCATTTTGTTGGTTTACAAACTGCTAGACAACGAATGTTTTCTCATCGGAGAAAACCAAATTCAGCAGAGCACCACTTTCGGCCAAGCGAAGCAACTCTCTATCTCTTTTGAGTCTATTTTGTTTCTGTTGCGGTGTAAGTTCTTGCTGTTTTTAGCTTTACCTGATCTAATTTTTCAATATTTGGCGATTGGAATATTGCGATATGTACAGATCACGAGCCATTTTTCAGCCACTACGACGCGGGTTTCGATCAAGTCGCTTCTTTATTTTTCGAACCATTTCTGGTGATGTTGCTGTTTTCTTCCGTCCACTTCCTTGACGTCCGGCTACGCTACCAGTATCACGGTAAGATTTATTCACATTTAAATGCTGGAGTGCTCTAACGATAGCCACTTGTAATTTTCCAGTCAAATATAAAGAAATCTCACTATCACGCTTGAATTCCATCATGAATAACTTTTTTTTTCTGAAAAATGCTTTTGTACGCTTGTAAACAATATAATGAGATGTCACTGGAATATTTTTAACAGTTGTCGGATGAGTGGCTTAGAAATGACAGCGGTCTGAATTTGGTTTACATCTCTCCATTCTAGACACCAACTGTGATCGAAAATAGTACTAAGTTTAGTACTTTTCGAACAATTTTTAAAACCACCACCAGATCTCAGCACCAGAAACCATTTCAATATCAAATTTTGGGATTTCAGCGCTATTTCTTCACCCAATACCAAATTTAGTACCACTTAATATTTTCTAACAACTATAGTACTAATATCCAAAACAACCACAATTTAGTACCACTTAATACAAACAACTAAAGTACTAATTTCCAAAACCTCCTCCATGTCTAAACCACAGACACAAACAGAGAACTCAATATAAATTTTCAGGATTCCACCTCTATTTCTTCACCCAATGTCAAATTTAGTACCATTTAGTACAATATAGTACACATTTTCAAAACCACTTCAATTTCTAAAGCACCGACACCAACAGAGAACTCAATATAGAATATGAGGATTCCAGCGCTAGCCATTTTCCCAGTATTAAATTAAGTACGATTTAGTACTTTTCGTACAAAAACAGGGCACATGTCCAAACCACCGCAAAATCTCAACATTATATACCAAGAGTTATCTAAATATGAAATCTCCGAATTGTATCTTAGTACCATACATAACCAAATTTAGTACCATTTAGTAATTTTTGTGCAATTACACACACGTCGTTAAAACCACCTCCATATCTCAATCCCAGATACAGACAAAGACTTCAATATCAAAATTCGAGATTTCAGTTCTATCCCAATTTAGTACCACAGTACAATTACATGCATACTAAATTTCAGAATTCACTCTCTTTTCTCCCAACATCAAATTTTTCGTGCATTTGTAGTACACATTTCCAAAATCACATCTTTATCTCAAACCTACCACCCAATACGAAATTTCCAAAATTTCAGCTTCATCCGCTTACCCTAAACCGTTTTATTGGGGTCTATACGACGTGAACCTACATAGGCATTGTTTGTCATAAGCCATTACCATATTCAAATTCGAAAACTTGATATAAACGGTGGATATTGTACCTAAACTCGTCAATATACCGAATATAGGGAGGTACTGATATATGGGGCCTATACGAAGACCTGGACCTGCATAGACAATTTTCTTTCACATACTGTAGATCCAACTACGAATTCTAAATACGTAATTTGAGACACTTCCGGTTAATAATGTTGCTAAAATTATCCAAATACCGAATATCGGGAGGTACCGTTATATGGTGGCTATATGAAGACGTGGACCTGCAGAGACAATTTTCTCTCTAAGGCTGTACTATCCCTTTGGAACTTCAAATATCAAATTTGAACAAATTCCGGTGAGTAATGTTGCTAAAATTATCCAAATACCGAATATCGGGAGGTACCGTTATATGGTGGCTATATGAAGACGTGGACCTGCACAGACAATTTTCTGTCTAAGGCTGTAGCATCCCTTTGGAACTTCAAATATCAAATTTGAAAAAATTCCGGTGAGTAATGTCGCTATAATCATTAAAATACCGAATATCGGGAGGTACCGTTATATGGGGGCTATACGATGACGTGGACATGGCCCATTTACGATCTTAGCCTGCCTACTATAAAAAAACATGTGTGCAAAATTTTAGCCTTCTATCTCAATTCGTACAAAATATAGCGTGATTGCAACAGACATACAGACGGACAGACAGACAGGCGGACATCGTTATATGGACTAAGAATTTTACGCTGACCAAAAATATATATGTTTGACACGAGTATTTCGAGGAGTTACAAACGGAATGACAAAATTAATATACCCTCCATAGTATGGTGGAGTGTATAAAAAGAGAGCTAAGGTATTGTTAAGTTTTCCGTTCTGAGTCTATTTGCAAAAAAAAAAAAATAGATTTTTTAAGAAAATCTACTCCATTTTGTATCTTGAGTAAAACAAGAACAAAAAGTTTAGACTAAAGGGGAAAAAACTAGGATTTTATCACTGGATAAGGGTCCTTAATCAACCTTTTGTCAATGGAAGGTTCACCGAACTTGCCACCGTTTTCTTCGTTTTTTTTATATAGTATAGATCATTAGCAACGCCAGTGAAAAATTCCTAAATGATTTCCTGTCATTTTGCTCTCTATTGATTCTCAAAATTTCCAAATGATCGTTTGATTATGTGTCTTATTCCAAAATTTAAGCATTAAATGCAGGAAACAATTAATGCTTTATTTCCATTCTTCTCTAATTGGTTCTTACCATACCAGCAATCAATTCCTTTCAAAACGAATTATGTCGTTCTAATGATTGATTAGAAGTTCGATGGAGTTGGCCAAGCATCAATTAAAAGACCACAGCAACAATTTACCATTTCCCCCCTCAAACTGAAGCCCTATTGAGTTTTGTGCCACTTGTCTGGAATCGTCGACATACTTTTTCGTCAAACTTGACCCACTTTTTCTAATGATTATTTATTCGAAGAAACCGAAGAAGAAGAAGAAAGAAGTAGGAGTTGATTGTTTGTATATTTGTACTTCCAAAATAGCTGCCATTAAGAGTGATTGTTGTTGTTTTTTCTTTTTCTATTTAACATCAAAGTGTTCCAATTGTGTTTTGGTAGGTTATCCCCCACTTCAAAAGGCTATTGTTCTTTAACACCAAAAATTCACTAATTGTTTTTCTTTCTTCTTTTATTATTATTATTTTTTTAATTTTCAATTTCAATTATGTTTATTTTTTCGCCTGATTTTTTTGCCTGACGTGATCCGCAATAATTTCAAAAATCGATAAAAACTCCGCATAATGATTGAAATTTGACATAGTTTCTTCGCCTTCTTCTTTACCTTCGTCGTCATCATCATTGGTATCCACGCCTCCATCTAAATGTTTGGTACTCCTCCTCCATCCGATGAATGGCACAGAAGTACTTCATCATTTCTTCACATGTGTGGAACTAATCGGGGAATACAACACCAAAAAAAGTGAACACTGAGTAAAGAAAAAGTTATTAAACATAATTTGGACATGGTAAAGAAAATTTGTTATGCTAATTGTTGTGGGTAGCTGGATGCCGGGCTTGCTGCCAAAACGTGGTTCGGTTGGATGGAGGGGGATATATAAATGATGAACTGCCGGGCTAGCAACGCCTTACAAGTACTGCTTATTTTGCTTGCAGCTATTTTGCTTGACCGGCCATCTGTAAAAGTGTGTACAATTTTGTGAGGGTGTGTGGGTGTTAATTGTTGTCCATAATTTGGGTTATTGCCATTGCCAAGAGAAAGATAAACACATCTGTGCTCCCATTATGAAGTGCGTTTTGGAAGAGGAAAAAATTTAAAAAAAAAAAAAGAAAATAAATAAATTTAAAAATGTTTAAATGCGTAGAGACGTCTTTCAAAGCTGTCATAATAAATAAGATGGTTGAAAATGCGAAACATGTACATTACAGGTTACAGATGTGTACTCAAATAATATGATATTATTTAGGTCTGATAGAGAAATATTTTTGCGTTGTAAAGAATTCCATCTAATCTTTGGTGTACAGGGTGAGATTAAAAAAAACTGCTACAAAGTCAAACACCATAATTTTTAATTTTTTTAACTTTATTGAATGAAAGCAAAAAAAGTCGGAAATAGCATCAAATTTTAGAATAAGTTTTGATTTGTTCGAATTGGTCACCTTTGGCACGAATTATGGCCTTCAAACGGCCAATGAAACCGTCACACGTTGCCCGAATGTTGCTCTGCGGTATTTTTGGCCCATTCCCGGCGAAGCGCTTGCTTGAGGTGATCGTCACTTTGGTATTTTTTAGTGACAACCATGCTTTCCAAAATACTCCAAACACAACAGTCCAACGAGTTGGTATCCGGATATTTTGGTGGCCATTGTGCGTTGGAAATGAAGCGAGGAACCACATTTTGTAACCATTCTATGGTGCTGAGTCCTGTTGGAATGTCCAAAGTCTGCGGCCAAAATGTTTGGGAGCCCAAGGCTTCAACACACCCTCCAGAATATTTTCGCGATAATATTCGGCATTTATTTTGATGCCACGGTCGATTAATACAAACGGAGAGCGACCATCGGCTGTTATGGCGGCCCACACCATCACCATGTCCGGCGCTTGAGTTCTGGTGGCTAACTGAAGGGGCACATTTTCATCTGACCTCTTTGGCAACTAAACACGATCATTTTGTTTGTTTACAAACTGCTAGACAACGAATGTTTTTTCATCGGAGAAAATCAAATTCGGCAGTTCACCACTTTCGGCCAAGCGAAGCAACTCTTTAGCTCTTTTGAGTCTATTATCTTTTCGTTGCGGTGCAAGTTCTTGCACTTTTTGGAATTTCAATGACTTAACACCGAGCTCATTTTTCAATATTTGCCGAATGGAATATTGCGATATGTTCAGCTCACGAGACATTTTTCGGCCACTGCGACGGGGGTTTCCATCAAGTCGCTTCTTTACTTTCGAACCACTTGTGCTGATGTTGCTGTTTTCAACCGTCCGTCCACTTCCTTGACGTCGGGCTACGCTACCAGTATCACGGTGCGACGAGCGATGGTACAAGACACAAAAGATTTATTCACATTTAAATGTTTGAGTGCTCTACCGATAGCCACTTGTGGATTTCCAGCCAAATATAAAGACATCTCACTATTACGCTTGAATTCCATCAAGAATAACTTTTTTTCTGGAAAATTCTCACCAAAATGCTTTTGTACGCTTGTATACAATATAATTAGCTGGCACTGGAATAATTTTAATATCTGTCGGACGAGTAGCTTAGAAATGAAAGCAGTCTGAAGTTGGCCGCAGTTTTCTAATCTCATCCTGTAATCTGTTCATAGAAGCCTTTTTAAAATGTTCTAAAAGATCTATTTTTTACAGTATTCTACCTATAAAAGATATGTTAATGGTAGTCCAGACTTCTGGAATGCATTTGTGTGTCTTTATGGAAGACCTAAAAGGTCATGTGTTTATGGATGATCTTTTAGTTAATTTATTTTTTATATGGAATTTATTTCTTTCATATTTAGTAGACATCGATTTAGTTATACCCTACAACACTATGTGTTGGGGGTATTATAAGTTTGATTGGGCCAAAAATTATGTAACACCTCGAAATATTGGTTTCCCATATAGGAAAGTATATATGGATCTTCCTATCTCGCCGAGCTGAGTCGATCTAGCTATGTATGTCCGTCCGTTTGTCCGTATGTCCATGTTAATTTGTAATCACTCTACAGGTCGCAATTATGGCCCGATCTTCACGACATTTAAAATGGAGGTGGGGATAGAGCTAGAATAGAACCCTATTGCTTTTGGAGATGATCGCATAATATTTAGGGGTTGAAACTTAAACAAAAAACTGAAAAAAATCCTGATTTTGCTGTTTGCGTTTGCTGTTGCTCTGCAGGACGCAATTATAGACCAATCGAAGCGGAAGTTAGCATGGGGCTAGAGCTTAGGGCTGGGCAGAAGCCTTCCAATTTTGATGGTCATCAGGTAATATTTAGTGGGTGAAATAGACCATACCATTTGTGTTAAATAAAAGCCAAATTTTCTACTGAACCGCGAATATTTTTAATCCCGGCCATATCACAAATATACGAGCAGGTTAATTCTGACCATTTCGTAGATACTGATAGTAAATATATCGGATATAATTAGCGAAATATATACAATATGTATATACAAAAGAATGGGATGTTAGCTAGAATGATTATATCTCAAGAATGGCTGGGACGATTTTGACAAATTTTGTCAATTTGAAATGCCCTCTTGGCATAAAAGTATAAAATAGTAAAAAATCGCATAAAAAGATGCCAAAATAAATGTTAATATAGATTTTGTAGTATTTTGTGACATTATTTTATTTTTTCATATTTTTTATCGCATGCGATTTTTTCAATTTGGATTATAATATTGAAGTGAATATTTTGTAATATTTGTTCACCTTACAACACAGGTGTGGGTTATTGTATACAGATTGCAATTATCGTCCGATTTTCACGAAAATTTTCATAAGAAAATTTGTTAGGCTTAGGCCTATTGTTTTCAAAGATGTCCGCAATATATTAAGGGGTTGAAATTGACCAAAAACAGAAAAAATTTTCTGATCATACAATTGAAGCATATCTACACGCCTGAGTAGAGAGTTAAGGCAAGGGAAGAATTGTAGCATTTTGGATGACCACTAGATTATATTTAGCTGTAAAATGGACACAGCACGATGGAGTGCATAAATATTGGGCAAATGCCCCTGTTCAACATGCTAAGGGTAAAATCTGGGCAGTGCTCCGTGACATAATTTCAAAAGCGAAATCTTTCAAAATGGATGTGGGCATAAAGGGGCTTCTAACATATTGTAGTGTTGATGGTATCACATGGTCGGCCCCGCACGACTATAGCCTTTGCTTACTTGTTTTGGATATAGAACAACTTTAAAAGTATGCAGTTTCCCGTACACATGGCATTTGATATGCCAAATAATAAATCCCAGGGCCAAACTCTTCGTGTATGTGGACTAAATATGACACTTTCTAATCCACAGTGGCTCTTATAGCAAAATTCCTATGTTCGCCTCTTATATCAAATTTAGTACCATTTAGTACTTTTCGTTATCTAAACGCTACACACTCACAGTGAACCCCATACCAATATTCACAATTATTGTTCTTTTTCAACACTCTAAACCAAATTTAGTACTTGTTTTAGTACGTATTTCCAAACCCACCTCCAAATTTCAATCCTATCCACTAACAGTGGCCTCTTTGTAATATGGAGGATATATGTCGAACTATCTAGGAACAAAGGATAACTCATACCATTATCAATATAAAGGGTTACTAAACCAATTTGTAATGTGATGTTTTTTTACTGGGTAGGAGTGCTGATCCTAATACATCCTACCCATATACCTCTGAACGTGAATTTTTCGAATCTGTATCCTAAATGATATTTCCACGCATGTTTTTTCCCCCAAAAACAGTAAAGCTAAACATGTTATTACATTATCAATTAACATTTACTCCAGACTTCCTTATTGCCATGTGTCTGAATGACTAGCCAGCCGTTGGTGATGGAGTTCGCTTAAGGTTGTTGTAGAAAAATTCCCAACAATGCAATGCAGTTTTCAGAGCTGTCATCGTCACGCAATTTTCCATTGTAAGTACCACAGCAACTCGAATAGACGCTTTTGAAATATGATGTAATAACTTTATCGTTTTTGTTGTTTTTTTTTTTTTTGTCCCAGCTTAGGTGATGAAAAACCACTAATAACTCAAAAACACACAAAGGTATAAATATTATGTATATTGTCAAAGAAAAACTAATTGTGTATTAATAAACTGGCAATGATACATTGTTTTTGAGAGCTGACATAACAGTGGATTTTAAAATTAGGAAGAAATTATTTTTACGTTTTTTCTTCATTTACATATATTCAGCCTACATATCTGTAATGCAAAGATGTCTACGTGTTGAGGCATTTATTGGATATGGGAAAATTTCAATTGAATGCAGGTTTAAGAGTCTACACTTTTGGCCGATTTTGCCGACAGATACCCCCCGCCAACGTCAGTTTATTAAAATAAACTCTGACTTGTGTTATGATTACTAAAATGTTGTCCTTTTATTGGGATGGTACTGAAGGGGTGTGCTAGTATTTTCCATTTCATAGCTCACCTACTTCAGATAAAAATATTACAAAATGCCAGGTTTGGACTATATCGGCTATTTAATTTATATGAAATTTGTGACAATTTCTGTAATATTTTGAAATATGCATGAGGTGCTAGATATAGTGGACCGATGTATTCAGTTCCTCTAATACTGATAAAAATATTGAGATGTGCAAAATTGAAAGAAAATCGAACAATTACCTCCAATTTTATGCGAATATTTGTTATCAAAATTTTACCCTTTTGTGGGGAAGAAACGGAAGGCGGCCGATATATTCAACATTCACATCAGAGCAAAGTTGAGAAACATAAAAATTATCAAGTTAAAACATATCAGTCGGTTTTGCTGACAGATGTGTACACTCAGCCAATGTTCGATTATTTAAATATATTTTGAATTTTGTTATGCTTATTCAAAAAGTTGACCCTCATGGAGTAGGTTCCATAGGAATATTGTCTATTTCGTATCGGACCTAAATAAATATGATATTAATATGATATAAAAAGTGCGACGTGCCAGGTTTCGATGAGATAAAAAAAAACTGCAACAAAGTCAAACGCCATAATTTTTATACCCTCCACCATACTTTAGCCCCATAAAACGGTATCTCCCGATATTCGGTATTTAAATGATTTTATCGACATTATTCACCGGAATTGTTTCAAATTTGGTATTGGAAGTACGAAAGGGATGCTACAGCCTAAGACAGAAAATTGTATGTCCACGTCTTTGTATAGCCCAAATATAGCGGTTCCTCCCAATATCCGGTATTTTGATGATTTTATCGTCATTGTTCACCGGAATTGTTTCAAATTACGTATATAACGGTACCTCCCTATATATTTTGATGATTTTAGCTACATTATTCACCGTTTATTTCAAGTTTTCGAATTTGAATGTGGTAATGGCTTATGACAATGACAATGCCTATGTAGGTCCACGTCGTATAGACCCCAATAAAACGGTATTTTTAAAATTTAAACAGAATTTTTTTAAGGATTTTATTTTTTGAAATTTTCCAAATTCGTTTCAAATGGTGGAGGGTATTCAAAGTTCAGCCCGGCCGAACTTAATGCTTTTTAACTTGTTTTTTTTTTCTTTTTTTAATTTTATTGAATGAAAGCAGAAAATGTCGGAAATATCATCATATTTTAGAATAAGTTTCGATTTGTTCGAATTGGTCACCTTTGACACGAATTATGGCCTTCAAACGGCAAATGATACCGTCACACGCTGCCCGAATATTGCTCTGCGGTATTTTGGCCCATTCCCGGCGAACGCTTGCTTGAGGTGATCCACACTTTCTTATTTTTTAGTGCCAACTTTGCTTTCCAAAATACTCCGGGCACAAAAGTCCAACGGATTGGTATCCGGAGATTTTGGTAGGCATTGTACGTTGGAAATGAAGCGAGGAACCTCATTTTGTAACCATTCTTGGGTGTAGCGTGCTGAGTATGATTGTGCTGAGTCCTGTTGGAATGTCCAAGGCCTGCGGCCAAAATGTTAGCGTGTCCAAGGATTTTATACACCCTCCAGAATATTTTCGCGATAATATTCAGCATTTATTCTGATGCCACGGTCGATTAATTCGAGCGGAGAGCGACCATCGGCTGCTATGGCGGCCCACACCATCACCATGACCGGCGCTTGAGTTTTGGTCGCCAACCGAAGGTGCACATTTTCAGCTGACCTCTTTGGCAAGTAAACACGATCATTTTGTGTGTTTACAAACTGCTGGACAACGAAAACCAAATTCGGCAGTTCACCACTTTCGGCCAAGCGAAGCCACTCTTTAGCTCTTTTGAGTCTATTTATACAAACTGCTGGACAACGAAAACCAAATTCGGCAGTTCACCACTTTCGGCCAAGCGAAGCCACTCTTTAGCTCTTTTGAGTCTATTTATACCCTACACCACAAGGTGGTCAGGGTATTATGTCTTTGTTCATTTGTTTGTAACAGGCAAAAGGAAACGAAATAGACCCATAGTTCCTTTTGATGATCTGCATATAATCACATTCTGAGTCGACTTATGCATGTCCGTCCGTCCGTCTGTCCAGGTATTTTTGTAAACAAAGTACAGTTCGCATTTATTGCCTTATCCAGATGAAATTTTGCACAAATCATTTGTTTGGTCCAAGGACGAACCCTATTGAAATTGGAGATAATCGGTCAAAATTTAGATATAGCTCCCATATATATCTTCGTCCGATTTGCCTTTTATTTTGCACCAAACGTGCAATATCAGCCCGAATAGTATGGAATTTTTGAAATTTGCACATGCAACCAAATTAGGCATGAAAATAAGTATGCCAAATTTGATCGAAATCGGTTCAGATATGGCTATAGCTCCCATATATATTGTTCATCCGATTTGTTATTTTTGTCCTCCGCAGCGTAATATGCACTTTGTAACAAAAATATTTGGGGAAATATATCAAATACATTTGCTAAATTTTATCGAGATCGGTTCAGATTTGGATATAGCTCCCATATATAATTTCGTCCGATTTATCTTTGATTGTGCACCAAACGTCTAATATTTGCCCAATTGGGATGAAACTTTTCTCTTACGACCGAATTGAGTCTAGAAGCTAGTATGTCAAATTTGGTGAAGATCGGTTCAGATATAGCTATAGCTCCCATATATACTTTTCATCCGATTTGTCATATTTGTTACCCACAGCCGTAACTTTTTTTTTGAAAAATTCTCACCAAAATGTTTTCGTACGCTTGTAAACAATATAATTAGCTGTCACTGGAATAATTTTAACAGATGTCGGACGAGTGGCTTTTTAAATAACAGCAGTCCGAAGTTGGTTGCAGTTTTTTCATCTCACCCTGTAGCTATAGCTCCCATATATATGTTTCATCTGATTAGGGGTCGTAGATCCCTCACATGTGCAATATACACTTTACAACAATGATATGTTATACCGGACATCAGATGCTGCTCGAAAATACTTCTGCCATATTTTTTCGAGTTTGTTTCAGACTTTTATGTAGCTTCGATATACATCTTAATTTGATTATGTATAGGGGTTTATATTGTCGTAATTTTACTTAAATTTATGACCCCCAATATGACCCCCTAATTTTACTTTAGGGGGTCATATTGTCGTAATTTTACTCAAAAGCCCATTGAATTTGCCGTATGGAACCACAGTGCAATTTTGTGTGTTAGATTTCCCAAACACCTTAAATATGAACATATTTTCAAAATTGTATACAAATTAAAATTACAGTTTTTTATTGACGTCAAACAGTTTTTGTTGTGGGTTTCTAGACAAAATCCAACACAAAAAATTGTTTTCCTCCAAAAAAGAAAATCATAAAACATACAAAGTCTGCTGTCTTCAAAAATTAACGAGCTGAAGTATATCATGCAATCCGTCGTTCTGTTGGTCGGTAACTGTTGTGGGAATTTAAATTTTAATATGCCAACGAGCGAGCGGGCGAGCCTATTTTCCTTAGACATGGGCCACAAAAGTGTTTCTACAGGCCATAATGTGCAGTACTCCACTTCCTCATTAGGATGATTGCAACACCACAACAACAATGATGGCTGAGACTTGTTGCAACAATTTGAAACATGGCATTAATGATGTTAATTTGTATGATGCACCAATTAACATAGACGAATTGTTATGCTTTAGCTGTATGGCCTACGAATGATGCAAAAAAAAAAGAGAATACCTTCAACGTTTTGCATAAAAATACGTTAATTTTTAAAATTTATATTTTAGTTTTTTTTTCTGAGTAGGCAATTAAAACATTAACGCTAATTGAAACGTATGAAACTTTAGACGGTGGAAATTAACATCTTTCAACAATGATGTAGTTAATAGGCATTGTTCGTGCATCATTGCTGTTAACTTTTAAGTATGGTTTTTTGCTGAAAAAATATAGAAAGGAATCAAGCTTTATAACACTTTTTAAGGACTCCTGCAGGTTTATTAAAAAAAGTTATTTTCCTCAAACGGTTTTTTTTTTGTGGCAGACCTTCTAACTAATGAAGGCATTTAATAAGATTGTGTTCGTAGAAAACATTTTGAGCGGTTTCCATCTGCAGAAGATCCCTAGAAAGTCCTCTATCTATAGCAGACCTCTTGAGGAGCTTTTATCCATAGAAACATCTTCTTCTAGCCTTTGACGAACCTATGGAAGACATATTAATTGTCTTCTAGAACTCTTGAATGTTTTTTTCTACCTTCAGTCATATGGCTAGAGAGGGTATATATCATTTGATACGGTAAAATGTGTCTAGTCGAAATAATGGTTTTAGACCTCTGGTTTCTTTGGACCAAATCGGTTTCCGCCCGTCCATCTGTCTTGCTGGTGCGCACGATAACTCTCGAAGGGAGTATCCGATTTTGTCCAAACTTTGTACAACGTAATATTTATAACGAATAATTATAACTCTTACAAAATATGAAAGAGTCCGATTGGCTTCAAATTGCGCACATCACAATATTTTTATTAACAAAAAATCTGGTATGAAGATGGGATATATCGGTATGCTCCCTCTGGTACCCCCCCCCCCCCCCCCAAACGGTCAAAATTTTGAATATCCATGAAGCTTAAAAACGCGCAATTAACACCTGATTCCATTTATACTTGGTACATATCAATATTTCCATCAACACAAGATCTGTTATAAAGGTGCCAGAAATCGGGCCATTCTTCTGGTACCTCCTCCATATAGGGTTCACGATTTTGAAAAATAAAACGTTTAAAGAAAAACAAAACGCTCAAATAAACATCCTACTCTCTTCAAATGTCACACATACAAATATTTTTGCTAACGCAAGATCTGTTGTGGTACCTCACCCACAAAGGGTGAACATTTTCAATTCTTCTATCTAATATAACTTGCGGAACAAATCCGCGATTCTTCTTCCTCTTCTTGCACATATTGCTTGCAGAAACCTGAGACGAATGTGGAATTTATGATTTCGCATAAAATTGGATATATAATTGTTCGATTTTCTTGTAATTTTGCCCATACTAATATTTATATCCTAAAACACTATATGTTGGGGGTATTATAAGTTTGATTGGGCCAAAATTTATGTAACACCTCGAAATATTGGTTTTCCACATAGGAAAGTATATATGAAGCTTCCTATCGCGCCGAGCTGAGTCAATCTAGCTATGTATTTCCGTTTGTCCATGTTAATTTGTAATAGCCCTACATGTCGCAATTATGGTCCGATCATCTCGAAATTTAAAATGGAGGTGGGGATAGGGTCAGAATAGAACCCTATTTCTTTTGGAGATGATCGCATAATATTTAGGGCTTGAAGGGGACCAAAAACTTAAAAAATTCTTGATTTTGCAGTTGCTCTACTGGTCGCAATTATAGACTAATCGGAGGTTAGCATGGGACTAGAGCTTAGGGCCGGGCAGAAGCCTTCCAATTTTGATGGTCATCGGGTAATATTTAGTGGGTGAAATAGACCATAACATATGTGTTAAATAAAAGCCAAATTTTCCATTAAACCGCGAATATTTTTAATCTCGGCGAAATCACAAATAGACAAAACTGTTAATTCTGACCGTTACGTAGATACCGATAGTAAATATATCGGATATATGTAGCGAAATATATACAATGTGTATATACAAAGGAAAGGGATGTTAGCTAGAATGCTTATATCCCAAAAATGGCTGGACCGATTTTGTTAAATTTTGTCAATTCAGAATGCCTTCTTGGCATAAAAGAACAAAATCTAAAAAAAATCGCACAAAAAGATGCCAATAATGATGTTAACATAGATTTTGTAGTATTTTGTGACATTTTTTTATTTTTTCATATTTTTTTATCGCATGCGATTTTTTCAATTTGTCTTATAATATTGAAGTGTATGTTTTGTAATAATTTTTCACTTTTCAACACTGGTCGGGGTTATTATATACAGATTTCAATTAGGGTCCGATCCTCACGAAAATTTTCACAAGGGTAGGGTTAGGCTCAGAAGGGCTAGGCCTATTGTTTTCAACGAAGTCTGCAATACAATTAGGGGTTGAAATAGACCAACAACTACAATTTTTCCTGATTTTGAAGCCTTTATAAAGGTCGCAAATATAAACCAAAGGACACGAAATCTTGCATGAAGTTTAGGGCAGCAGGTTGAATGGACCACTAATTTTGTGTGAAAAAATACCAACATTTCCATTCTACCAAAACGTTAAAATAACTTACAGGCGATATCCAAAATACACAAAAAGGCGAACTTCTGGCTTTTTATGCAGATTTCGTTGACGCATATAGCCAAATATCGTAGACAAGCAAATCATATAGATGTGTCTACATTTGGAGATACAGAGGGGCCTCTATGGAGATGATCGCAAAATATTTAGGGGTTCAAATGAACCAAAAACAAAAAAAAATTCTTGATTACACAATTGAAGCCAATCGACACGCCTGAGAAGAGAGTTAAGGGCAGGGAAGAATTCTAGCATTTTGGATGACCATTGGATTATATTTAGCTGTAAAATGGACCACAACAACTAACAGCACGACGGAGTGCGTAAATATTGGGTAAATGTCACTTGTCAAAATGCAGTGCTCCCAGATATAATTTCAAAAGCGAAATCTTCCAAAATGGATTTGGACATGAATGGACTTCCAACATATTGTAGTATTGTAGGGTATCGCATGGTCGGTCCTGCACGACTATAGCCTTTACTTACTTGTTTTATACCCTACACCACAAAGTGGTCAGTGTATTATGTATTTGTGCATTTGTTTGTAACAGGCAAAAGGTAACGAGATAGGCCCATTGTTCCTTTTGGTGATCTGCATAGAATCACTCTCTGAGTTGATTTATGCATGTCAGTCCGTCCGTCTGTCCATGTATTCTTGTGAACAAAATGCAGGTCGCATTTATTATCCGATTGTGATGAAATTTTCCAAACAACATTTGTTTGGCCCAAGGACGAACCCTATTGAAATTGGAGATAATCGGTAAAAATTTAGATATAGCTCCCATATATATCTTTGTCCGATTTGCATTTTATTGTGCACCAAACGTGTAATATCAGCCCGAATAGTATGGAACACATACAACCAAATTAGGTCTCAAAATAAGTATGCAAATTTGATCGAAATCGGTTCAGATATAGCTATAGCTCCCATATATGTTGTTCATCCGATTTGTTGTTTTTGTCCTCCGCAGCCGTAATATGCACTCTGTAACAACAATATTTGAGGAAATAAATCAAATGCTTTGCTAAATTTTATCGAGATCGGTTCGGATTTGAATATAGCTCCCATATATAACATCGTCCGATTTACCTTTTATTGTGCACCAAACGTCTAATATTTGCCCAAATGGGATGGAAATTGGCACTTACGACCGAATTGAGTCTAGAAGGTAGTATGCCAAATTTGGTGAAGATCGGTTCAGATATAGCTATAGCTCCCATATATATTGTTCATCCGATTTGTTGTATTTGTTACCCACAGCCGTATTATGCACTCCGTAACAACGATATTCAGGGAAATATATCAAATAAAGCTCAGAAATATCTTTGCCAAATTTTATCGAGATCGGTTCAGATTTGGATATAGCTCTCATATATATCTTTATCTGATTTCTAATTAATTTTGCACCAAATGGGCAATACAAGTCCGAATTTAAAAGATACAAATGCTTCGGCATATTTAGTCCTTTGAACTTTAAATTATAATTATAATCATAGCGTGAATGATTGAATTCTCCCATAAAAACTTTTAATTGTTATGTGGAGCTCAACTAAATTAGCAAACTGGTGTGAGTATCATAAAATCGGCCCTGCCCGACTTTGGGACTTATAAAAGAGCTGCAAGCAAGTTCGAAAATATTAATTGGTTCGAATGACAAACAAGGGAATTATATATGGGACTTGTATCTACATCTGAACCAATGTCGACAAAATTGTAGGTTGTATGAAATATCGATTGCACCACAAGCAAATGTTCACCGTGGGTCAGCATTCAATTTTACAGACCAAAGCCAGTAGGCAAAATACTACTTATTGTTCTGTTACAGAACGTAACTATTTTTATTACAGTCCTAACAAAATTATATTATTGAACACTAATTTATAATATAAAATGTCAGGGTGCATATTATTTAAGGTGAATATTCATTTTATTAAGATACCTGTTTTTTTTTAACCGGAAGAAATTCATTTTCGATTAACAAAATCTTGCTGTGTGTTGTCCAAAATATTTGAATTACACTACCCATGCGGAAGGCGAAAATAAAATTACATTCCCTCTAACAAATTACGTTTACATGCTCTATTAGATTAACAAAATCATTTATTTTTTTTCATGAAGAAAAAAACTGATCACCACCCTAACGAATTTTACGCACCGCTGATATATCTACAACTAAGACATTGATCCAAAGAAAAATCAATCCAAGACCAAATCAAAATCAGTCCACTGGCAATTAAGTGTAACGCCATTAAACTGTCTCCAGTTTAGATTTTAATGGGATTTTTTTCGTTCGTTCATTTTCCAAAATGAAAAGCGAAAGTTTTTCAGGTAATACATTTTTAAATCGAAAAATACAACAACAGCAACAACAACGTGAACACCGCCACATGCTGTGATTGAAAATATTTCCGTCATTTTGCTAACAAGTTCGCTTTACATTATATATTTTCGTTGGCCAGAAAAAAATTGGAGGAAAAAAAAAAACAAAATTGAAGAGCTAGACGCACATTTGTTGCTTTAGCAGTAATCGCTGCGGAGTAAAATGCGTTACGAAAACCTTGTAAGGAAAACATTTTCCCCCGAAGAAATGAAATCAAGTCGGCTGATTTTTTTTTGCTGTTAATATTTTGTGTTAGGTTTTTTCTTTTTTGCTCTGGTCCGTGGGCCTACAGCAGGGGAACTGTTTCGGCAACCACAAATCCTGCCTTTATTGATCATGTGTCATTTAACAAATTTTCAATTTCTTTATTAAGCAAAAGTTTTGGATTTTGAGAGGGACAGTGTTATGGGTTAGCTTATGTCTGAGAATAAAATAGATTTTGGCCTGATTATGCCCCTTATTTGAGTTAGTTTTAAATATTTTTTAGAAAATGTTGATCTTTTGTGGAGGATGTAGGAGAAAGAGCAGACCGATGTATTTAAACAACTGATACTTATACTTATCTATTTTGTGTATGTCCAGCAGTTTGTAAATTGTTTTCTCATCGGAAAAAAAAAATTCGGCAGTTCTCCACTTTCGGCCAAATAAAGCAACTCTTTAGCGCTATTGAGTATATTTTCTTTCTGTTGCGGTATAAGTTGTTGCACTTTTGGGAATTTCAATGGCTTTATCCCGAGCTCATTTTTCAATATTTGCCGAATGGAATATTGCGATATGTTCAGCTCACGAGCCATTTTTCGGCCACTGCGAAACGGGTTTCGATGAAGTCGCTTCTTTACTTTTCCAGCAGTTTGTAAACAAACACAATGATCGTGATTACTTACCAAAGAGATCAGCTGAAAATGTGCACCTTCGGTTGGCCAACAGAACTCAAGTGCCGGCCATGGTGATGGTGTGGGCCGATAAAACAGCCGTTGGTCTCTCTCCGCTCGTATTAATAGACCGTGGCATCAGAATAAATGCCGAATATTATCGCGAAAATATTCTGGAGGGTGTATTAAAGTCTTGGGCACGCACACATTTTGGCTGCATCCGATACTCTTCAAATTATACGCATCACAATATTTTTATAAACCAATGGTCTGATGTAAAGGTCAACATTTCCAATACTTCTACCTGTCGTAACTTGCGAAAAGATTCGGCGGTTCTTTACAATTTGGTATATCTAAATATTTCTCTTAACCAGAAATCTGATAAGAATATGTTATTTATCGGAATTTATGATTTCGTAAAAAATCCGATTTCCTTCAAATTTGTACATACCAATATTTTTATCTGCATTAGATGAAGTATGAAAATGGAATGCTTCGGTCCACTAAATCTGGCACCTAAAGCGGATTTCCACATTTTCCAAAAAATTGAACATATCCCATATAAAGCATAGGAAGTGGTCGATATAGTCCAAATCTGGCACGTTGTAATATTGATATAAGTCTCAGGTCAGATAATATTATCGCGAAAATATTCTGGAGGGTGTATTAAAGCCACGCAAACATTTTGGCCGCAGACCATGGACATTCCAACAGGACTCAGCACCATCGCACCCAGCACGCGCCACCCAAGAATGATTACAAAATGAGGTTCCTCGCTTCATTTACAGCACACAATGGCCACAAAATCTTCGGATACCAATCCGTTGGACTATTGTGTCCGGAGTATTTTGGAAAGCGAAGTTGGTACTAAAAAATACCAAAGTGTCGTCAAGCAATCGCTTCGGCGGGAATGGACCAAAATACCGCAGAGCAACATTCGGGCAGCGTGAGACGGTTTCATTGGCCATTTGAAGGCCATAATTAGTGCCAAAGGTGACGAATTCGAACAAATCTAAACTTATTCTAAAATTTGATGCCATTTCCGACATTTGTTGCTTTCATTCAATAAAATTTAAAAGAAATATATTAATATTATGGCGTTTGACTTTCTTGTTTTTTTTTATCTCACCCTCTATGTATGGAGGAGGTACCGGAAGAAATAGTCCGATCTCTACCATCTTTAAAGCAGATCCTGTGTCGTTGGAAATATGGAATCGGATGTTAAATTCACATTTTATGAGCTTCATGGTTATTCAAAATATTGAACCCTTTGGGGTAGAGGTAACAGTAGGAATGCGCCGATGTATTCAATTTTCACAGAAGACCTTGTGTAAGTACGGATTTAATAATCGTTTTGTTTACTCATAACTTTGACCCTTTGTGCACTTGCACAGTTGAGGAAAAATCGGATTATCCGCTCTCTTTTGTGCAGTAAAATATTTTTATTCCCTCAGATATATGGCTAGAGAGGGTATATATCATTTGATATGGCCAGCTTGTGCCTCATCGAAATAATGGTTTTGGACCATAGGTCTCTTTGGACCAAATCCATTTCAGCACATTTGAAGTCGATCTAGCGATGTCCGTCCGTTTGTCTGTCTGTCTGGCTAGTGCGCATGATAACTCTCAAAGAGAGTATCCGATTTAGTCCGAGCTTGGTACATCGTGATATTTTTGTCAAACATAGATCGAGTTCGCAGATCGTGAATATCGGTCCACTCCACTAAATATTATGCGATCATCTCCAAAAGCAATATGGTTCTATTCTGACCTTAACCTCACCTCCATTTTAAATTTCGTGAAGATCGGCCCATAATTGCGACCTGTCGAGTGATTACAAATTAACATGGACAGACTGACATATATAGCCAGAACGACTCAGCTCGGCGAGATAGGAACATCCATATATACTTTCCTATATGGAAAACCAATATTTCTAGGTGTTACAACATAGTGTTGTAGGGTATAAAAATAGTAAATATCGAACTACTCCTTCTGGTATCGCCCAAAGGTCACAAAGGATCGAAATAAGCATCCGGTTCTCTTCAAATTTCACACATGCCATTATTTCTTCTAACACAAGATCTGACCGAGAATCAACGACTAGACGAAACAGCTCAAACTAGAATCTTGAAAGTTTTAATTAGGGTTATTTTTAGTGCCCAGGCGTGTGCTAAGACTGCGTTTTTGAAAATTCGTACTAAAAGTGTACGAACAGTATAAAAATGTATTGTATTAAAAATTTAATATTTTGAATATTATTCTCGAAAAAATTGTGAAAAATGTCAAGACAAGAATTTTCGAGATATCAGCATGAAATTTTCGACACAGTAATGGTTTGTAATTTTTACACGGGATTAAAGAACAATTAATTTTTTCACTTTTTTTGTATACAATGTAAAAAGTCACCGAACGAAACACTGTGCCAATATCCCACTCTGACTTTGCACAAAAGCAGTGAATGATAACCAACAACACTCAATTTTAGTAGCCATAATGGCAATACTATGCGTGTGAGAATTGGAGCACAGTGGGGGGAGAAAGTCGTCAGAGAAAATAAATTTTGTATGTTTGGAACTTGAAAATGTAGTTTTATGCCCATTACCACATTCTGTAGCTTCTTCAAGTAATCATTGCAGAAATACTTATATCTCCGATAATTGTGTTACAAACGCTCTTATGATTTGCAGAAAATATTTCAGACTTCAAATTTTAAGAATAATTTTTACCGGGACACTTATTCCCCAAAAATCCCCCACAGTCCCTGCAAACATTGCGTAGACATCAAATCAATGCGGTGTGTGTGTGTGCGCGCGTTATTTATAACGTCTTGGGAATTGCTTTATTTTCGTTATGGTCTTCCAACTGAATCGAACGACGACGGACCAGTTTCGGCAGTTTTGTGGCAAATGAGAAGAAAACCACAACCAAATTGGTGAGCAATTATTTCAAATGCAAGTCATATTGGCGAAAATGCCAAGCGAAAACAGAGGTATGTACCTCTGATGGCGGGATATGGCGATAAAGACTTCTACGAAATCGAAAGAAAGAAAAAAATGCGTGTCTGGACCAAAAGTTGTTAGACGTCAGTTAAGTTGGTGGTGTTGCTCCTACATATCGGAACATGTTTCAAGAAAACAAACAGAAAAAAAATCAAACCAAATCTAACGATTTCCGATTGGGGCTGATTTCCTTTTCGAACAACGACAACAACAGAAACAACATAACAGCGAAAAAAAAGGAAAATGTCGTTCAACTTTCGCTTAAAGACCGACCAACAAACAATCCATTTAGGCTTAATTTTTTGTTATCGTTTTCAAAGTTGTTGTTGTTATTTCGAAGCAAATAAGGAAATGCCCGATTTGATGTTACCTCAAAAAACAAAAAAAAAAAAAACGAGTGGACATGATTTACAGATTTGGCGTAGAAACTTTGAATTCGTTTGAATTAAATTAAGGCGTTTACAAAATTCCAAAGCAGCCGTTGTTGTTGTTGTTTTTTTTTTTTAATTTTTCTTAGGCAATATCTATTAGTTAGGTAAGAGATATCGCCATTTATCCCTATAATGGTGAAAGTTGCAGACAATTAAATGCAATTGTATCACAATGCTGTCAACAATTTTGGTGCAATGACTTTTAAAGAAAATTGATCATTTTATTGACTTGGGGGGGGGGGGGGGGAAATATTACATTTGCGGTCCATTCGAGACAAAATTATTTAAGGCCTTTCTATAGCCTTGAGCATATACAAAGTTCCTCAAAATGTCTATATAAAGAAGTAAAATAGTATCAGTCGGGTTTTCCGCCTCCCCCCAGCCTTGAGTTATGATTATTCAAACTGTTGGCCAATATTGACCAAATCGTATTTGACCTCGTATTTCTTATTTGAAGGAAATCGAACCCTTATAAACACTTTTATGCGAAATCATAAAACATATCCATATCAGATTTCTGATTAAGAGAAATATTTATACCCTACAACACTATGTGTTAGGGGTATTTAAGTTTGATTGTGCCAAAATTTATGTAACACCTCGAAATATTGATTTCCCACATAGGAAAGTATATATGGATCTTCTTATCTCGCCGAGCTGAGTCGATCTAGCTATGTATGTCCGTCCGTCCGTCTGTCCGTCTGTCCATGTTAATTTGTAATCACTCTATAGATCGCAATTATGACCCGATCTTCACAAAATGTAAAATGTAGGTGGAGTTAAGGTCAGAATAGAACCCTATTTCTTTTGGAGATGATCGCATAATATTTAGGGGTTGAAATGGACCAAAAACTTAAAAATTTCCTGATTTTGCAGTTGCTCTACAGGTCGCAATTATGGACCAATCGAAGTGGAAGTCAGAAGGGGGCTAGAGCTTTGGGCTGGGTAGAAGCCTTCCGATTTTGATGGTAATCGGGTAATATTTAGTGGGTGAAATAGACCATAGCATTTGTGATAAATAAAAGTCAAATTTTCCATTAAACCGCGAATATTTTTAATCCCGGCGAAATCACAAATAGAAGATAAGGTCAATTCTGACCGTTACGTAGATATCCGATAGTAAATATATCGCATATATATAGCGAAATATATACAATACATATGTACAAAAGAAGGGGGTGTTAGCTAGAATGCTTATATCTCCAGAATGACTGTAGCGATTTTGACAAATTTTGTCAACTTAGAATGTCCTTTTGGCATAAAAGTATAAAATCTAAAAACAATCGCATAAAAAGATGCCAATAACGAGATTCATACAGAATTTGTAGTTTTTTGTGACATATTTTTAATTTTTTATATTTTTTATCGCATGCGATTTTTGCAATTTGACTTATAATATTGAAGTGAACATTTTCTAATATTTTTTACCTTACAACACAGGTTGGGGTTATTATATACAAATTGCTTTTCTGGCTTTTTTATCCTGATTTCGTTGACGAATATTGCCAAATATCGTAGACAAGCCAATCATATAGATGAGTCTAAATTTGGAGATACAGAGGGGCGTCTTGCTTTTGGAGATGATCGCAAGCTATTTTGGGGTTCAAATGAACCAAAAACAGAAAAAATGTCCTGATCACACAATTGAAGCCAATCGACACGCCTGAGAACATAGTTAGGCACAGGGAAGAATTCTGGAATTTTGGATGACCATTGGATTATATTTAGCCGTAAAATGGACCACAAAAACCAACAGCACGACGGAGTGCGTAAATATTGGTGAAATGTCCCTGGTCAAAATGCTAAGTGTAATATCTGGGCAGGGCTCCGTGACATAATTTTTAAAGCGAAATCTTCCAAAATTGATTTGGGCATAAGGGAGCTTTTAACATATTGAAGTGTTGTTGGGTATCACATGGTCGGCCCCGCACGACTATAGCCTTTGCTTACTTGTTAGATATAGCAAGTTGTAAAGAATCTCCGATTTGTTTTGCAAGTTATAACAGGTATAAGCATGGGAAATTCTGACCGTTTGTGGGTGAGGTACCAGAAGGGGTTGGTACATGTATATATCCTCTTCAAAACAGATCTTGCTTTAGCAAAGATATTTAGATGTGTAAATTTAAAGTCAACTCTCTTACTTCGCAGCGTTTTGTTTTTCAAAGTCTTGAACCCTTTGGGGAGGATGTACCACAACAAATCGTCCGATCTCTACCATCTTTATAACAAATCTTGTGTTGATGGAAATATTGAGACGTACCAGTCTGAATGAAATCGGAAGTTAATTTCCCGTTTTAAAAGCTCAATGGATATTCAACATTTTGACCCTTTGTGCTGGAGGTACCATTAAAAGTGGACCGATATATTTCATCTTCACAGCAGATCTTTTGTTAGTAGAAGCAACGGGATGTGTAAAATATGAAGAGAATCGGATGTTTATATCGGATTTTAGGGTCGTTTTGTTTTTAAAATCTTGAGCCCTATGTGGGGGAGGAACCAGAAGAAATAGTCCGATCTCTACCATATTTATATGAGATCCTGTGTTTATGGAAATATTGAGACGTACCAAGTCTGTATGGAATCGGATGTTAATTTCGCGCTTTATGAGCTTCATGGGTATTCAAAATGTTGATCCTTTGTGATGGAGGTATCAGAAGGATTTTACCGATATATTCCATCTTCCCACCAGACCTTGGGTTAATGAAAATATTGTGATGTGAGTAATTTGAAGACGATCGGGCTCTTACATCACATTTCATAAAAGTTATAATTATTTAAAATTGGGGGCAGATACTTGATGGAGTGGATCGATGTTTTATTTTTTTTTAATTTTATTGAATGGAAGCAAAAAATGTCGGAAATAGCATCAAATTTTAGAATAAGTTTAGATTTGTTCGAATTGGTCACCTTTGGCACGAATTATGGCCTTCAAACAGCCAATGAAACCATCACACGCTGCCCGAAGGTTGCTCTGCGGTATTTTGGCCCATTCCTGGCGAAGCGCTTGCTTGAGGTGATCGACACTTTGGTATTTTTTAGTACCAACCTGGCTTTCCAAAAATACTTCTGACACAAAAGTCCAACGGAGATGTATCCGGAGATTTTGGTGGCCATTCTTTGGAGGCGCGTGCCGAGTGCGGTGGTGCTGAACCCTGTTAGACTGTCCAAGGATCTGTCCAAGGCTTTATAAACCCTCCAGAATATTTTCGCAATAATATTCGGCATTTATTTCAATATCGATTAATACGAGCGGAGAGCGACCATCGGCTGTTATGGCGGCCCACACCATCACCATGGCCGGCGCTTGAGTTCTGGTGGCCAACCGAAGGTGCACATTTTCAGCTGACTTCTTTAGCAAGAAACATGATAATTTTGATTGTTTACAAATTGATGCGGAGAAAAACAAATTCGGCAGTTCACCACTTTCTGCCAAGCGAAGCAACTCCTTAGTTTATTTTCTTTCTGTTGCGGTGTAAGTTCTTGTACTTTTTGGAATTTCAATGCCTTTACCCCGAGCTCATTTTTCAATGTATGCCGAATGGAATATTGCGATATGTTCAGCTCACGAGCCATTTTTCGGCCACTGCGACGCGAGTTTCGATCAAGTCGCTTCTTTACTTTTCGAACCATTTCTGTTGATGTTGCAGTTTTCTTCCGTCCACTTCCTTGACTTCGGGCTACGGGCTACCAGTATCCCTGCAACGAGCGATGGTACGAGACACAAAAGATTTATTCACATTTAAATGCAGGAGTGTCTAACCATAGCCACCTGTGCTTTTCCAGCCAAACCTGAAGAAATCACACTATCACGCTTGAATTCCATCACGAATAGCTTTTTTTCTGGAAAATTCTTACCAAAATGCTCTTGTACGCTTGTAAACAATATAATGAGCAGTCACTGGAATAATTTTTACAGCTGTTGGACGAGTGGCTCTGAAATGACAAATGTCTACAGTTGGTTGCAGTTTTTTCCTCTCACCCTGTACTTTCCTACTGAAATGTCCATTGTAGTTATTCATGTGTATACATAATTAAAATATGAAAAGAAGTACTCAAAGAAAATCATCAAAATGACCGCCATTTGCCTCTGGTTATACGGCAGAGTTCAATTCAATTGTGGCGGGGCTTAATTAACGGACATGATGTGACAAAATATTTATTTGCCTTCATATGTGCGATGACAAGTGAATGGCCTTTTTTCATTAGATGATGATGATGATGCTGATGATTGTTTTTTTTTTTTCTTTTCTAAAAATAGACGTATAATGTTATGTCATAAAGAAATTCTTTTAGAAAGCTTATATTCAAATGTGACGAATTTAGACGAATTTTGACAATTAATGTCAACGATTTGTGAACTTAAGTATGAATTTATTAATTTTTTTTCTCATTGAAGATTATACTGTGCAAAAAAAAAAAAACATAAAACAATTAATTAAAGGAAGATCTAGAGGATAATGTACTCTCATTAAAACAAAATATATGCCTAATGGCCACAGAGGGGTGAAATCACATAAATTGCGTTGTCCTTCTTAATTTTTAAGAAATAAGGACCGGTGAGTCCACCAGCTCATAGACCTCTCAAACAGTACATTTATAGAGATGCATTGGTAACTCTTAAACGACGTGTGAATTATCTTTGCTCCAAAATGTGGTAATTATGTTCTTTATGGTGGTCTCAAACCGACGATTGTGTGCACCATCAAAATCCACGAAGTGCTCTATAAACATTTTTAATTGATTTAGAAGCGTTGTTCTGAAGTTAACCTATTCATGATTTACCTAACAATACTGAGTAGAGACGTCACTTTAAACTGTTAAAACCCCATAGACTTTCAAATAATCCTTTGGTGTACCATATTTAGTATCTTTTAATATATTAAATACCGTTCTAATACGAATTTCCAATAAAATCAGCTTTATCGAACCCTTTCGGACCCAAAATTTCAAGATTCTATCCTTACCTCTTAAAATTTTTTTTTTTTAAAAATCCAAATTTTTAAAAATCCACTATTGATGACCCTTAAAAAAATTAAAAAATCCACGCCTATTGATGGCCCTTAAAAAAATTAAAAAATTCCACGCCTAGTGAAAGCCCTTTGAAAAAATATTTTTAAAAAAGTCCATGCATATTGATGGGCCATGAAAAAATAATAAAAAATCCACGCCTATTGATAGCCCTTAAAAAAATTAAAAAATTCCACGAAATCCACAACTGTTGATGACCTTGAAAAATGTTTTTAAAAAATCCACACCCTTGAAAAATATTTTTAAAAATCCACACCTGTTGATGACCTTGAAAATGTTTTTAAAAAATCCAGGCCTATTGATGGTCATTAAAAAATATTTTAAAAAAATCCACGCCTATTGATGTCTCTTGAAAAAATATATTTAAAAAAATCCACGCCTATTGATGTCTCTTGAATAAATATTTTTAAAAAAATCCAAGCCTATTAATGGCCCTTAAAAATATTTTAAAAAAAATCCATGCCTATTGATGATGCTTGAAAAAATATTATTAAAAAATCCACGTCTATTCATGACGCTTGAAAAAATATTTTTAAAAAATCCATGCCTATTGGTGTCCCTTGAAAAATATTTTTAAAAAAATACACGCCTATTGATGTTCCTTGAAAAAATATTTTTAAAAAAATCCACGCCTATTGATGTCCCTTGAAAAATGGCCCTTGAATAAATATTTTTTTTTAAATCCACGAATATTTATGGCCCTTGAAAAAATATTTTTTTTTTTTAAATCTACGCCTATTGATGGCCTTTAAAAAAAAATTAAAAAGCCGCCCCTCTATGGCCCTTAAAAAATATTTTTAAAAAATCCATGCCAATTGATGGCCTTTGAAAAAAATAGTTTTTAAAAAATCCACGCCTATTGATGGCCCTTATAAAAATATTTTTAAATAAATCCGCGCCTATTGATGGCCCTTGAAAAAAAAATAAAAAATCCACCCCTTGATGGTCCTTAAAAAATATTTTTAAATAAATCCGCATCTATTGATGGCCCTTGAAAAATACTTTTTGAAAAATCCAAGCCTATTGATGGCTCTTGAAAAAAAAAAAAATTAAAAAACCCAGCCCTTGATGGCCCTTGAAAAATACTTTTGAAAAATCCAAGCCTATTGATGGCCCTTGAAAAAATATTTTTAAAAAAAATCCACGCCTTTTGATGACCCTTGAAAAAATATTTTTAAAAGGTCCACGCCTGCTGGTGACCCTTGAAAAATATATTGTTTTTAAAATATTGAAATTTGGCCTGATATCTTTTCACCTGTTTTATTCAGTTTTCTTACAAACAATTAAATATCCACCCCTTGATGGGGGTAAATCCGCATCTATTGATGACCCTTGAAAAATACTTTTGAAAAATCCAAGCCTATTGATGGCCCTTGAAAAAAAAATTAAAAAATCCACCCCTTGATGTCCCTTAAAAAATAGTTTTTAAAAAATCCACGCCTATTGATAGCCCTTTGAAAAAATATTTTTAAAAAAAAAATCCACGCCTATTGATGACCCTTGAAAAAACATTTTTAAAAGGTCCACGCCTTTTGGTCACCCTTGAAAAATATATTTTTTTTAAAATATTGAAATTTGTCCTGATATCTTTTCACTTGTTTTATTCAGTTTTCTTACAAACAATTAAACATCAGATATCAGTTGGATGAAGATGATTCAGTGAATATCTCAAGTCCATGACTCTATAAATATGAAATAATTTAAAAAAATTCAATTAAACAAACTTCATCATTCGTCTAGTCACAATTCATTGCTCAAAGCATTTTTAAATATAGCAAATGTCGGAAACGTCCTTGAGCCTCCATCAGTGAGGTTTTACGGGTCTCTGGCATTGTTACCAACAATGCCACGGCAGCCAAAACAGTTATTACACCTGGTGCTATAAAAACTGGACCATTAACCCGGACGTACGAGCAGATAACTATTATGTGAATTAGTTGCTCCACCACAACACATCCGGCTATAAAGTATCCCTTTAGTTTCAATGGAAATGCCTCTCCAAGATATACCGAGGTAAATGGGGCATAGGCTCCTGCAAAGAATTGTAACAACAAACACAGCGATGTAACAATAGCCATTGGCCGTTGGGTGTACAAATTGATGTAGTTATTGCAAATGGCCCCGATACCAATTAGCAGTCCTCCAATGATGACAGCACACACCAGTGAGGGTAGCTTCCGGCCTATGTAGTCGATTTGTACGTGAGCAATACCCGCTCCGAAGATACGCAAACAGACTGCCACAATAGCTGGCCAATTAATGTGGTTCATGGCAGAGCCCTCTATCAATGCCCTACTAAGCGGCAGCGAAAAACTAAATGCCAATATTGCACTGCGAAATAATATCATCTTGGCCAGCGGCACAGCACTCCGCTTAATATTATCCATTAGATCTAGACTACTCTCATCCCTGGCATATTCTTTGAGTTCTTCGAAACGTTGTTTGGTAGCCGAACTAACCGTCTTGGGTAATTCTAAATGGGCCAAGGAATTCCATGCCGAAGCCTCATCTTTTTGCAGCAGCCCCACAATGGGTGATTCAATGAAACAAAACTGAGCCAAAACTCCGGCGGCCAGGGCAAATATTATATCCAAAATGCCATGGACCCGAGTGACGGGGAATTTTAGCAGTAGATTCCATTGAGTGGCATATATCACTTGAATGGCAATGCCAATTGTCAGGGAATATTGTTCGATGGCCGAACAGGATCCACGATAGCGATTCGGAGCTATCTCACTGGCATACATGAGATATGTAATGGTGGCCAAACCCACAGCAATACCATTGAGATAACGTCCAGCCAACAGGGGATCAGCACGGGTGGGGGCACTGGTAAATAAAATACCCTCGATTAGGATCAAAACGGACGAGGTTAACTGGAAGACAAGACGCACACACATATGTTTATATATTTTGAGGATCGGAGCAAGGCGCACACATACCATTACACATTTTCTTGGCGCATACATTAGCAGCGGCATACAGGCCACTGCCCCAATTATCACGCCAATGAACCACGAAAATCGGAAATGTTCGACATTACCATAGATACTGTATAAGGGTTCAAAGCCGAGGCCCAAAGCCAGTTGCATGCCCGCCGAGATGAATATGAAAATAGCTGAAAAGAGAGTGAGAGAAAGAGAGAAAAGGATAAAAATACTGGAACAGTTTTGTATTTAAATTATGTCAAATGTAATAATGTTATTGGTTCGAGAAGTGGTCTAAGTTCCATGATACCGAAACCTTAGATTTTTTAATATCCTAGAAAGTGCTACTAGAAAGTGGCTACTTCGTCAACGAAAAATCCACCTTAAAATTGGAGATTCGTTGTAAAAGTCGAAATCTTTCATTTCGATTTGCCAAAAACACAGACTTATTACATGTCTACACACCATACCGATCTTCGTGCAAAATTTCAATATTCTATCTTCATCCGTTTCGTATGGGCGTTGATCCTCGGTCAGTCAGTCATTTCATTACTATTTTTATACCCTCAGCCATATGGTAGGTATATATCATTTGATACTGCCAAAACGTGCCTATTCGAAATAACGGTTTTAGGGTCTAGGTCTCTTTCGACCAACTCAGTTTCAGGTCTTTTGGACTTGGTCTAGGGGTTTTCGTCAGTCCGTTTGGCTGGCTAGTGCGCACGATAACTCTCGAAGGCAGTATCTCGTTTAATTCATACTTGGAACATCGTAATAGTATTATCAGGAGATGGTTAGTTATTTAGGAGATGGACAATATCCGTCCACTCCTTCTTGTACCTCCCTTACAAAAGGTCCACATTTTCAAAAAAATATTTTACTGTACAGTGAAAGAAAGGATAATCCGATTTTGTTCCAATTCTTTAATCAGTGCTAGGTCAAGTGCGAGAACGGACAATATTGGTCCACTCCATCAAGTAACTCCCCAACAAAGGGTCAGCATTTGGAATAATTATAACTCTTAAAAAATCGGAACTGAGAGTTCGATTGTCTAAATCTGATCTGTTATAAAGATGGTAGAGATCGGACCATTCCTTCTGGTACCTCCCCCACAAAGGGTCAAAGTTTTGAATCACCAAAACGATTTTAAAAGCCGAAATAAGCTTCCAGTTCTCTTCATTTTTCACACATCCTATTATTTCTACCAAAACAAGATTTGCTGTGAAGATGGGATATATCGGTCAACTCTTTCTTATACCTCCCTCACAAAGGATCAGAATTTGGAATACCCATGAAGCTCATAAAACGCGAAATTAACATCCGATTCCATTCAGACTTGGCACATCTCAATTTTTCTATTTACACAACATCTGATATGATCTTGAAAGAATTCAAAAAATAAATTTCGTCGGAAAATACCGCTCAAATGAAAACCATTATATGGGGGCTATACGATATCGTGGACCTATATAGATAATTATCTTCCTAAGGATAAAGTAGTGGAGCTCCTTGTGTGGATTTTCAGACAATTCCATTAAAAAATGTGGCTTAAAAACCGAATATAGGGGGTCCCGTTATTCAGCGGCTATACAATATCTTGGACCTATATGGATAATTCTCTTCAAGTGGATAAAGTACTCACAAGGAACTCCTTGTGTGAATTTTCAAACAATTCCGTTGAAAAATGTTGCTAAAATCATCCAAATACCAAATATTGGGGGGTACTGTAATATGGGGGATATAGTAGTCACAAAGAACTCCTTGTGTAGAATTTCAGACAATTCGATTAAAAACTGTGGATAAAATCATCCAAATACCGGGGGTACCGTTATATGGGGGCTATACGATATCGTGGACCTGCCTGCAGACAAAAGATAGATCTGTGGAAAATTTTAGCTTCCTATCTTAATTCGTTTTAACTGTAGCGTGATTACAGCAGACGGACATACCGACAGGTCTAAATCGTCTTAGAATTTTACGCTGATCAAGAATATATATACTTTGTTTTGTCTAAAATTATTATTTTGATGAGCTACAAACGGAATGACGAACTTTTTATACCCTCCATATTATGTACGGTGGAGAGTATAAAAATTCTCAAAGAAAACGAAATAAGCATCCAAGTCTCTTCAAATTTCAGATACACAAACATTTTTGCTAACATTAGATCTGTTGTGAAGATAATATATATCTGCGAGCCCCTTCTGATACCGCGCCCACAAAGGGCCAAAATTTTCAAGTGCTTGTATCTGTAATCACTTTCAAAACAAGTCAGCGATTCTTTATAACTTGCTGTATCTAAATATTTCGCTCAACCAGAAATCGCATAAAATTTGATATAAATGTTCGATTTTCTTTTAAATTTGCCCGACTATATGTGATACCCGACTATATGTGATTCTGAAAATTATCACATATATCATATAAAGTGAAAAAAGTATCCATTATATCCCAGACCTGGCACGTCACAAAATTTATATAATATTTAATTACTTAATTCCTTCGGTATCTAATCCATAGATGGTCAACATTTTGAATAATCATAACAGAAGTCGAAACATATTTATATAATCGAACCTTAGCTGAGGGTATACATCTGCCGGCATCTACTACTTTTTAACTTGTTTTTTTCTTTTTGCTCAAAAATCTAATGTATTTTTCCCGACCTACGATTTTCATCAGTTTTTTTTTTTTTTTTTGTGGTAACATTCGCTGCATACATACCTGGCAGTGTTGTTATCGGCACAACGGAATTACAGCACCAGTATCCATATTTGCCGTATTGAGATTTATTCGAGTCATCGGTAACAACAACGGGAATCGCGGGATTCATTGGTGGCGGTGCTTAATCTAAATGTTCGAGGTGTTAGTTGTTCAAATTTACTTTTCGTTTGTCGTCTATTACCACCAATTACATTCAATGTTTTCATAAGACTGAAAAGTTCTATCAACAAAAAACAATTTTTTCTTTGATTTGTTTTCGTTTTTTTTTTTTTTTTTGGCTGGTAATAATTCATTTTTGACGATTATCGGAACGTTGTGATAACGTGTTTTTATGAAAGACAGTTCGCTGGTTGCTTATCGGCAACAGCTATACCTCACAGTATCTGAAGAAATGTGAGGTGGTAATATTGAAATATGTTTCTTACATAGGTATTTTTGGACTCTTGCCGAGGGGATCAGGTTGAACGTAATGGGGATGGTCGAGCCCGCCCATAAAATAGTAGCCGACACAAAAGTGCCATCAGCAGGAAAGGTTTGTCTTTGGGTCTTATTGTATCCGTTGTATAAATTTATTAGTCCCTGTTCGAACACAACAAACTCTTATTATATTCTTGTCCCATGGCAGAGATAAGATTTTGTCAAAATAGCTATCTCACTTTCTTTTCCTACAGCACCTCCAACCCACTGTATTATGAGTATTTCTTTTTCCATATCTATCAGTGATATTGAAAGTTTTCTGATAACATTTTGTGTGTGTGTGAGTGTGCCATACCTTGCATATCATTCCTTGAAAAGATGACGCATTACGCGTTTCTGATAGCGAAACCAAAATAAAAAAAATTGTTGCGGATTTGTCTTGACTCCATTAGGGGGCAGCCGTAACTTCGTAATGTTTTGACTAGAATTTCATTCATCCACATACAAAATTAACCTGAAAATGAATCATAGCACCCACTAATACAATTAAATGGTTGAGCGGACTGTCAAGAGAATAACAGTAACACAGCGAGTGTCTGTTTATCGTTCATTTACCCAAAGACTGACGCATCTCAAAAAATTCCGTTTCGAGAAAAACGAATTTTAAATTATTGATAAACTTTTGACTTCCAGAATTAAAATAAAAACAAAAACTAACGGAACTATACATCAGACCTCCGCTCGAAACTCACTCGAATTCGAATAAAGAATAACAAGTAAAGTAAAGAATAACAAGTAAAAAAGCTGTAAGTTCGGCCGGGCCGAACTTTTAATTCCCTCCACCATTGGGTACAAAAAAAAAAAAAAAATAAATAAATAAATAAATAAATAAAATCCGTTTAAAATTCTGTTAAAATCTTAAAATTACCGAATGCCTATACGACGGCGTAGACCTGCATAGGCAACTTTTGCATAAGTTATTGCAATATTTAAATGCGAAACTTGAAGAAAAATCTGTTTATAATGTAGCTAAAATCATCAAAATACCGAATATAGGGGGTACCGTTATATGGGGGCTATACGAAGACGTGGACCTGCATGGCCCATTTCCTGTTTAATGCTGCCGTATCTATTACGAACTTCAAATACCAAATTTGGAACGATTCCGTTAAATAATGTCGCTAAAATCATCAAAATACCGAATATGGGGGGTACCGTTATATCGGGGCTATATGAAGACGTAGACCTACATGGCTCATTTTGATTTGACTTAGGATGTAGCATCCATTTCGAACTTCAAATACCAAATTTGAAACGATTCCGGTAAATAATGTCGTTAAAATCATCTAAATACCGAATATCGGGGGGTACCGTTATATGGGGGCTATACGAAGACGTGGACCTGTACAGATAATTTTTTGTCTTAGGTTGTAGTATCAATTACGAACTTCAAATGCCAAATTGGAAACAATTCCGGTGAATAATGTCGCTAAAATCATCAAAATACCGAATATCGGGAGGTACTGTTATATGGGGGCTAAATGATAACTTGGACCTACATGGCCCATTTACGAACTTAACCTGCCTACTGGCAAAATATACATATGTGCAAAATTTTAGTCTTCTATCTCAATTTGTTCGAAAGATAGCGTGATTACAACAGACAGACGGACAGACAGACACACAGACAGGCAGACGGACATGGCTAAACCGTCTTAGAATTTTACGCTGATCAAGAATATATATACTTTGTTGGGTCTGACATGAGTATTTCGATGAGTTACAAACGGAATGACAAAATTAATATACCCTCCATAGTATGGTGGAGAGTATAAAAATCGCTCGAAGTTGAGCGGCAACACTTCTGAGAGTAGAACATGTTATAATGTATCAGTCGGTTTTGCCGACAGATGTATACCTCCAGCCAATGTTCGATTATTTAAATATATTTTGACTTCTGTTATGATTATTCAAACTGTTGACCCTCTATGGAGTTTAGGTATCGAAGGAATGGGCCATTTCGTATCGGCCCTAAATTAATAAGATATATATTGCGACATGCTTGGCTTGGACTATATTCCTTTACAGAGATCTGTGATAATTTTTAGAAAATATTAAAATGTACGTAAGTTACCAGATATAGTCCGAACTTTTCGATTTTCACAATTCATCTAATACAGATAAAACCAGGAAGGAAGAGTCGAAAGGAAGGCGGGCCAGCTACATGATACCCTACACCACTATGCATAGTTAATAGAGCACCCGTAACAAAATAATTTATTTGAAGTAGATCATAGACCACCTATCAAGATATGTATTTAGAGCAGTTATAATTTGGTTTCAGAGGGATATGGGAGGCATATCCAAGTCTGAATCGATTTTCAGTAAATTTCACGAGAACATGTTTATCTTTTTTACAAAATAACATTGCTGTAGAGTGCATGATATCACTTCGAGAAGGATTATATTAGAACCAGTAAAAAAGTCTTAAAGTCGGGCGGGCCGACTTTATTATACCCTACACCACCACTTTAAAGTTTTTATGGGAAAATTCAATCGTACACGCTATGATTATAATTATAATTTAAAGTGCCCATTTGATATATATGGAAGCTATGTTCAAATCAGAACCGATCTCGATAAAATTTGGCAAAGATATTTCTGAGCTGTATTTGATATATTTCCCTGAATATCGTTTTTACGGAGTGCATATTACGGCTGTGGGTAACAAATATTACAAATCGGATGAACTGTATATATGGGAGCTATAGCTATATCTCAACCGATCTTCACCAAATTTGACATACTAGCTTCTAGACTCAATTCGGTCGTAAGTGCCAAATTTCATCCAATTTGGGCAAATGTTAGACGTTTGGTGCACAATCCAAGGTAAATCGAACGAAGTTATATATGGGAGCTATATCCAAATCTGAACCGATCTCGATACAATTTAGCAAATGTATTTCTGAGCTGTATTTGATATGTTTCCCCAGATATTGTTGTTACAGAGTGCATATTACGGCTGCGGAGGACAAAAATAACAAATCGGATGAACAATATATATGGGAGCTATAGCTATATCTGAACCGATTTCGATCAAATTTGTTATACTTATTTTCAGGTCCAATCTGATCGTACTTGAAAATTCCATACTATTCGGACTGATATTACATGTTTGGTGCACAATAAAAGGCAAATCGGACAAAGATATATATGGGAGCTATATCTAAATTTTGACCGATTATCTCCAATTTCAATAGGGTTCGTCCTTGGGCCAAACAAATGATTTGTGCAAAATTTCATCTGGATAGGGCGATAAATGCGATCTGTACTTTGTTTACAGAAATACATGGACAGACGGACGGACGGACATACATAAATCGACTCAGAATGTGATTCTATGAAGATCCTCAAAAGTAACTATGGGTCTATCTCGCTTCCTTGTCCATGTTACAAAGACATAATACCCTGACCACCTTGTGGTGTAGGGTATAAAATATATCGGAGCCAAGGTCCAGCAAATGGAAACGTACGTCCCGAAATTCCATTTGGGCTGATATTAGCCATTATTTGCACAATAAACTTATAATCGGATTAAGGATATAAAGGGTGAGATGAAAAAACTGTAACCAAATTCAAACTGCTGTAATTTCTAAGCCACTCGTCCGACAGCTGTTAAAATTATTCCAGTGACAGCTCATTGTATTGCTTACAAGCGTACAAAAGCATTTTGGCGAGAATTTTCCAGAAAAGAAGTTATTCGCGAATTATTCGGGATTTATTTATATTTGGCTGGAAAACCACAATAGCTATCGTTAGAGCACTCCAGCATTTAAATGTGAATCAATCTCTTGTGTCTCGTAGTAGCGTAGCCCAACGTCAAGGAAGTGGACGGAAGAACAACATCAGCAGAAATGGTTCGAAAAGTAAAGAAGCGACTTGATCGAAACCGGCGTCGCAGTGACTGAAAAATGGATCGTGACCTGAACATAACGCAATATTCCATTCGGCAAATATTGAAAGCCATTGAAACAGGGGTAAAGCCATTGAAATTCCAAAAAGTGCAAGAACTTACACCTCAACTGAAAGAAAATATATTCAAAAGAGCTAAAGAGTTGCTTTGCTTCGCTGAAAGTGGTGAACTGCCAAATTTGGTTTTCTCTGTTTCCGATGAGAAAACATTCGTTGTCCAGCAGTTTGTAAACAAACAAAATTATCGTGTTTACTTGCCAAAGAGGTCAGCTTAAAATGTGCACCTTCGGTCAGCAGAACCTAAGCGCTGATCATGGTGACGGTCGCCATAACATCCGATGGTCGCCGTGGACCGTGGCATCAGAATAAATGCCGAATGTTATCGCGAGAATATTCTGGACGGCGTATTAAAGCCTTGGGCACGCAAACATTTTGGCCACAGACCTTGGACTTTCCGACAGGACTCCGTGCCATCGCACTCAGCGCGCGTCACCCAAATGAGGTTCCTCGCTTCATTTCCAGCACACAAAGGCCACCAAAAGCTCCGGATACCAATCCGTTGGACTATTATGTCTGGAGTGTTTTGAAAAGAAAGGTTGGCACTAAAAATCGATCACCTCAAGCAAGTGCCTCGCCGGAAATGGACCAAAATAACGCAGAGCAACATTCGGGTAGCGTGTGACGGTTTCATTGGCCGTTTGAAGGTCATAATTCGTCGAAATGTGTCCAATTCGAACAATTATTCTAAAATTGAATTAAAAAAAATGTAAAAATTATGGCGTTTGACTTTGTTGCAGTTTTTTTTTATCTCACCCTGTTTATACTTTATGGAATATACGACGAATATTTAGGGATGTTACAAATGGAATGAGAAAGTTAATAATCCCCTTCTTTTCAAGGTGGAGGGTATAAATATGCCGAATATCTTTAAGTACACTGTAGTGGCTGCTATACGAAGGAGTGGAGATGTATGATGCGGGGATGTTTGCAACATACATGAATACACAATATGTCTTTTTACAGAAAAATCAGCTTCAAATTGTAACTAAAACACTGAAAGCACTTTAAATCTGCCGGTACAGTTCTATACCAGAACGAGGACTCATATGGTCCATTTTCAACACCAACAATTTTATAGACCTTTAATACATCAGAATAAAAGTTTATAAACTAATTTCATTTCGCTCGGAAGCTAGAGTGATTTCCTCAGAGGGAGAGATAGACGGACGGACATGGCTAAATCGACATAGAATTGTATGTCGGTCAAGTATGTGTATACTTCGTGGGTTTTAAAATTGTTTATTCGTATATATTCTAATGGAATGACAAACTTAATATACCCTCCATACTATGGTGGAGGATTCTGAATCACTTTTTGTCCCACCCGTTGGCGGATTTCGTCCTAAATTAACACATAACCACTGATAAATATATTGATTTATTACTTCGAGATACCGTTAAATATACACAAGTCTTAGAGGACAAAACAAATTATTAACAATTCATAATTTTTCTAAAACAATTTAAAATTAAATAAATTCGAAAATCGTCGTTGAGCTTCGGCCAAAGGAGTTCTCTTTGTTTCGGGCATCGTCACAAAGAAACCCACAGCTGTGAGCAGAATCATTATACCCATTGCCATTAGACTGCCGTCGTTGCCTATTGAGACCTGGCTTACAATAACAATTTGTACAATTTGTTCTACAATAACACAGACAGCCATGCAAAATGATTTGGTGCGTAGCGGAAAAGCTTCACCCATATAGACAGAGGAGATGGGCGAATAGAGGCCGGCGAAAAATTGCAGGCACATCCAAAGCGACACGACGGTTGAGATTTTATGAGTATTTAACAAATTCATTGAATGATTCACAATGACGGCCATGGGAATCATGAGGCCTCCCATAGTTAAGGTCCAAACACAGGATGGTATTTTGCGGCCCAAATTGTCCATAATCACCAATGCCATGCCACTGCCAATTATTCGCAAACATCCAGCCAAAATGGGAGTCCAGGAAATTCCAATTATCACATTGGAATAGGTTAGGAGTTTGGTCAAAATGGCCGAGTAGGCGAAGGCCAGCAGCATACTGCGAAAGAATATCATTTTGAAAAGTGGTATCAGACTATGCAGCAGCAATTCCCTTGGTGTCAGATATTCCTGTTCTTGAACATAGTGTCGTAGTTCTTCCAAACGCCGATTAGTTTCCAAGGTTATGCTGGGCGTTTTTTGCAATTGACTTATGCATTCCAAGGCGGCGGTGTCACTACCCAAGCGTATATAATCCACTGGTGATTCAATGAAATACACAAGAGAACCCGCTGCCAATATAGCCAGAATTATATCCAATATTCCATGTAGACAGTTAACCGAAAAGCTCGACATTGCATCCCACTGGGAGGTGGAAATCATCTGGATGGCAATACCCAGACTTATGGCGAATTGTTCCAAACCCAGACATAGACCACGTATACGATTGCGGGATAACTCACTGGCATGTATGAGATATGGTGTTGTGGCCAAACCCACAGCCATGCCGTTGAGATAACGTCCCGCCACCAAGGCATCAACATTGCGGGGGGCACTAGTGAAAATTATGCCACCAGCTAGGATAAGGACCGATGAGGCAGCCTATAAGAAATTGGAAATTATTTAATTATTCGAAAGTCTCTTTAAGAGAGTTGCCTTCTTACCATAATAAATTTCTTGGGCAGCACATATCCAAGTAAGATGGACACCAAAGCTCCCAGGGCCACTCCAATAAACCAGCTGTAATAGAAATGCAGATCGGTTGCAATATCTGACCAACCAACACTTTGGGCCAGGCTCATGCCAGCCGAAAGGAAAATGAAAACACCTGAAATGGAAAGAGGGAAGAAGTTAAAAGGGTTTCAAGTTAAAAATTGGTAAGCACACATGTCACTTTTAGCGCGACCGGTAAAGAGAACGGTATTGCCAGTTGGTCTGAAAAATTTCCAACTGTTCATGTATTCGAAAATTTCCATACGGTACTAAATTTAGTACAATTTGAATTTGGAGGAACGATTGGAGCTGGAATCCTGAAATTTGAAATTAACATTACAGGCGAAGTATAGAATTGGGACGTGGAGGAAGTTTTCGATATTTGTACTTTTGAGCGCGAAAGTACTAAATGGTACAAAATCTAGTACAATTTAAATTTTGAGAGAACCAATAGAGTTGAAATCCTGAAACTTGAAAATTTGGAATGAAAGGCACTGATGGAATGAAAGGTATTGATGGATTGCAGAATATCAAAGGCTTTTCGGAAATTCAAAATACAAAAATTTCTAAACTTGCACTATTTAGTTACTATAAAGAGTGATAAAAACTTGATAAAATTATCCCTCTATTTAGGTTACTTTGCCATGTGAATTTTCAGACGCCGACACACGTGACTTCTTTTTCAGCTCTACTTTCATACTATGCTGGATTTCTGTAAAAATTTGACCTGAGTGGTCCGAAATATTCCATCTTCACAACAGATCTTGTTTTAGTAGAAATATCGGGATGCGTGAAATTTGAAGAGAATCGGATGCTTATTATGCTATCTATGAAGGTTACTATTGGTCAAAATTAGGCCCTTTGTGGGGTAGGTACCAGAAGGAGTGCCCATTTTCGCTTCCAATATAGCACAGATACAAATATTAGGATTTGAAAGATTTGAATTGGATGTTCCTTTCGTGTCGTGAGGTAAATTATTTTCAATGAAAATTTTGACCATTTTGTGGGGGAAGTATAAGAAAGTGTTGACCGAATTTACCCGTCCTCGAACTCGATCTAATTTTCACTATAATATTACGATGTACCAAGATTGGACGAAATTGTATACTTCCTTTGAGGTTTATCGTGCGCACCAGTCAGTGAGACAGACAAACGGACGGACACCCTTAGATCGACTCTAAATGCCCTGAGAGGGATTTGGCCCAAAGACACTCAAAGTATATAACCGTTATTTCGTTTTGACCGTATAAAATGATATATAGCCCTTTTACTGAGGGTATGAAAATCCACGAGCCAGTCACCGATAATCCTTCAATATCCAAAGATTGCCCTCGGAAAATTATTAAAAAAAAAAATATGGACCCCAAAAAGCAAAACTTCCGGGAAAATGTTTTTTAAAAATTTAAGACTTTAATATTTCCGGTAAATATTTCGCGACATTACAGATTGTCCCTGGAAAAAAAATGTTAAATCTTCTATCCCAGCCCTGATTGTTTATAAAAAAATATGTGTAAAAAATCTTGGACTCTTGAAAAAATCTTGCACTGATGGCTCTCGGAAAAATATCTATGTCGTAATATCTGACAGCTCTTGAAAGAATATATTTTAAAGTCCACGACTATGGCACTGACAGTTCCTGAAAATATATATTAGCATAGCGCAGATAATCCTTCAAAAATATATTTGTAAAAAATCTTCGACTACAGCACTGATAGTCTTCGAAAAGAAGCTGACGAAAGCTCTGACAGTTCTTGGGAAAATATTTTTAAAAATCCCCGACTACACCATTGCTTGTCCTGGAAAAAATCCTAGGTTATAACTCGGATAGTCCTAGTAAAAATATGCTAAAACCATCCACGATTATTACTCCGATATTCCTTCAAAAACCTTTTTTAAAAATAATCCTCGGGAAACATATTTATAAAATTTCACATGAAAAAATAAATGTAAAAAATCCCCGACTCTAGCAGTTATTGTTCTCGAAAAAAGTCCATGGATATAATACTGATAGTCCTTGAATAAAAATATTTAGAAAAAGAAAAAAAAACAGCTAAATTCGGCCGAAACGAACTTTTAATGCCCTTCACCATTTCGAAGGAACTTGAAAAATGTCAAAAAAATCCGTCGAAAAGTACCGCTCAAAGGAAAATTGTTATATGGGCGCTAGACGTGGACCTGCATACGCAATTTTTGTCATAGGTTGTAGTACCCATTACGAACCTTAAATACAAAACAAGTAAGCAAAGGCTATAGTCGTGCGGGACCGACCATGTGATGTCCTTATGTCCACATCAATTTTGGAATAAATTGGAATTCTCAAAATCGCCGGGATTAGAAATATTCGCGGTTTAATGGGGAATTTGACTTTTATTTAATATTAAATATTATAACACGATGACCATCAAAATTGCAAGGATTCCGCCCAGGTCTAAGCTCTAGCCCCATGCTAACTTCCGCGTCGATTGGTCTATAATTGTGACCTGTAGAGCAACTGCAAAATCAGGAAATTTTTCAGTTTTTGGTCCATTTCAACCCCTAAATATTATGCGATCATCTCCAAAAGCAAAAGGGTTCTATTCTGACCTTAACCTCACCTCCATTTTAAATTTCGTGAAGATCGGGCCATAATTGCGATAATTGTAGAGTGTTTACAAACTAACATAGACAGACGGTCATATAGCTAGATCGACTCAGATCCATCCAAGATCCATATATAATTTCCTATGTGGTAACCAATATTTCGAGGTGTTACATAATTTTTGGCCCAATCGAACTTATCATACCCCAACACATAGTGTTGTAGGGTACACAATTCCGGTGAATAATGTAGCCAATATCATCAAAATACCGAATAAAAAGAGGTGCCATTATAAGTTGAAGTACCCATTAGGAATTTTAAATACGAATTTTGAAACATGTCGCTAAACTTGTCAGTGTTTCAAAATATTGGGAGGTAACGTTGTATGGTGAATAGACGATATCGTGATGCGATATAGACAATTCTCTTCCAGGGGGTAAAGTACTTAGAAGGAACTCCTTTTGTTAATTTTCAGACAATTACATTGACAAATTTGGCCACATTCATTAATACCGTAGCCCATTTTCGAACCGATGTAGCCCATCTTCGAACTTGACCTGCCTGCAGACAAAAGACTGATTTGTGCAACATTTTAGCTTCCTATCGTTTTGACTATAGTGTGATTACGCTGATCAAGTATATATATACTTTGTTAGGTCTAAAATTATTATTTCGATGCGTTACAAACGGAATGACCAACTTATTGTACTCTCCATAATATACATGGTGGAAGAATCGGAAGAATTTGTTGAAAAACTTCATGACTATGGCATTTACGACCTTGGAAAAAACCCAGGTTATGCCACTGAGAGTCCTGGGAGACAAGTTTAAAAATACACAATTCCGGTAGGAATAGCTCTCTGACATATATTTTTAAAAAATCGACGGTCATAGTTCTCGTCGAAACCTTAAGGTTTTAGCACTGATATTTCCCGGAATATATATTTGAAAAATCTCTCCACGATTCTGATATATAGGTCTTCTAAGATAGACATTCTTTGATTTTTTTCTGCATTCCTCACCTGTGGTCAGACAACTCAATTGTTTCGGATTAAAATTGGCCACAGTTGGTGGCGGTAATGAATTGCTACCGGTGGGTTGTATATTTGGTGTGGATTTTTGCATATTGTTACTTGCAGGCAGGTTATCGAATTTCCATACACAATTTGAAAATAAAAATAAAACCAAGGTTTATTTTGGTATGAAATAAAATATTTTAATATATTCCGACTAACTGTTTGCACGCTTTTCTCAAGACTGATGCTATCTCTTGCGAATTGCTTTGTCTATTGCAATATTGTGCTGGGGCTGATAAGATTACCGCCACCGCCGCCGCCCCCTTCTTAGGTTGTGGTGCTGGTGATTGTGGTCATAAAAGAACCTAAAGATAAAATATATTATTTATAAACAATCTTTTTTTATATAGGTAACTATTTCATATTGTGTACATGGCCTTCCTATGTATTAGTTTAAATGGCTAGAAGTAATAACTCGACGTCTTGGGAATACCCATTAGACATTTTGTTTGGCAATCGATAGGTCTCATATTTCAAGAATATTTTCCACAAGAAAATCTCAACTATAATCGTGAAGTTAAAAAAAAACAATAGACACTTGAACCATGACAGTTACAATTGTGGACTTTTTAAACGCATTAATTTAAAGATCATCCTAGGCTTTTTTAATATTTTTTCATATTTGGATATTTTTACTTGTGGATTATTTAAGAATATTTATTCAAGGTCTATTTTCAACGATAATGGGCTAGTACAGCTTGAGGAGTTTTCAAGAACAAAATTTTGATTTTTATGATATTTTTTAAAATATTTTTAAATATTCAGATTTTTTATGTGATTGCTATGATTTCTAAGCCACTCCTTTGACAGCAGTTAAAATTATTCCAGTGACAGCTCATTATATTGTTTACAAGCGAACAAAGGCATTTTGGTGAGAATTTTCCAGAAAAAAAGTTATTTGTGATGGAATTTAAGCGTGATAGTGCGATAAAATTATATTTGGCTGGAAAACTACAATGGCTATCGTTAGAGCACTCCAGCATTTAAATGTGAATAAATCTTTTGTGTCTCGTTACCGTGATACTGGTAGCGTAGCCCGACGTCAAGGAAGTGGACGAAAGAAAACAGCAACATCAGCAGAAATGGTTCGAAAAGTAAAGAAGCGACTTGGTCGATACCCGCGTCGCTGTGGCCGGAAAATGGCTTGTGAGCTGAACATAACGCAATATTCCATTTGGCAAATATTGAAAAATGAGCTCGGGGTAAAGCCATTGAAATTCCATAAAGTGCAAGAACTTGCACCGCAACATAAAGAAAATAGACTCAATAGAGCTAAAGAGTTGCTTCGCTTGGCCGAAAGTGGTGTACTGTCGAATTTGGTTATCTCCAATGAGAAAACATTCGTTGTCCAGCAGTTTGTAAACAAACAAAATGATCGTGTTTACTTGCCAAAGAGGTCAGTTGAAAATGTGCATCAGAAGTCAAGCGCCGGCCATGGTGATGGTGTGGGCCGCCACAACAGCCGATGGCCGCTCTCCGCTCGTATTAATCGACCGTTGCCGAATATTGAAATAAATGCCGAATATTATCGCGAACATATTCTGGAGGGTGTATTAAAGCCTTAAGCACGCGAACATTTTGGCCGCAGAACTTGGACATTCCAACAGGACTCAGCACCGCCACCGCACTCAGTACGCGCCACCCAATAATGGTTCCAAAATGAGGTTCCCCGCTTCATTTCCAGCGCACAATGGCCACCAAAATCTCTGGATAACAATCCGTTGGACTATTGTTTTTGGAGTATTTTGGAAAGCAAGGTTGGCACTAAAAAATACCAAAGTGTCGATCACCTCAAGCAAGCGCTTCGCCGGCAAATGGGCAAAATACCACAGAGCACATTCGGGCCGCAATTCGTACCAAAGGTGACTAATTCGAACAAATCTAAACTTATTCTATAATTTGATGCTATTTCCGACATTTTTTGCTTTCATGCTATAAAATTTAAAAAAAATATGTAAAAACTAAGGCTAAAATTTTGCACACATGTCTATTTTGCCAGTAGGCAGTTCGTAAATGGGCCATGTAGGTCCACGTTTTCATATAGCCCCCATATAACGGTACCTCCCAATATTCGGTATTTTGATGATTTTAGCGTCATTATTCACCGTGGTAGTTTCAAATTACGTTTTTAGAGTTCGTAATGGGAACTACAGTCCGTGACAGAAAATTGCCTATGTAGGTCCAGGTCTTCGTATAGGCCCCATATATCAGTACCTCCTTATATTCGGTATTTTTACGATTTTAGGTACAATACTCACCGAAATTGTTTGAGATGTCGTATTTGAAGTTCCTAATAGATGCTACAGCCTGTGACAGAAAATTGTCTATGCAGGTCCAGGTCTTCGTATAGCTCCTATATAACGGTACCTCCCTATGTACGGTATTTTGATGATTTTGGCTACATTATTCACCTCTTAATTCAAATTTCGAATTTGAATGTGGTAACAAGCCATTACCATAGTGTCTATGTAGGTGCACGTCGTACAGGCCCTAATATATTCTATATTCGCTATATTCGTTACGGTTAACAGAATTTTTGGCGAATGTTATCTTTTTCGAAAATTTTCAAATTCGTTCTAAATGGTTGAGGTTCGGCCCGGCCGAACTTACTGCTTGTTTACTTGTTTTTTTTCTTATTTTTTTATTTGTATTTGTCAAGGACCAAAACATTTTTGATCTCGGATTTTTAAATGAAATCATCTATAGCTCATCACAGGTATAATTTCGGTTTTTTATTAAAATTTTTCCAAGAGTTTCAGTTGCAACCAGACATTTTTTAAATATATATTCTGCCCATCTCAGCTTTATTTGCGTATTTTTAATCCTGTTTTTTAAGGAACATTGCAGCTACAATTGTGAATTGAGGAATGTTTCAGGAACGACCATACTACGAACTTTTTTTTTTCAATAATTTATTTTTTTTTGATTTTCCGAAAACATTCTCTTTGTAGTTTTTTCCATTATCGTTTTGCTTAAAACATCTTAAAATTAAAGAATTTTCTAAAACCTGCTTGAGCCTCCCTCAGCGATGTCTTCTTCGTTTCGGGCATTGTTATCAGAAATACTGCTGCCGCGACTAGGATTATAATACCCGAGGCCATTATAACGACTTCATCCTTGGGATGGGTTACGAAAATAACGATTTGTATGATTTGTTCGACAACAACACACAAGGCTATGCAAATGCCTTTCGAATGGAGAGGAAATGCTTCGCCCAAGTAGACCGAGGTTACGGGCGCATAGAGACCATCCGCAACATGGATTGCAATCCAAAAGGCAGCGACTTTGAACATTCTATGACTGTCATAAATGCTATAGAAATAATCCAGAATAACAGCAATTGGTACGATGAGACCACCGATGGCAAGGGCCCAAGCAATGGCGGGTAATTTGCGACCGGCTATATCAACAATGGCCATGGATATGCCGCTGCCGAAAATGCGCAAAGAACCGGCCAATATTGGTGTCCAGCTGACATCCAAGACAAACATCGTGTATGTCAGGGCATTGGTAATGACCGGCGAATAGCTGAGCGACATTATCATACTGCGAAATGCCAACATTTTAAGCAATGGTACTAGGCTGCGCAGTACGACTTCGGAGCTGGACAAACTGTTTTCTTCTCTCACATAATCCTTGAGTTCCTCCAGGCGTTGATTGGTCTGCATGGTAATGGCGGGTGTGTCTTGCAACTTACTCAAACAATCCAGGGCAGCAGCATCATCACCCAAACGTACATAGTCTACTGGGGATTCAATGAAATACCACAGACAGCCCATGGATACTGCGGCCAAAATAATATCAAATATCCCCTGGAGACTATTCTGGGAAAAGCTCGATGATAAACTCCACTGCGAAGTCATTATCATTTGCAGGGCCAGGCCCAGACTGATGCAAAACTGTTCGAGGCCCAAGGAGAAACCACGTCTGGTATTGCGAGACAATTCACTGGCATACATTAGATACTGAACAGTGGCCATACCCAGTCCAATGCCATTAAAATAACGTGCCACAATTAGAACACTATAGTTCGTTGGGACACTGACTCGGGTAATTCCACCGACTAGAATCAATATCGCCGAAACAGCCTGAAATTGAATGGAAAAAATGATTAAAATTGCTATGGATTTTTGCCTGGAACGAGGGACCACAATACGAACCATAATAAATTTCTTGGGCAGTACATAGCCCAATAACACCGAAAGCACGGCTCCAATGGCTACAGCAATAAACCAGCTGTAGAACAAATGCAAAGTGAATGGACTATTGAAATACACAAAAAACCAGCCTAAACTTTGGCCAAAACTCATGCCACCCGAAACAAAAAGGCAAACACCTGAAATTAGGAAAAAGGGAAGGAGAAAAATAAAAAAGGATTTGATTATAATCAACAATAATAAAATTCTGAAATGTGTTGGAGAATAGGAATGAGATAAGTCGCGATTCTTGAAAATTCGTAGGAAAAGGTACTATATATTTGTATACCCTATAAAAGTTGCCTATACTATATAAAAGTACTATATAAAAAGTAGCCTATGCAGGTCCATGTCGTCGTATGGATCCTTATGTAATTGCTATATTTGGTATTTTTAAGATTTTAACAGGATTTTTAACGGATTTATTTTTTTTTTTGAAAATTTCCAAAATCGTTCCAATTGGTGGAGGGCCTTCAAAGATCGGCCCGGCCGAACTTACAGCTTTTTTACTCATTTTTTGTTTAAGGGCTGCCATACTATTATTCTTATGTGAAATGTTTCATTTATAATCTTTGAAACTTTTTTATACCCTCCACCATACTATGGAGGGTATATTAACTTTGTCATTCCGTTTGTAACTCCTCGAAATACTCATGTCAGACCCAACAAACTACATATATTCTTGATCAGCGTAAAATTCTAAAACTTTCACATGTGTGGACAGAAAATTGTTTGTGCAGGTCCACGTCTTCGTATACCCACCATATAACGGTACCTCCCGATATTCGGTATTTTGATGAATTTAGCGACATTGTTCACCGGAATTGTTTCAAATTTGGTATTTGAAGTTCGAAATGGATACTACAGCCTATGACAGAAAATTGTCTATGCACGTCCACGTCTTCGTATAGCACCCATATAACGGTACCTCCCAAAATTCGGTATTTTGATGATTTTAGCGTCATTATTCACCGGAATTGTTTCAAATTACGTATTTAGAGTTCGTAATGGGAACTACAGTCTGTGACAGAAAATTGTCTATGAAGGTCCAGGTCTTCCCACCCACCCATCGTATGTAATACCCACCGAAATTGTTTGAGATGTCGTATTTGACGTTCGTATTAGATGCTATAGCCTGTGACAGAAAATTGTCTATGCTGGTTCAGGTTTTCGCACAGCTCCGATATAACGGTACCTCCCTATATTCGATATTTTGATGATTTTAGCTACATTATTCACGGTTTATTTCAAGTTTCGAATTTGAATATGGTAATTGCTTATGACAAACAATGCATATGTAGGTCCACGTCGTATAGACCCCAATATAACTGCTATATTCGGTATTTTTAAAATTTTAACAGAATTTTTTAAGGAGTTTATTTTTTGAAAATTTCCAAATTTATTCCAAATGGTGAACGGCCCGGCCGAACTTAGTGCTTTTGAACTTGTTTTGTATTGTCACAATACAATCACTTATATTCCATAATTAGCAACATTTTCGACACACTTTTTCTTCTCGCACTACACCACCGTAGTGGTAGGGAGGTACAATTATATGGTGCACACTGCCGGTGCATCACGATGGCTCACTCTCTCTCTCTCTCCGTTTGAGGTCGTTTTTAATTATGGTTATAAAAATGCTAATATCATTTGTTACTGAAAATATCAATTATTAGCTCACCGGCGCCAAGGGTTGCCATATAGCCAGGTTGAAAATTTTTCATGGTAAGAGGTGGCGGTCGCCCTGAGTTGGTGGGATTTGTTGTCGATGTTGTGGTTGCTTGCATGTTAATTTTTTCTTTAATAATTTCTTAAGGAAAATCCAGCAAAGTTTTCTTCGTCTATTTAATAGATATTGCGACTAATGCCATCAACCGTTTGATGGTGACTGAGAAAAAACAAAACAAATGCTTTTTGGGTGTCCAAATATTGATGATTTAACAATGATGATAAGATTTTTAGCACCACAGAACGTGTGGCTAATCAAAAAAAAAAAAAAAAAAAGAGACGGCGATAAAGCAAATTTCACCCAAATTTCGAGATAAAGTTTTGCTAAAACATACATTTACAGCCATCTTTGATATGGTGTTTAACAACTTCAGGTGGGGGTAACAAATCAAATTTGTTTATTCACTTGTGAATCAAAAATTTGCAAAAAAAAAAAAAAAAAAAAAAAATATAAAAAATCAATAATAACAATAAAGTATTCTGAGTCTATCTACTAAACATTTTCTATATATAATAGTGTGACTAAGAACGGCGTTATGACATAAAGATAAATTTTTGGTGCTCCTTTTTCGATAATCAATTCAAAGAGCTACCATGTAATTCCCCCGGCCTTTTGGCTATCGAATTACTAATCTTGACATAGAGTACTATAGTACTGCTTATCTGAAACTTTGATTGTGTGAATTATTATCAAACTGATCCACTTGCAAATTAACACTGTGGAACAATTTTTCTAAATCATTAATTAATCGCAACAGCTGTAATATGATATTTTGGATTCCAAATGGGGAAATATGTCAAAAAAAAAAAAAAAAAAAAAAAGTAAAAAAACTGTAACTTCGGCCCTGTCGATCTTTGAATACCGTCCACCCATAGGAATGAATTTGGCAATTTTCAAAAAAAAAAAATAAATAAATAAAATAAAATCCGTTACAAATGCCTGTTAAAATCTTAAAAATACCGAATGTAGCCCTTATATTAGGGTCTATACGACGACGTGGACCTGCTTAGGCAATTTTTGTCATAAGCCATTAGAATATTCAAATGCGTAACTTGAAAAAAAAAAACAATACGGTGAATAATGTAGCTAAAATCATCAAAGTAGCGATTATCGGGAGGTACGTAGACCTGCACAGACAATTTTCGGTCTTAGGCTGTAGTATACACTACGAACTTCAAATACCAAATTTGAAACAATTCCGGTGAATAATGTCGCTAAAATCATGAAAATACCAAATATCGGGAGGTACCGTTATATGGGGGCTATACGAAGACGTGGACCTGCACAGACAATTTTCTATCATAGGCTGTAGTATCCATTACGAACTTCAAATACCAAATTTGAAACAATTCCGGCGAATAATGTCTCTTAAATCACCAAAGTACCAGTATGTGGTGGCTACAACAAAACGTCAATACCAAAAGTCCTGCAGACATAGTACTATAAGGATTATATTAAGGAAATATATATCGGAGCCACAATGGATAACAAATTCTCCGGATACCAATCCGTTGGACTATTCTGTCAGGATTGTTTTGGAAAGCAAGGTTGGTACTAACAAATGCCAAAGTGTCGATCACCACAAGCAAGCGCTTCGCCCTGAATGGGCCAAAATACCGCAGAGCAACATTCGGGCAGCGTGTGGCGGTTTCATTGGCCGTTTGAAGGCCATAATTCGAACAAATCTAGACTTATTCTAAAATTTTATGCTATTTCCGACATTTTTTGTATTTTATTTCTCACCCTGTATTTTGTTTTCTTACTACCTTTCTTCAATAAATAACTTTTAACATGACAATTTGGTTCACGCCATTTTTTCAAAACATCTTAAAATTAAAAAATTTCCTAAAGCCATCTTGAGCCTCACGCAGTGATGTCTTCTTCGTTTCGGGCATTATTATAAGAAATACCACAGCAGCAACTAAGATAATAATACCCGATGCCATGAGCGCAGCACTATCATCAGGATGGGTGGCCATAAAAATGATGTGAATAATTTGTTCGACAATTACACAAAACCCTATGCCGAGGCCTTTCGAGTGTAGGGGGAATGCTTCACCCAGGTAAACAGATGTCACAGGCGAAAAGAGACCATCGGCAACGTGTAGCGTAACCCAGAGAGCAACGATTTTCGACATTTCATGATATATAAAGATGTTATAAGATGTATTCAAAATAACAGCAATAGGTGTGATGAGACCTCCGATGGCAAGGGCCCACGCGGTGGCGGGTAATTTACGCCCTAGTATATCCACAATGCCCAGTGATACACCGCTGCCGAAAATACGCAAACAACCGGCCAATATTGGTGACCAGCTGACATTGACGACAAGCATGGTGTAAGTCAGGGCATTTGAAGTTATCGCCGAATAGCTGAGCGATAGCATTATACTGCGAAATATTATCATTTTGAGTAGAGGTACCATGCTGCGCTTTACAATCTCAACGGTTGATAGATTATTTTCCTCCCTCACATAATCCTTGAGTTCCTCCAAACGTTGATTTGTCTGCATGGTGATGGAGGGGGTGTCTTGTAATTTACTCAAACAAAGCAGGGCTGTAGACTCATCACCCAAACGCAAATAGTCCACTGGGGATTCAATGAAATACCACAGACAGCCCATGGAGATTACGGCCAAAATAATATCAAATATCCCCTGGAGGCTATTCTGGGAAAAGCTCGATGATAAACTCCATTGCGAAATCATTATGATTTGAAGAGCCAGGCCCACGCTAATGCCAAACTGTTCCAGGCCCAAGGAGAAGCCACGTCTGGTATTGCGAGACAATTCACTGGCATACATTAGGTATTGAACTGTGGCCAGGCCCACGGCTATGCCACTGAGGTAACGTGCTGCAATTAGAGCGTCATATCCCATTGGGGCACTGACACGTACAATTCCCGTAATAAGTGTCATTATCGCTGAGGCTGCCTACAATGTGAGAAGAATAAGAAAGACGCTTGGTTAGGGCTATGTCCTTGTTTTGTTATACTCCTACACGAACCATAATAAACTTCTTGGGTAGTACATAGCCCAATAACATCGAAAGCAGGGCTCCAATAGCAACGGCCAGAAACCAGCAGTAAAACGTATGAACACTTATTGCAGGGCTTAAGGGCACATGAAAAAAACCCAAGCTTTGGGCGAAGCTCATGCCACCCGAAATGAAGAGGCAAACACCTGAAAGTTAAGGAGAGAGTAGAGGTGAGAACATTAAAATTGATTATGAGAAAATGTTAAAGACTTTGTAATATTCCAAAAAAATAAAAAAATCTACGTTAATAGCTGTGATAATACTTCCACCTATAGCCCTAATGGTCCTTGAAAAATATTCTTTAAAAAATCCACCTACAGCCCTAATGGTCCTTGAAAAATATTCTTTAAAAAATCCACGTTTATAGCCCCGATGGTCCTTGAAGAATATTCTTTAAAAAATCCACGTTTATAGCCCCGATGGTCCTTGAAAAATATTCTTTAAAAAATCCACGTTTATAGCCCCGATGGTCCTTGAAAAATATTCTTTAAAAATCCACGTTTATAGCCCCGATGGTCCTTGAAAAATATTCTTTAAAAAATCCACGTTTATAGCCCCGATGGTCCTTGAAAAATATTCTTTAAAAAATCCACGTTTATAGCCCCGATGGTCCTTGAAAAATATTCTTTAACAAATCCACGTTTATAGCCCCGATGGTCCTTGAAAAATATTCTTTAAAAAATCCACGTTTATAGCCCTGAAGGTCCTTGAAAAATATTCTCTAAAAAATCCATGTTTATAGCCCTGATGGTCCATGAAAAATATTCTTTAAAAAAATCCACATTCATAGCCGTGATGGTCCTTGAAACATATTCTTTAAAAAATCCACGTTCATAGCCCTGATGGTCCTTGAAAAATATTCCTTAAAAAATCTATTTTGTAGCCCTGATGGTCCTTGAAAAAGTATTCTTTAAAAAATCCACGTTTATAGCCCGGATGGTCCTTGAAAAATATTCTTTCAAAAATCCACGTTTATAGCCCCGATGGTCCTTGAAAAATATTCTGTAAAATATCCACGTTTATAGCTCTGATAGTCCTTGAAAAGTATTCTGTAAAATATCCACGTTTATATATGGTCCTTGAAAAATATTCTTCAAAAAATCCACGTTTATAGCCCCGATGGTCCTTGAAAAATATTCTTTAAAAAATCCACGTTTATAGCCCCGATGGTCCTTGAAAAATATTCTATAAAATATCCACGTTTATAGCTCTGATAGTCCTTGAAAAGTATTCTGTAAAATATCCACGTTTATATATGGTCCTTGAAAAATATTCTTTAAAAAATCCACGTTTATAGCCCCGATGGTCCTTGAAAAATATTCTGTAAAATATCCACGTTTATAGCTCTGATAGTCCTTGAAAAGTATTCTGTAAAATATCCACGTTTATATATGGTCCTTGAAAAATATTCTTAAAAAAATCCACGTTTATAGCCCCGATGGTCCTTGAAAAATATTCTTTAAAAAATCCACGTTTATAGCCCCGATGGTCCTTGAAAAATATTCTTCAAAAAATCCACGTTTATAGCCCCGATGGTCCTTGAAAAATATTCTTTAAAAAATCCACGTTTATAGCCCCGATGGTCCTTGAAAAATATTCTTTAAAAAATCCACGTTTATAGCCCTGATGGTCCTTGACAAATATTCTTTAAAAAATGCACGTTTATAGCCCCGATGGTCCTTGAAAAATATTCTGTAAAATATCCACATTTATAGCCCTGATGGTCCTTGACAAATATTCTTTAAAAAATCCATGTTTACTGCCTGATGGTCCTTCAAAAATATTATTTAAAAAATCCACTTTTATAGCCCCGATGGTCCCTGAAAAATATTCTGTAAAAAAATGCACGTTTATAGCCGTGATGGTCCTTGAAAAATATTCTATAAAAAAATCCACGTTTATAGCCGTGATGGTCCTTGAAAAATATTCTTTAAGAAATCCACGTTTATAGCCCCGATGATCCTTGAAAAATATTCTATAAAAAAAATCCACGTTTATAGCCGTGATGGTCCTTGAAAAATATTCTTTAAGAAATCCACGTTTATAGCCCCGATGATCCTTGAAAAATATTCTTGAAAAAATCCACGTTTATAGCCCTGATGGTCCTTGAAAAATATTCTTTAAAAAATCCACGTTTATAGCCCTGATGGACCTTGAAAAATATTTTTTAAAAAATCCACGTTTATAGCCCAGATGGTCCTTGAAAACTATTATTTAAAAAATCCACGTTTATAGCCCTGATGGTCCTTGAAAAACATTCTTTAAAAAATCCATGTTTACAGCACTGATGGTCCTTGAAAAATATTCTGTAAAATATCCACGTTTATAGCCTTGATGGTCTTCTGGAAATAAACTTTTCAAAATCCAACAATGGTCCTAGATCGTCCATTAAAAAAGTAAGACTCACCGGCACCCAGGGTTGCCATATATCCAGGTTGAAAGTTTCCCATTGTCATGGGGGGTGGTCTCTTTGAACCGGCGGTTGTTTGCATGGTTGTTCGTTAATTTTACTAAGGAAATCCAGCAGGTTTTTTTATTTAATAAATATATTTCGACTACTCCCATCAACGTCTTGATGACGACTGATGCCCAAAAAAATGTTTAATATTTTGGACATTATTGATAATGTTTATTAGATAACAACAGGTGTATGGCTAATAAACAATACCCAGATAAAGCTAGTGTTCATAAATATAGATTTGCCAGGGTTCACGTTCACCTCCTCGAATATCTGATATGTGGAAACCTTGCCAACAAATGTTTCACTTTTGATTGCCAATTAATAATTTCACAAGAATTCAAAGAAAAGTATTGGCTCTCTTGGTCACTCTAGCAGTTTTAGATTTGGAAACGGGACATCCCATATTTGATTGGGATAACACTTTTAGACTTGGATCGGTTTTATCAAAATAATAGCCAATAACTTTGTAAAGCCCCCCACAATCTAAATAGGTATACTAAAGGTTACCCCTTCACTCAGTGATATGAATTATGAGCGAAAAATATGCACTCAGCAAATAACACTGTGGAAAATTTTAAGAAATAGCAAGTACCCTCTACTCATTTCGAAGTTTACCGAGTAGGATATTTGTAAAACCTTTGCAAAAGGGACGCAGATCAAATTTTTTGACCAAAACAATTTCAACGTCTCTTTTCATTATAACCAACAAAAACATCGATACCAAAATTTCAGCATTCCAGCTATATAAATTCACTCAATACAAAATTTAGTAACATTTAGTACTTTTTTTAGTACTTTCATTTCATATAGTACTTTCGTTCCATATCTCAATCGCAGATACCAACAATGACGACCATAATATAAAATTTGAGGATTTCAGCTCTGTAATTTGCCCCATTACCAAAGTTAGTACAATTTTTGTACACCTATTTAAAACAAGGTCCTTCTTTCAACCACAGACACCAACAGTGACATCCATATCAAGTTTAAGGATTTCAGCTCTATTACCTCAACCAATACCAAATTTAGTACTAATTAGTACTTTTCGAACAATTATAGTACGCATTTTCAAAAAAAAATCCCCATATCTCAACCACAGACACTAAGAGTGAATCCTGACAAATTTTAGGACTTCAGTTCACCCAATACCATATTTATTATTATTTAGTACTTTTCGTACAAATATAGTGCACATTTCCAAAACCCCCATCATATTTCAATTCCAGATACCAATATAGACCTCTACATTAAATTGCGGAATTCCAGCCCAAAACTTTCACCCTATATTAACTTTAATACCATTTAGTTATTTTTTTACGAAACATAGTACGCATTTCCAAATATACCTCCATGTCTTAATCACAGACACCAACAGATGCCTCAATATAAAATTTGATAATTCAAGCCCGATTCTCTCATCCAATACCTAATTTAGCAGCATTCAATACTTTTCGGACAATTATAGTACACATTTCCAAAACCACTGCCATATATCCAGGCTACACATAAACAGCGACCGTAATACCAAATTTCCCCATTGCAAGCAATATCTGTTTACCCAATACGAAATTGTACCAAATATAGTACAATGTAGTACTTTTCGGGCACTTGTCGTATACATTTCAAAAACCATATTTTTGTCATAAACCTCAATACCAACATTTCAAATATCCAGCTTCATTCGTTCGCATTAAAACACACTCTTCCTAATTTAGTACCTTTAAATACAGTCCCTACAATTATAGTACACAATTCCGAAACCATCGCCATATGTCCACGCTGAATCTAAACAGTGACCCCAATACCAAATTTCAGATTTCCCAAATATAGTACTATTTAGTACTTTTCGTGTGCTTGTAGTATATGTTTCCTCTTTATCACAAATCTACCACCAACACGGACTCCAATACTAAATTTCGAAGTTTCAGCTTCATTCCTTCACACTAAATCAAACTGTTCCAAATTTAGTACCATTTGGTACAGTTCGTACACTTAGTTCACACTTCCAAGACAACCTTCATATATCGAACTTACTTTCCACCCTTAATTTCCATTTACATAATGCCAAATGGTACCATTTTAGGAGTTTAGTAACATTTTAGAATATTTCATATATTCAAGCTATACAGCTATCCTGCACTCCATCAGTGTCTCTCATTTCAAATTTTCGAATTCCAGCACCATCGGTTCATTTAATTCCAATTTGTACCAAAATTTAGTAACATTTACTACACATACAGCCAAATTTCCAAAATTACCTACATATCCCGATCCTACACTCCGACAGTAATCTGATTTCAAATTTCCAAAATACCAGCTCTATTGGTTCAACCAAATCCAAATTGTATCATTATTTAGTATCATTTAGTACACTTAAGTACAAATTTTCATAACTATCTGCATCATCCAATAGAAATCTTATTTCCAACTTTCAGGATTATATTGATTCTCCCAAAATTTTGAATTGTATCAAATTCAGTACCATTTAGTACACATAAGTACGAATTTCCAAAATTACCTACACACCCCAATCGTACAATGCTTTAGTAATCTTATTTCCAAATTTCAGGGTTCCAATTCCACTTGTTCGACCAAAATTTCAATTGTAGCAAATTTAGTACCATTTATTACACATAAGTACGAATCTCCAAAACTGTCTACAATCCTCGGTCCTAGAATGCAATAGTAATTTTATTTCTAATTTTTCGAATTCCAGCACTTTCGTTTCATCGAAATCGAAATTGTACCAAATTTAGTACCATTTAGTACTTTTCGTGTACCTAAGTACAATTTTCGAAAACTTCTTCCATATCCCAATTCTACACTTCGCCAGTAATGTTCATTTCAAATTTCAGGATTCCAACTCCAAACGTTCCTCCAAATTAAAATTGTACTAAAACTTAGTACCATTTAGTACTTTTTGTATACATGAGTACACATTTTAAAAATTAGTTTCCTTACATCGACTCTACTCCTCAACATTGTTTTAAGCTATTACCATTCACGTGCTAAGAGATAGTACCAAATATAGTACATTTTAGTACTTTTCTTACATTTATGGTGCGAATTTCAAAAAACCCCTTTTGGTACATATTTTATACACTCAGTGACCCTTATTTCAAATTCAAAAGTTCTAGCACTACTGTTTTTTTCAAATACAAGGAGTATCATATTTAGTACCTTTTAATATGGTACGGAACGGAATACCGTTCTAGTACGAATACAGTCATGTCTTAAGGCTACAACTACAAATTATACTCCGAGAATTTAAACAAGTAAAAAGCTGTAAGTTCGGCCGGCCGAACTTTGAAAGCCCTCCACCATTTGGAACGAATTTGACAATTCTCAAAAACAATAAAATCCGTTAAAACTCTTGTTAAAATCTTAAAAATACCTAATGTAGCTATTATATTAGGGTCTACACGACGACATGAACCTGCGTAGGTAACATTTGTCATAAGCCATTACAATATTCAAATCCGAAACTTAAAAAATCGGTTATAATGTCGATAAAATCAAAATACCGAATATCGGGAGGTACCGTTATATGGGGGCTATACGAAGACGTGGACCTGCACATACAATTTTCTGTCGTAGGCTGTAGTATCCGTTACGAACTTCAAAAATCAAATTAGAAACAATTCTGGTGGACCTGCACGGAAAATTTTCTGTCTTAGGCTGTAGTATCTATTATGAACTTCAAATACCAAATTTGAAACAATTCCGGTGAAGAAATTCGCTAAAATAATCAAAATACCGAATATCGGGAGGTACCGTTATATGGGGCCTATACGAAGACGTGGACCTGCACAGACAATTTTCTGTCTTAGGCTCCATTACGAACTTCAAATACCAAATTTGAAACTGTTCCGGTGAAAAATGTCGCTAAAATCATCAAAATACCGAATATCGGGAGGTACAGTTATATGGGGGCTATACCAAAACGTGGACCTACATGGCCCATTTTCAATACCAAAAGTCCTGCAGACATAGCATACATTTGAGCAAAATTTTATCAATCTACTTCAATTCTTTCGGAAGCTAGAGTGATTTCCACAGACGGACGAACACCGCTAAATCGACATAGAATTTTATGATGATCAAGAATATATATAAATTGTGGGGTCTAAAGTGTGTATTTCCAGGTGTTACAAACTTAATATACCCTCCATACTATGGTGGAGTGTATGAAAGCTGCTATGAATCCCCTCCGTCTGAACCAAAAGAAGAACCAAGTATATGAGAATTATTTCTCGCATGAAGTAAAGGCAACTCGTCATTGGCAAAATTTTTAGTGATGCTGCTAATGTACATTCGGGCTGCTTGGTTAATATTACTCTCGTTATTGGCATTGTATTTTCTCTTTTGTTATTTTTTTTGTTGTTGCCATTGTTGTTCAAGGTTATTGCTATGGTTATGGCTATGGGTTAGAATTTTCCACCCATGGTAAAGACTAAAATGCTGCTAAAAATTTGACTAAAAATTTGCTTCGAGAAATCTTTTTCTCAAGGTCAAAGCCAGAGGGAGTACAGAAAACAATTTAATTTTACAGCAAATTGTACTTACCTGCATTATTCACACCAGGTAAACCAAAATATCTACACCATCAGTTATTGGCATTAACGACGAATAATAACTTAATCTGGCATTGTTTTATTAACTCAATTTAAAAATGCTTTACAATATAACTCAAATACATTCAATAAAATTTCCAATTAAAGAAATATCGAAACATTTTCTGGGCTTCTCTCAAATTTTTATGCTTTGTTTCGGGCATTGTTAGGCAAAAATATAGGCTTGCAATCAGTATCATTATACTCTCCGCCAGTAGGAGACCTCTTACACCATAGCCAACATTGGCAACGATAACACCGGCATGTATGACTTGTTCGAGGATAACACAGGCTGCCACACAATACTGTTTGGCCTTAATGGGAAATGCCTCCCCCATATAGGCCGAGCTAATTGGAGCAAATAGCCCAGCCGAGAATTGTAGGGCCATACACAATACGGCAACATAGGACATTAGCGTGGAATCGGTTAGACGATGCAGGCGATGAAGACATATAACCGAAATGGCCAGCATAAGGGCACCTGCGCAAAAGCTTGCAAACAGCGAAGGCAGCTTTCGACCAACTTTATCGATTACAACTAGTGCCACGAAACTACCCACCAAACGTAGACAGGCCGTTGTTATGATGGGCCATTGCTCAACATTTGTGGCTGCACTGTGTTCCAAAATTTTCGACAGCGGCAAGGAGAATGTGAAAGCCAACATCATGCTGCGAAATATCAGCATTTTTGCCAAAGGTCCCAACCAACTGCGGGCACCAAGATTCTCCTGCTCACTCAAATAGGCACTGTGTTCCTGCAGCAAAACACTGGTATTCTTGTTCACCTTTGGCGGACGTTGTAGCCTTGCCAAACTGGCCAATGCTGACGGCTCATCGCGCATGCGTAAAAAATCCACTGGAGATTCCACAAAATACCACAAGGCAATGGCTGAGAGCAGGGCCAACACTACATCCAATAGGCCATGTAAACGATTGGCCGAAAGATGTGATTCCACACCCCACTGTGTGGTGATTATCATTTCTACAGTCATGCCCAGGGTCAGTGAGAATTGTTCCAGACCCAGACAGGCCCCCCGCTCATTTACCCGAGAAATATCACCAGTGTGACAGAGGAATTGTGTGGTCAGCAGGCCCACAGCAATGCCGTTGAGATAACGTCCAGCCACCAGAGCATCTATGGTACTGTGATCGGCCAGAAATATTATACCGCCAGCCAGAATCAGTAGGGAGGACGTCAACTGGAAAAAAGGCAATAATTATTTATGGATCCATTTTCAAATAGCTCTACATACCATTATAAATTTCTTGGGTATATATTTGCTAATTTGCATCGAAATGACGGTACCAATCATCATTGCAATAAACCAGGAGCTGTGGAAATGTTGCGTAAAGCCAGTAACACGAAACGAGGCCCATTCCAAGCCATGGGCAAAGGCCATGCCTCCAGAAATGAACAATAGAGCGCCTGTAAGAGAAATGATTTAAATGTTTTACTTATTACCCCACCAAATTGTAGATCCTGCATGTGGTCTGCATTAGCGGTTAGTCGAAATGGAAAACGATAATTTCAAAACTATGCCAAAATTGAAAATTATCAGTTGTTTAACGAAAAATCGAAACAAAATGTTTTAATTAAAATTTTAATTTTGCGTTTAATTGTGGTAAATTTTTTATAATATCAGATTTTTTTCGTATTTCGAAAAAATTAAAGTTGTGCTGAATTGTACTGGGTCTGTGCTAATTTGTACCTAATAATTTTGTTCGGTATCTTTTACCAAATTCGAAAAAAACGAACATTTTGAAAGTATGCCAGAATTGCAATTTCGAAAAATTAACAATTTTGTGGGGTGGAAAAAACGAAAAATCGAAAAAAAAAAAAAAATAAATTTTAAAAATAAAATTTAAAATTTTTTTTTTCAAAATTTGAAAAATTTCGAAGATTATTAAAAAAAAACTTTTTTTTTGGAAAATATTCTAGTTTCGATATCTGTTACCAAATGCGAAAAAAATCGAATGTATAGCAGAACTTTTGAACTTTGAAAAATTAAAGATATGCTGAATTGCGCTTGATTTGTGCTAACTTTTGCTGTTTTTTTATACCCAACACCATAGTATGGAGGGTATACTAAGTTTGTTATTCCCTTTGTAACACCTCGAAAACTCTATGTCGATTTAGCGATGTCCGTCCGTCTGTCCGTCTGTGGAAATCACTCTAGCTTCCAAACGAAATGAAGTAGGTTGATAAAGTTTTACTCAAATATATATTATGTCTGCAGGACTTTTGGTATTGAAAATGGGCCATGTAGGTCCACGTTTTGGTATGGCTTCATATAACGGTACATCCCGATATTCGGTACTTTGATGATTTTAGCGACATTATTTACCCAAATGGGTTTAAATTTGGTATATGAAGTTCCTAATGGATAATACAGCCTAAAACCGAAATAGCGGTACCTCCTGATATTCGGTATTTTGATGATTTTAGCTACATTATTCACCGGAATTGTTTCAAAATTGGTATTTGAAGTTCGAAATGGATACTAAAGCCTATGACAGAAAATTGTCTTTGTAGGTCCACGTCTTTGTATAGCCCCCATACAACGGCACCTCTCGATATTCCGTATTTTGATGGTTTTAGCGACATTATTCGTCGGAATTGTTTCAAATTTTATGGCTGAAGTTCGTAATGGATACTACAGCCTAAGACAGAAAATTGTCTGTGCAGGTCCACGCCTTCGTATAGCGGTACCTCCCGATATTCGGTATTTTTGATGATTTTAGCGACATTATTTACCAAAATTGGAATTTGATGTTCGTAATGGATACTTCAGCCTATAATAGAATATTTTCTGTGCAGGTCCACGTTTTGGTATAGCCCCCATATAATCCTATACTCGGTATTTTGATGATGCAGGTCCACGTCGTCATATATACCCTAATATATTGTCTATATTCGGTATTTTTAAGATTTTAACAGAATTTTTTTATTTATTTTTTAATTTTATTTATTTATTTTTTGAAAATTATCAAATGGTGGAGGGTATTCCAGCCGAAATTACAGTTTTTTACTTGTTCTCAATATCTTTAACCGTTTTCGAGAAATGAAAATTTCGAAAAACCCACATTTTTTCAGAAAAAAAGCTCTATAACGCATGCTGAATATATTTTAATAAATTAACATTGACTGAGTGTATACATCTGTCGGCAAAACCGACTAACCCTTTTTAATTTGCTAAATCTACTTTCATTACCTTTCCCTTGTAAATTTCAACATATTTTAAATGAGAACTAATTTTTGTTTTGAGATATGTTATGAAAGTTTCGTGGAAAAAAATATTACCCCTTTGAGATATTTCCTTGTATTCTTCGGTCCATTCGTCCCATAATGATTTGGCCATAACGTTTATGGCATCGATTAACGTCAATAGTAATCCTAGTGGCGTTACTTTCCCATTAGCATTATTTGTTGCACCATCTGAAATTTCATTAGAGCTCACATTAGAATGACCCGATGTAAAACGTACCGAATCAGTTTAGCGTCCTTAAAATGGAACGACAGGTTTTCTCAGTAGGTGAAGTTCTTAAACGGGTCATATGGGTTTACATTTTGGTACATGTACCTTTCGATATTTGGTTTTCTGATGATATTAACAACTTTTTAACCGATGTTGTTTAATATTTGGCACTTAGTTTACAATCCCAATGACATAAAAATGCATATGTCGAAATTGTGCTCGCTGGCATCAGAATAAATGCCGAATATTATCGCGAAAATATATTGGAGTTTGTTTTGGGCACGCAAACATTTCGGCTTTGGGCATTCCAACAGGACTCAGACACGCGCCACCCAAGACCGCTCAAGGTTATAAAATGAGGTTCCTCGCTTCACCAATGGTCACCAAAATCTCCGGATACCAATCCGTTGGACTATTGTGTCTGGAGTATTTTGGAAAGCAAAAAAAAAATACCCAAGTGTCAATCAACGCAAGCAAGCGCTTCACCGGGAATGGGCCAAAATCCGCAGAGCAACATGCGGGCTGAGAGTGACGGTTTCATTGGCCGTTTGAAGGCCATAATTCGTACCAAAGGTGACCAATTGTAACAAATCTAAACTTAATCTAAATTCTGACGCTATTTCCGACATTTTATGATTTGGAGACAGAGGCGATTCAATAAAATTAAGAAAAAAATTAAGTAAAAATTATTGCGTTTGACTTTGTTGCAGTTTTTTTTTATCTTACCCTGAGATCTTTGATATTTTTTGGACAATTTTGAGGATATGTGTTAAGTTTGATATAGCTGTTGAACTTCATCAAATACTGGACATTTTTCTCTAATTTATGCGAATAAATTATAATCAAAATGCTCAATTTTTGTGGGGAAGGTGCCAACATTGAATAGCTTCGTTGACATGTTCCGCAAGTTATTAGATATAAAAATACTGAAAATTATGACCCTTTGTGGCGAGGTACCAGAAGGGGTGGGCCGATATTTATCATCTTCAGACCAGATCTAGTGTCAATAGAAATATTTAAATGTGCGAAGTTTAGAAAGAATCAAATAATTTTTCGCATTTTATGAGAGATAATTATTCTACATTTTGACCCGTTATAGGGGTGTGGGAACCAGGAGAAGTAGACCGATATATCTCATATTCAAACCAAAAATTTTGTCAATAAAAATATTGGTATGTGTGAAATTTGAAAAGAATCGGGTTATTATTTCGCATTTTCTTATAGGTATACTTATTCAATATTTTGACATGTTGTGGCGGAGGTACCAGAAGAAGAGGTGAGATATATTTGATCTCCATACCAGATTCTGTGTTGGTAAAAATATTGAGATGTGCAAAACTTGAAGACAATCGATTTCTTATATAATATGTTATATGAGACATAATTATTCAAAACGTTGACCCTTTTGTGGGGAAGGTACCAGAAGGATTAGGCGGATGTAGCTCATCTCCATACAAGATCTTGTGTAGGTGGAAATATTGGGATGTGTTACGTTTCAAAAGAATCATATGCTCATTTTGCTATTTATGATGTCTTCGTTATTCAAAATGTTGACCCCTTTGAGGGGGATACCAGAGTTATGGGGCTGATAAATTCCATCTACACATCAAATCTTGTGTTAGCAGAAATATTGTAATGTGCCAGAATCAGATAATTTTTTCGCATTTTATAAGAGTTGCAATTATGTGGGAGGCACATGATGAAGTGGACCTGGATTGTCTATTTTAACACTTCACATGACTTAGGTAAAAATATTGGAATTTGCAAGGTGTGCACAAAGTTGAATGATCCTATCTTGTTATATAAGGTAAATTATATTCGGCGAAAATTTGGACCTTTTGTAGGGGAGGTACTAGAAGGAGTGGACCGATATTTCCCATCTCCCAACTCGATCTAAAATTGACAATAATATTGCGATGCACCCAATCGGATACTCTTTTCGAGAGCTATCGTGCGTACTAACCAGACAGATGGACTGACTCCTCTGGATCGATTCCAAATGTCCTGAAACGGATTTGGTCCAAAGAGACCTAGGGTCAAAAACCGATGATTCGATGAGGCACGTTTTGGTCGTAACAAATGAGATATACCTGAGGACTGAGAATATAATAATAAAAGGTTGCCTCCAATGTTGTTCAAAATTGAGTTTTATTTCAAAAAAAAGAAAACAAAAAATATAGAATAATTTCGACCGGACCAAACTCTTAACACCTCTTTAACTTTAAAACTTTCAAAAAAATAAATCCGCCGGAAAATACTGCCTAACCGAAAACCCTTATATGGTGGCTATACAAAGGGTATATCGATCTTCAAATTTGAAAAAAAAATCTGGTGTATAATGTCGTTAAAAATCACAAAAATACCGAATTTATATAACATAACAAATACCTTGTGTGGGGGCTATTCGAAGGCATGAGCCTGCATACGTAATTTTTTTTCGTACGTCGTAGTATTGATTCCGAACTTTAAAGACGAAACTACGAAATTACGGTGAATAATGTCTCTAGAATCATTAAAATACCGAATATTGGGAGGTACCATTTTATGGGGGCTATACGAAGGTGAGGATCTGCATAGACACTTTTGCATAGACACTTTTTCTCACAGGCTGTTATAACTATTAGGAATTTCAAATACGAAATTTCAAAAAAAAAAAAAATATAGAGAGGTACTGATATATGGGGCCAATTTTCTGTAATAGACTGTAGTTTCCATTATAAACTCTAAATATGAATTTTGAAACAACTCCGGTGAATAATGTCGCTAAAATCATCTAAATACCGAATATTGGGGGGTATACGAAGGCTATTCGGTGGCGTGAACCTGCATAGACAAATTTATCTCATATGTTGTAGTACCCAAAAAATTCGTCAATTAAAAAATTTCATGCAATTGCATTGAATAATGTATCTAGAATAATTAAAATGACGAATATTTGGAGGTACCATTATGTGAGGGATATACGAAGACGTGGACCTGCATATGTAATATGCTTTTTTTGTCACAGGCTGCAGTACCCTTTAAGATCTTAAGATACGAAATTTTAAACAATTTGGGAGGTATCTTTGTATGGAGGGCTATACGAAAACGTCGACCGACATAGCTCATTTACAAATTTAACCTCTCTACTGGGAAATTGCTCAAGTGTGCAAAATTTTTGAAGGATAGCGGACAGACAGACGGCCATCGCTAATCGGCTTGGACTTTTACGCTGATCCACAACATATATCATATATTTTTTGGGTTTATCCGACTTTTTATATCGAGGTATATCGAGGAGTTACAAATGGAATGACAAAATTAATATAACACGGGAAATATGTTTCTTCCCCATCTCCGATAAATTTCACAATCAAAGCAGTTCCACCGGGAATTCTGATAGAAGTTTGTATACTGATTACAGCTTACCTCCAGCCATGGAAGCCAAATGATGACGGCTATACCAGGTTGGCATTGCTGCCGGACTCGGCTGGGTTCCTCCGATTTCACACACCACTGGTGCTCCAGTTGGAGACTGTGACATTTCCACAAATTACTCTGAACGGATTAAAAAAAAAAACAATAACTCTCTATACGATCACTTATTGTTCTAGATCTGCACTGGGCGAGACTAAATCACGATTGATAGAATATCATGGACAGATGATTATGAGTTATGAAAACGGATGTAAAAATAAAACAATGACACCAACTGAAACCACACTCAACACAACTTTTGTTCTCATTTTCTCTTTCTTTCTTCGATTTATTTTAAATATTTATTTTCAGTTTTTATTTTACTACTAGCAAATTGTATTGTTTGGATTTCTTAAAAATGAATGTGAATTGAACCACAAATGATTTTTTTGTGGTTTTACAAATTTTTTTAATTTTTTTGCAAAATAAATTTCAATGACAAATATTAAAAAAAAATATATATATTAAAAATAATTTAATAATGCTTCGAGTTTGTGTCGTTTTCCAATGCTAACAGCTCACTTACGTTTAAAATTGAGCAATTTACTATAACCCTCCTGGGCCTCGGCCAATGAGGAATTTTTGGTTTCAGGCATTACAAAGAAGAAGGCGATGCCAGCCACCAATGTTATAATACCCTGAATCAAAAGGTTGTTGCCAATTCTCAGCGATATGGTTTGAATAAATATAATCTGAATAACTGCCTCCATGATCACACAGAATGTCATGAAATATGGCTTCACCTTGAGGGGAAATGCTTCGGCCAAATATACCGAGGTGTAGGAGCTATAAAATCCCCCAAAGGCTTGGATAACTATATACAGGGCCATGGCTGTGTTAATACCCCTCCAATTCAAAATATTGTAGATATCTTTGAACAATGTCCCCTGGCCAATGAGTAGACCACCCAGAATGATGGCCGAAATTGTTGAGGGTATCTTTCGGGGTGCATGATCCACCATGATAAAGGCCAAGAAAACACCAACGATCCGGCAAACTCCAGCCACAGTTCCAGCCCAAATATCACCATTCAAGAGGACACTATATTTCAGCGTTATGTTCAAGGGCAAATTGTAGGAGAAGGCCAACAGGGCACTGCGAAACACCAGCATTTTCAACAAAGGCACCAAACTCTTTTTCACACATTTCTCCACTGTTGCATAGTTTTGCTCCTGATAATAATATTTCTGCTGTTCCAAACGCGCATGCGTATTGGCATTCACAATCTTGGGATTTTGCAGGCGGGCCAAACAATCCAGTGCAGCCATATCATCTCCTTTGCGTATAAAATCAATCGGAGATTCCGTAAAGAAGGATATGAAGACCAGGGTCAATATACTATAGACTATATCCAGAATTCCATGAAATCGATTGGCGGGAAAATCCACCGTAGCCGGCCAAAAAGATGAGTAAATCATTTGTATGCCAATGCCAAAGGATATGGAATATTGTTCAGTCATAAGGCAGCTGCCGCGATACGAATCCACGGCAATTTCACTGGCATGTATGAGAAATGGTACCGCCATCAAACCAATGGCAATGCCATTGAGATACCGGGCCGCCAACAATGTGTCATAGTCTCGTGGTACACCGGCAAAGAGAATGCCCTCAAAGAGAATGATGAAAGCCGATGTGGCCTAGAGAAAAAAAAAAGAGAATTGGGGATTGGTTTTTGCTGACGTTACTTAAAATCGTACTTCGAATCTAACCATTATCCATTTTTTCTTTGCCGTCATAAAATGGCTAAACGGTACCGAGACTACAGCTCCAATAATCACTCCTATGAACCAAGAATAACAGAAATGGTTAGTCCAGGCGTAGAGAGCATTTTCGGCCCAGCCCAAACCCATGGCCATGTTCATGCCGGCCGAAGTGAACAGAAGGGCTCCTGTAAATGAAATAAAGGCAAATATTTTAAAAACAAGTAAAATCGGAGATTCATTTAAAAAATGACAAGTAAAAAAGCTGTAAGTTTGGCCGGGCCGAACTTTGAATACACCCCACCATTTGGAACAAATTTGGCAGTTCTCAAAAACAATAAAATCAGTTAAAAATTCCGAATATAGCTATTATATTAGGGTCTATACGACGACATGAACCTGCATGGGTAACATTTGTCATAAGCCATTACAATATTCAAATGCGAAACTTAAAAAAATCGGTTATAATGTCGATAAAATCAAAATACCGAATATGGGCAGGTACCATTGCGGACTTCAAATATCAAATTCTGGTGAAAAATGTTCTTAAAATCATTGAAATATCGAATATCGGGAGGTACCGTTACATGGGGGCTATACGAAGACGTGGGTCTGCACAGATTATTTTCTGTCATAGGCTGTAGTATCCATTACGAACTTCAAATACCAAATTTGAAACAATTCCGGTGAATAATGTCGCTAAAATCACGAAAATACCGAATATCGGGAGGTACCGTTAAAAGGGGCGCTAATCCAAAGCGTGGACCTACATGGCCAAAAGTCCTGCAGACATAACAAACATTTGAGCAAAATTTTATCAATCTACTTCAATTCATTCGGAAGCTAGAGTGATTTCCACAGACGGACAGACGAATAGACATTTTTCACGGATTTGTCTAAAAATTGGTATTTGTAGGTCATAATGGGTTCTAGCTCCGTTGGCGAAACATTGTATGTATAGGTCTAGGTTTTCTTATAGCCCCCATATGCCGGTACCTTCCGATATTCTGTATTTTGATTATTATTGCCACATTTTTTCGCGGATTTGTCTAAAAATTTTTATTTGTGGGTCATTATGGGTTGTACCTCCGTTGGAGAAACATTGCATGTATAGGTCCACGTTTTAGTGTAGCCCCATATAGCGGCGCCTCCCGATATTCGATATTTTGATGATTTTTGCCACACTTTCCCACAAATTTGTCTAAAAGTTGTCATTTGTGAGTCATAATGTGTTCTAATGCCTAAGGTGGAGGGTATTAAAAGATCGGCCCGACCGAAATTAATGTTTTTTTACATGTTTCTTTTTTCATAGGGAGATTACAGCAACTCAGAAATCTAAATAACAAGTTACACATAAAAATTTGCCGAAATCAAAACACCGAAAATCAGGAAATAACGCTATATGGGGTTTATACAGAAGAGCGATAGAATGCTTGTCTAATTAGGGTTAGAATCGCCTGAATTGAATTTTTATGGTTGAAATTAATTTATTAACACCGAGAACTTTTTTTTTATTTCAGAATTTTGGAATCTTTACATTTTAGGTGGACGGTATAAAAATAGGCCGAACTTTCCAACCCTATCCCGATGTAAACTTTAACAAGTAACAAAGCAGAAGGTTCGACCGGGGCGAATTTTGAATAATCTTCACCATTTGGAAGGAATTTGGAAACTAAAAAAAAATTCGTAAAAAAATACTTTTGAAAATCATAAAAACACCGAATATATGTTCCGCTTGTAACTCATCGAAACAATAATTTTAGACCCAACAAAATATATATATTCTTGATCAGCGTAAAGATTGATTTAGCCCAATCCGTCCGCCCGTCTGTTGTAATTACGTTAGAGTCAAAACGAATAAAGATAGGAAACTAAAATATGTCTGTCTTTTGTCTACTGGCAGGCCAAGTTCGAAGATGAGCGGACCAGGATATTGTATAGGACCCATATAACTGTACCTACCGACATTCGGCATTTTGATGATTTTAGACATTTCATTTTAATGACATTGTCTAAAACTCTACACAAGGAGTTTCCACTGAGTACTTCACCCCTGGAAGAGAATTGTCTATATAGGTCTACGTATTGTATAGCACCCATATAACGCTACTAATGATTTTAGCCATATTTTCACCGGAATTGTGTCAAATTTCGTATTTGAAGTGCGTAATGGGTATTACAACCTATGAAGAAAAATTGTCTATGCATGTCCACGTCTTAGTATAGCCCCGATACAACAGTACCTCCCTTTATTCGATATTTTGATGATATTGGCGACAGTATTCACCGGAAATCGTTGCTATAGCCTATGAAAAAAATGAGCGTTTTTTTCGACGGAATTTTTATTGAAAATTTTTAAGTTCCTTCCGAATGTTGTACGGTATAAAAAGTTCGGCCCGCCCGAACTTAGATGCATTTTTACTAATTTCATAAGCTTTTTGGTCTCCTTGATGTTTATTAAAAATCTGAATTTCGTCGCACAATATTATTGACCGGAGCCATGAGACCATGGAAAATTTCATGAAAATTGCCCTATATTTACGTCTTCTGTTGTGCTAATGGGAATTCAAAACAATAATTGAAAATTTAGATTTTTGTAAATATTTTGCTATAACCCCGATATTCGAGTTTTAACTGCAACGAGAACAGCATCAATATAAAGATCGAAATGCCTTGGATGTGGTTTCGCGGGAGATGAATTTAAGTATTAAACTAGTAAAGAAACTCTTAAAGTCGGACGGGGCCGACTTTATGATACCCTACACCACTTTGCTAATTTAGTAGAGCTGCGCATAACAATTACAAGTTTTTATGGGAGAATTCAATCATATACGCCATGATTATAATTATAATTTGAAGTTCAAAGAACTAAATACGCCGAAGCATTTGTATCTTTTAAATTCGGATTTGTATTGCCCATTTGGTGCACAATTAATTTGAAATCGTATAAAAATATATATGGGAACTATATCCAAATCGGAACCGATCTTGATAAAATTTGGCAAAGATATTTCTGAGCTGTATTTGATATATTTCCCTGAATATCGTTGTTACGGAGTGCATATTACGGCTGTGGGTAACAAATATGACAAATCGGATGAACAGTATATATGGGAGCTATAGCTATATCTGAACCGATCTTCACCAAATTTGACATACTAGCTTCTAGGCTAAATTTCATCCAATTTGGGCAAATATTAGACGTTTGGTGCACAATAAAAGGTAAATCGGACGAAGATATATATGGGAGCTATATCAAAATCTGAACCTATCTTGATAAAATTTAGCAAATGTTTTTCTGAGCTGTATTTGATATATTTTCCCAAATATTGTTGTTATAAAGTGCATATTACGGCTGCGGAGGACAAAAATAACAAATCTGATGAACAATATATACGGGAGCTATAGCTATATCTGAACCGATTTCGATCAAATTTGGCATACTCATTTTCAGGTCCAATCTGATCGTACGTGCAAAATTCCATACTATTCGGACTGATATTACACGTTTTGTGCACAATAAAAGGCAAATCGGATGAAGATATATATGGGAGCTATATCTAAATTTGGACCGATTATCTCCAATTTCAATAGGGTTCGTCCTTGGGCCAAACAAATGATCTGTGCAAAATTTCATCTGGATAGGGCAATAAATGCGAACAGTACTTTGTTTTCAAAAATACATGGACAGATGGACAGACGGACATGCATAAATCGACACAGAAAGTGATTCTATGCAGATCATCAAAAGGAACTATGGGTCAATCTCGTATCCTTTTGCCTGTTACAAACAAATGCACAAAGACATAATACCCTGACCACCTTGTGGTGTAGGGTATGAAAATATTCCACACTGCCGTGGAATTATGGAGAAGAAAGCGAGACAGACTTGTAGTTCCTTTTGATGACCCACATAGAATCACATTCTGAGTCGTGCGTCTGTCCTTTCGTTCGTGCCACAGATATTTAATTCTAGTGACGTATGAAATGGTAATGTTTTTATTGAACGTTTACTTTTTATTACTGGCAATTGACCGACAATAACACCAAAATTCAATTGCTACCTCAAAGTCAATGTCAATCGAATTTTTGACTAAAATATTTTTACTGATAACAATCAGTGCTACTTACCAACTGCTGTTGCTTGTGATTGTGGCTTATTTAGACGACCACGACTGATCTTGGGCGCAGGTCCGGTTGTCGTTGCTGTTGTTGCATTTGTAACATTTATCGCAATCGGTGGGGCTTCACCACTGCCGGTTGTGCCCTGAGACATTATAGTTGTTCTTTAAAGGAAAAATGTGAAAATTCTTTTTATTAGAGCTGCTTACAACAGCTTTGGAGCGTTTGACTGTATTTTTCGTCTCGGCACTTTTAACGATCAAAACGGTTGTACTACTAATCGAACTCTAGTTGGGTTAACTAAATAAATATATGTTTTTTGCTTTGTTTAAAATCTGTGAAAATTAATTGAGATAATACTCGTTGCGTGGTTGTGAAAGAAAAGGGGTTAAGTCCACAATGGAAAACCATTTAAAAAAGGTTTCTCTGTTTTGAAGATCTGCAAAAGTTTAGCGATCTTTATAATACTTTTCAAAGATCCTCGGTCTCTAGAAGACTGTTCTAAGATCTTCCTGGTATAGAGGACAAGATCTTCGGTCTATAGAAGTTCTTCGGTCTATAGAATATCTGTACTGGACCTGCACTCTATATAGAACTTTAAAAGGTCTTCGGTCTATAGAAAACTTTTGCAAGGCTTGCGATACGCGGAAGTCTTTGGTCTATAGAAGATCCCAACGAAGAAAATCTTAAAAGGATTTTGAGCCTATAGAAGATCATTGCAAGGTCTTCGGCATATAGAATGCCTTTATAAGGTCTTCGGTCTGTAGAATATCTTTACAAGGTCTTCGGCCTATAAAAGATCTTCACAAGGCCTGGGTTCCACAGAAGATCCTTTTAGGGACCTCTAATAAAGTATTTGGCCTATTGGAGATCCTCACAAGGTCTTCGGACTATAAAATACCTTTATATGGTATTTGGCCTTTAGAAGACTTTTATAAGGCCTCGGTCCATACAAGACCTTTACAAGGTTTTCGGTCTCTAAATGGCCTTGAATGGGTCTTCGTTTCATAGAAGGCATTAAAAAGGTCCATGCAGGATCCTTCCATGGGCCCTTTATAAATTATTTCGCCTATAGGGGATCCTTATAAGGTCTTCGGCCTATACAAGACCCTAACAAAGCATGTGTTCCATAAAAGATCTTTACAAGGTCTTCGGCCTACAAAAAATCTTCCCAAGGCCTGGGGTCCATACAAGATCCTTCCATGGCCTCTTATAAAGTATTTGGGTTTCTTCGGACTATAAAAGGCCTTCTGACCATGGTCTTCTTCGATCTATAGCTGACCTTAACAAGGTCTTTGGTCTATAGAAGAATTTTACCAATTCTGGGGACCATAACAGACTTTTACAAGGTATTTGGCGTATTGAAGGCCTATATAAGGCCTTAGGTCTATAGAAGACTTTTACCAGGAATTCGATACCAGGTCTTCGGTCTATGGACGACCGTTGCAAGGTCTTTGGTCATAAAAGACCTTTACAAGCTCATCAGTGTATAGAAGACCTTAGAAAGGTCTAGGGTTCATAGAAGACAATTCCAAGGTTTTCGCCCCAAAAAAAACTTTATAAGGTCTTTGGCCTATGTTCCATAAAGGCCTGTGTTCTATAATATACCTTAAAAGCTCATCGGTGTATAGAAGACCTTTTAAAGGCCTGGGATTCATAGAAGACTCTTCCAAGGTTTTCGATCCAAAAAAGACCTTTATAAGGTCTTTGGCCTACAAAGTTGTGGGCGTATAGAGGGCCTTTACAAGGTCTACGGTCTATATAATGCCTTTACAAGGTCCTCTGTCCACAACATAAGGTCTTCAGACTATAGAAGACTGTTACAGGGTTCTCGGTCTACAAAAAACCTTTATAAGGTCTAGGGCCTAGAAAACACTTTTACGAGACCCTTACAAGGTCTTCAGGCTATAGAAGACCGTTACAAGATATTTGGTCTACAGAAGACCTTATCAAGACCTGGGGTTCATAACTGACCCTTACAAGGTCTTCGGTCCATAGAAGGCCTTAACAAGGTTGTCGGACTATAGAAGACCCTTACAGATCGGTTCCTCGGTATCTAGAAAACCTGAGTGAGGTCTACATAATACCTTTACGAGTTTTTAGCTCTATAACATACCGTTACAAGTTATTTGGTCTATAGGAGACCTTTAGAAGGTCTTTGGTTTCTAAGAAAATTTTGCAAAGTTAATGGTCTATAGAATATCTATACAAGGTATTCGGTCTCTAATAATAAATAGGGACTTAGTCCCTTTCACCTCTCAACCAAAGAAAAGTCTGTTATCAAATCGTATCATTTAATACATGTCAGAGATAAATTCTTCAAATCAAAAAGTATCAGTTTTATACATACGAAAGGGGAAGTTTCTGAAGTTAATATATAATGGGTATTTTGAGCTGGTTCTTATCTGAGTGTTGGCATTCTGAAAGTCGCAATACAATTTATGTTGGCCAATGCCACAATTGGCTAGCCCTTTTTTTTTTTGGGGGGGGGGGGGGTTTTCTGAGTAGCGCCAAAACAATTGTCCAACATTCATTTTAACAAATTTCACCTGTAATGAGTTATCGGGAAAATTTTATTGATAACATATTGTTTTGCTGCTGAAAACATAATTCACCACCAATGGGGGTTTCTCGGAATCAGAAAGAAAAAATGGGAAACTAAACAGAAACACATCAAGATTAGTAATCTCTTTGAAGTACCTAGCCATGGAAACAAAATGCGAGCCAAAAAGATATGACAAACTTTTGATAGTGGTTCGTGTTTTTTTTTTTGGCTTGGCAATCTATTCAGAGTTTTATTTTAGTCACAGAGATCTTATTTGTTATTTATTGATTTATTTGTTAATATTAAAGGGTAGGCCTAGGAGAGATTTTGAAAAAAAATTGTCATGAGTCAGGTTATTCGTACTTTGTACTCGTAAGGTTTTAACAAGGAGAAAATTGCCAATATTTTCGCACCCAATTTAAGTCTAACCTAAATTTCACACCAAATTATATTCAAATTTGAACCATGTCAGCTACTTCGCTCGCCTTAGCTCAATACGAGTTTCGTGTTTTGTTCCAAATTTTGAACTTTTGCGGGGAAGTACCGGAAGCTATTCTCTCGATCTATGTTTGGAGAAAATATTACGATGTACAAATATTCGAACCAATCGCATGCTCCATTCAAGGCAGACCAATACAGGGTGAGATGAAAACACTGTAACCAACTACAGATTGCTGTCATTTCTAAGCCACTCGTCCGACAGCTTTTAAAATTATTCCAGTGACAGCTCATTATATTGTTTACAAGCGTACAAAAGCATTTTAGTGAGAATTTTCCAGAAAAAAAGTTATTCGTGATGGAATTCAAGCGTGATAGTGTGATTTCTTTATGATTGGCTGGAAAACCACAAGTGGCTATCGTGAGAGCACTCCAGCATTTAAATGTGAATAAATCTTTCGTGTTTCGTACCATCAGTCATAACGTGATACTGGTAGCGTAGCCCGACGTCAATGAAGTGGACGGAAGAAAACAGCAATATCAGCAGAAATGATTCGAAAAGTAAAGAAGCGACTTGATCGAAACTCGCGTCGCAAAGGCCGAAAAATGGCTCGTTACCTGAACAAATCGCAATATTCCATTCGGAAAATATTGAAAAATGAGCTCGAGGTAAAGCCGTAGAAATTCCAAAAAGTTCAAGAACTTACACCGGAACAGAAAGAAAATAGTCCCAAAAGATCTAAAGAGTTGCTTCGCTTGGCCGAAAGTGGTGAACTGCCGAATTCGGTTTTCTCCGATGAGAAAACATTCGTTGTCCAGTAGTTTGTAAACAAAGAGGTCAGCAGAAAATGTGCACCTACGGTTGGCCACTAGAACTCAAGCGCCGGCCATGGTGATGGTGTGGGCCGCCATAACAGCCGATGGTCGCTCTCCGCTCGTATTAATCGACCGTGACATCAGAATAAGTGTCGAATATTATTGCGAAAATATTCTGGAGGGTGTATTAAAGCCTTGTGCACGCAAACATCTTAGGCCGCAAACCTTAGACGTTCCAACAGGACTCAGCACCATCGCAATCAGCACGCGCCACCAAAGAATGGTTACAAAATTAGGTTACTTGCTTCATTTCCAGCGCACAATCGCCACCAAAATCTCCGGATACCAATCCGTTGGACTATTGTGTTTGGAGTATTTTGGAAAGCAAGGTTGGCACTAAAAAATACCAAAGGGTCGACCACCTCAAGCAAGCGCATCACCAAGAATGGGCCAAAATACCGCAGAGCAACATGCGGCAGCGTGTGACGTTTTCATTGGTCGTTTGAAGGCCATAATTCGTGCCAAAGGTGACCAATTCGAACAAATCTAAACTTATTCTAAAATTTGATGCTATTTCCGACATTTTTTTGCTTTCATTCAATAAAATTAAAAAAAAATTAAAAATTATGACGTTTGACTTTGTTGCAGTTTTTTATCTCATCCTGTATGAATAGTTAACCCCTATCCGATTTGACCAACATTTAGGATAGAGGGTTTTTTACTTCTATCGCTATCGTTGGCTAATCGGTAATATTTTTCAGGTTGTCAAAATTCCATCAATATTTTAAATATCGCTGATTGCAAAAAAAAAAAAAAAAAAAAAAAGATACAAACGAAATCAAATTCTAATTTCCGTTTTAATTTGCCATTATCACCTAATTTCATTGATACTCAAATGATGAAGTGTTTAACATGAGAGCTGAGATTGGGTCATTTGGTAATCTATCAAAATTTAAAAAAAAAAAAAAACGTTGTAGTCCATAAATAAGAATTATCGTTGGCAACAAAATTTCCAAATAATTCGTTCAATCAAAAATCTACAGAAAAATATGTTGAAAATTTTAAAAAAGGTGACTAATATCGGTTGGTAAAATTACCAAATTTGCAATGATTTCTTGGCGAAAATGTGGCTTGAATAGAGAATATCCGAAAATACCGTCGTACGAGGTCTATACCGAAACTTGCAACATTTGTTTGAAAAATATGATGGAACCTTCACCAAAACGTGGATCCATATGGCCCATATTCAATAGTAAACATTTTAAATGCCGAAATTATTATCTATTTTATTCCGTTCAGTAGCTAGATGGATTTTCACAGAAGGGCGGCCTGGATAAGTTAATATTGCAATATTTACGCTGATCAAAAAATATGTATTTATACCCTACAACACTATGTGTTGGGGGTATTATAAGTTTGATTGGGCCAAAAATTATGTAACAGCTCGAAATATTGGTTTCCCACATAGGAAAGTATATATGGATCTTCCTATCTCGCCGAGCTGAGTCGATCTAGCTATGTATGTCCGTCCGTTCGTCTGTCCGTCTGTCCATGTTAATTTGTAATCACTCTACAGGTCGCAATTATGGTCCGATCTTCACGAAATTTAAAATGGAGGTGGGGCTAGGGTCAGAATAGAACCCTATTTCCTTTGGAGATTATCGCATAATATTTAGGGGTTGAAATGGACCAAAAACTGAAAAATTTACTGATTTTGCTGTTGCTCTACAGGTCGCAATAATGGACCAATCGAAGCGGAAGTTAGCATGGGGCTAGAGTTTAGGGGTGGCTAGAAGTCTTCCAATTTTGATGGTCATCGGGTAATATTTAGTGGGTAAAATAGGCCACAACATTTGTGTTAAATGAAAATCCAATTTTCCATTAAACCGCGAATATTTTTAATCCCGGCGAAATCACAAATAGACGAACAGCTCAATTCTGACCGGTACGTCGATGGCGATAGTAAATATATCGGATATTTATAGCGAAATATATACAATGTGTATATACAAAGGAAGGGGATGTTAGCTAGAATGCTTATATCTCAAGAATGGCTGGACCGATTTTGACAAATTTTGTCAATTCAGAATGCCCTCTTGACATAAAACTATAAAATCTAAAACAATCGCATAAAAAGATGCCAATAATGATTTAAATATAGATTTTGTAGTATTTTCTGAAATTTTTTTATTTTTTCATACTTTTTTATCCCATGCGATTTTTTCATTTTGACTTATAATATTGAAGTGTACATTTTGTAATATTTTTTCACCTTACAACACAGGTTGGGGTTATTGCATACAGATTGCAATTATCGTCCAATCCTCAAGAAAATTTTCATAAGTGCAGGGTTAGGCTCAAATGGACTAGGCCTATTGGTTTTAAAGATGTCCGCAATATATTTGGTGGTTGAAATGGACCAACGTTCTACGTCTTACGTTTATAGATGAAAGGGTACTCGGTCTTTGTATGACTTTATAAGGTGTTTCATCTACAGAATCCCTTTATAAGGCTAATTATTCTGTTAGCCGAAGTACAGAAAATAATTCAGAAAATCACAAACTAACTTTTGGTAAGGCCTCTTCAGTAAACCAAACCGAATATTATATATGATCGTCATTACCAAGTGAATGAGAATTATTTGCCTTATTTCAGCTTTTCATTGCTGAATTGTCAGTTACGTCGGCAACGAGTACAGAAAAATTTTAGACATTTATTTCTGAGCTGTTACCGATATCTGGTACCAAAGATCGTTATTGTGGAGTACGTATTACGCATGTCAGGGAATTAAAGCCACAATTCGGATGAAACATTTACAGGGTGAGATAAAAACAAGTAAGCAAAGGCTATAGTCGTGAGGGGCCGACCCTGTGATACCCTACAACACTACAATATGTTAGAAAATGCAATAGGCCCCTCTTTATCTCAAATTTAGACCCATCAATATGATTTGCTTGTACACGATATGCTGCTATATTCGTCAATGAAATCAGCATAAAAAAGTCAGAAGTTCGCCTTTTGTTTATTTCGGATATCGCCTGTAAGTAATGTTAGTATTTTTTCACACAAAAGTAGTGTACCTTTCTACCCGCTGTCCTAAACTCTAACTTCATGTGATATTTCGTTTCCTTTGATTTTTACTTGTGACCTTTATAACGGCCGCAAAATCAGGAAAATTTTTAGTTGTTGGTCAATTTTAACCCCTAATATATTGCGGACATCTTTGAAAACAATTGGCCTAGCCCTCCTGAGCTTAACCCTACCCTTGTGAAAATTTTCGTGAGGATCGGACGATAATTGCAATCTGTATATAATAACCCCAACCTGTGTTGTAAGGTGAAAAAATATTACAAAATATTGAAAGTCAAATTGAAAAAATCGCATGCGATAAAAAATATGAAAAAATAAAAAATATTACAAAATCTATATTAACATAATTATTGATAGCTTTTTATGCGATTTTTTTTAGATTTTATTCCTTTATGTCAAGAGGGCATTCTGAATTGACGAAATTTGTCAAAATCGGTCCAGCCATTCTTGAGACATAAGCATTCTAACTAACATCCCCTTCCTTTGTATATACACATTGTATATATTTCGCTATATATATATCCGATATATTTACTATCGGCATCTACGTAACGCTCAGAATTGACCTGTTCGTCTATTTGTGATTTCGCCGGGATTAAAAATATTCGCGGTTTAATGGAAAATATGACTTTTATTTAACACAAATGTTGTGGCCTATTTCATCCACTAAATATTACCCGATGACCATCAAAATTGAAAGGCTTCTGCCCAGCCTTAAGCTTTAGCCCCATGCTAACTTTCGCTTTAAGTGGTCTATAATTGCGACCTGTAGAGCAACTGCAAAATCAGGATTTTTTTCAGTTTTTGGTCCATTTCAACCCCTGCGGCCTTAACCCCATACATAGCTCGATCGACTCAGCTCGGCGAGATAGGAAGATCCATATATACTTTCTTATGTGGGAAACCAATATTTCGAGGTGTTACATAATTTTTGGCCCAATCAAACTTATAATACCCCCAACACAAAGTGTTGTAGGGTATAAACATAATTTAAAATTAAGGCGTTTGACTTTGTTGCAGTTTTTTTATCTGAACTGATTTTCACAAAAATATGAAGTACTTGCTTTTGGCCTGAATTCCGTTGGAAGTGCCAAAATGCAGGCCATTTGGGTTGATATTGGCCATTTGGTGCACAATTAACCTGAAATCAGTTGAAGATGTATATGGGAACTATATCTAAATTTCAACCGATTCTCACCAATTTTAATGGGGTTCGTCATTGGGCAAAGCAAATATTCTTTAGAAATTTTCATCTCAATCGGATAAAAAGACGGGCGGAAAGACGGACTGACGTACATAAATCGACTCAGAAAGTGATTCTATGAAATATATATGGGTCTATCTCGCTTCCATCTCTATGTTACAAATATATGCACGAATACATAATACCCTTACCACTATGTGGTGAAGGGTGTAAAAAATACCCTCATAAACACCCTTTAGAAATAAAAACTGCCAGGTTTTTGTAATACATTTTTTTTTCGTAATAATTTACGAATTGTGATAAAAACAATAAAATTGCGCTTTGAAATAAAAAGTGGAAAATTGTTATATGCATAATTTACAATTTAATGTTGTAAAATATATTTCTTTTAATAACTAATACTAAAAAGACTAGCAATAATTTAAATGGGACAATTATTTGATTTTCTATAAAAATTTAATTTTATTTGTAAAATTGTAATAGCTATCTAAGATAAAATGTTTGATTTTTATTTTTAAATAATTTATGTACATTACTACAATTTTTATTTTGTTTAATGAGCTTTATTTATTAACAACAATTTATAAAAAAGTCATGCCCCTCATACTTCAATGTCCAATTTAATATATATCCATTTTCTAAAGCGCCGCTGAGCTTCGGCCAATGAAGTTTTCTTCGTCTCCGGCATTGTCAAGCCGAGCAGTATGAATACAACCATTATAATTACACCTTGGACCAGTAGATTCGTACCCAAATACAGGCTAACAGTTTCAATGAGGACTATGTGAATAATTTGCTCAACTATCACACAGATATCGATTAAATAGGGCTTCACACGCAACGGGAAGGCCTCACCCACATACACAGAGGTATAGGGTGTGAAGAAACCCGCAAACAGCTGCATAACAATACACAGAATCATTGCCGCAGTCATTTCGCTGGCTATGAGGAGATTTTCCAAATCACGAAAAATCAAACCGATGCCGATCATTATACCGCCAAAAATAATGGCTGAGAGTATCGAGGGAATCTTACGATCCACATTGTCAACCATACACAGGGCCACGATGGAACCCAACACCCGTACACCGCCGGCCACAATGGGTATCCAGGTATAGCCACTCAAAACCAGACTAAACTGCATGGCCAAATTTAGGGGTAGGGAATAAGAAAAGGCCAGCATTAGGCTGCGATAGAACAGCATTTTGACCAGAGGTAGTAGACCTTGTCGTAAACTTTCAGCCATTGATAAATTATCCTGATCTCGAACATAGGCTTTGTGCTGTTCGAACAGCGAACGCACGGGCGTCGTTACACCTTTCGGTTGCCACAGTTGGGCTAATGTCTCCAAAGCCAGACCATCTTCACCCTTGCGTATATAACTCACTGGCGACTCGACGAAGAAACAATACAAAAATATGCCAGCCAAGAGGGCAAACACAATGTCGATAATACCATGCACGCGATTGATGGAGAAATCGATGGAATAACTCCACAACGAGGCGTAAAACATTTGTACGGCCATGCCCAGACTAATGGAATATTGTTCCAAGGCCAGGCAGCCGCCACGATTTGAGTTGGCCGCAATTTCACTGGCACTAATGAGGAAGGGCGAAATGGTCAGGCCAATTGCAATGCCATTGAAATAACGTCCAGCCAACAACGAGTCATAATTGTAGGGGGCACTTGTAAAGAGTATGCCTTCGATCAGTATCAAAAAGGTGGAGAGACTCTGGAAGGGAAAAGGGAGCAGGATGTTAGAAATGTATATAATGTTTTCTGTTTTTTCTTGGACTTACCAGTATATATCTCTTGGGCATAAAATTGACAAGCGGAGCCGTTAGTATTGTACCAATTATGACGCCAATAAACCATGAGAAACAAAAATGTTTGGCCGAACCGTAGATGCTATATTGAAACCAACCCAGTCCCAGGGCCATATTCATTCCGGCCGAAAGAAAAATCATGCTACCTGAAAGAAGGCATGAATTATAAGATACAAATTAACACGTACACCCTTAGAGTTTATGAGCTTCATGGATATTCAAAATTTTGACCCTTTGTGAGGGAGCTGCCAGTTGTCAGTGGGATGTGTGAAATATGAAGAGAATCGGATGTTTATTTCGGATTTTATAGTCGTTTTGTGTTTTTGAATGCTTATTTCGCTTTCTTTGAGCGTTTTGTTTTCCAAATTCTTGAACCCTAGGGGGGGGGGGGGTGGGGGTGTATCAGAAGCAATGGTCCGATCTCTACCATATTTATAACAGATCTTGTGTTTATGGAAATATTGAGACCTACCAAGTCTGAATGGAATTGGATGTAAATTACGCGTTTTCTGAGCTTCATGGATTTATTATAAATGTTGACCCTTTGTGAGGGAGGTACCAGAAGGGATGTATCCCATCTTCACACCAGACCTTGGATTAAAAAAATATTGTGACGTGTGTAATTCGAAGACAATCGGACTCTTACATCACATTTTCTAAGATTTATGATTATTGAATTTTTTGACCCTTTGTGGGGGAGTTACTTGATGAGTAAACCGATCATTTTTTATACCCTCCACCATATATTAAGTTTGCCAGTCCATCTGTGGAAATCACTCTAGCTTCCGAACGAATTGAAGTAGATTGATAAAATTTTGCTCAAATGTATGTTATGTCTGCAGGACTTTTGGTATTGAAAATGGGTCATGTAGGTTCACGTTTTGGTATAGCCCCCATATAACGGTACCTCAGAATATTCGGTATTTTGATGATTTTAGCGACATTTATTCACCGGAATTGTTTCAAATTTGGTATTTAAAATTCGTAATAGATACTACAGCCTAAGACAGAAAATTGTCTGTGCAGGTCCACGTCTTCGTAGAGCTCCCGTGCAACGGTACCTCCCGATATTCGGTATTTTGATGATTTTATCGACAATATAACCTATTTGTTTTTAAGTTTCGCATTTGAATATTGTAATGGCTTACGACAAATGCTACCTATGCAGGTTCATGTCGTCGTATAGACCTTAATATAACAGCTACATTCGGTATTTTTAAGATTTTAACAGAATTTTTTAACGAATTTTATTTATTGTTTTTGAGAATTGTCAAATTCGTTCCAAATGGTGGAGGGTATTTAAAGTTCGACCCGGCCGAAGTTACAGCTTTTTTACTTGTTTTTTGTTTTTGAAATTTTCGAACTTTTGTGGGGGGAGGTACCAGAAGGAGTAGACCGCTGTTGCCCATCTCCGGATACTCCCTTGGAGAGTTATCGTTCGCACCAGCTTGCCAGAGAGACAGACAGTTGTCCTGAAACGGATTTGGTCCAAAGAGACCTAGGGTCTAGGGTTTGGCTGTATCAAATGATATATTCCCGCTCTAGCCATACGGCTTAGGATATAATAAATATGTAAAATTTGAAAGACGGTTCAGATATAGCTATATCTCCCATATATTTTGTTTATCCGATTTGTTATTTTTGTCTTGCACAGCCGTAATATGAACTATGTAATAACGATTTTTGTTCAAATATATCAAATACAGCTCAGAAATACTTTTTGCAAAATTTTGTCGAGATCGGTTCAGATTTGGATATACCTTATCACATATATCTTAGCTCGATTTTAAAGTTATTAAATTTCAAATGCTTAATAAAAGCCCGAATTGAATGATTTTTGGCATATACGAACGAATTTAGCTTGGAAGAAAGTATATCAAATTTGGTGAAAATCTGTTCATATAGCTATAGGTCCCATATATATATTTGTATTTAAGTTCCTGACACAACAACAAAGACGCCAAATAGAAATACCTCTGTTAAATTCTTTAGAAATCGGCTAAGATTTGAATATAGCTACCATATATATCTTTGTCCGATTTCACGCGTTTTTTGTGGCTAGAATGTGTAATACCAGCTCAAATAAGAAGGATTTTGATGAATATCGTTTCAGTCCGTCAAATTTAGTAGCTCCTTTCGGCTTTAAATTATATCTGCCTTAAAGTCATAAAAACAATCATAAATTCCCTATAAAAAAACGTTTATTTCTCATTAATAGTTCTACTATATAATAAAGTCGGCCACGTGCCACATTGGGCCTTTCTTTTCTGTTTTTCTTTTTTTTTTTCTTGTGAAAAATTGTTTTACAGCTTTTAAAAAATCACCCTTTTTATGTACAATACATTTTGACAATGTGCAAATTTCCTGAAACATTCCTTTGTAGATTTTAATAATTTTTATTACGTCTGATACCTGGAATAGACCAACAAGTTTTTATTTTTTTTTCGCATAAAATTCATGGAATATTCGAAATTATTTCGCTTTATTCTCAATTAACACCCGCAATATCAGAATATATTTTATATATTTTTTTCCTTGTTTTTTTTTGTCTTCAATCACCTGCCGTAAGCGATGTCGATTGTGGTTTGCTCTTTGTCGTCGGTTCGCTCGACGTCACATAGAACCCCGGTGGGGGAACGGTAGTTGTCGGTGATGACATCACAGCAATTGTTCCCGTAAAATGTTCGGTATTTATAAAGCGTAATTACAACTTCTTTCAATTTCGTTTCGAAATATTTAAAAAATGTTTTCACGTCTAAATGATCGTAAGCATAAGTTTATAGCTTCGATCGCCACCAATGTTGCTAAAAGACTACCCTCATTGGCATAATTTATTTCTGAAAATAATATATATTTAATGCAATTACACGGAAATTTGTTATGATTAATTATTTGAGGGGCTGAAGTAATTTATCCATTGATAAAAATACCTACATACTTTTTTCGCACACACACACACATACGTATATTTACGTATACGCTATTGTTACGAGGTTGGTATGTGTGGTAAAGTGGTAAGAAAAACGGGAAATAACGAGTTAAAAAGTATCAGTAGGTTTTGACGACAGATGCATACCCTCAGCCAATGTTCGATTATTTAAATATATTTTGACTTCTGTTCGGATTATTTAAATTCTTGGCCTTCTATGGATTAGGTTCCGAAGTAATAGGCCAATATTGTCCATTTCGTATCGGACCTAAATAAATATGATATAAATATTGCGACGTGCCGGATTTGGACTTCTTTCACTTTATATGAGATATGTGATAATTTTTAGACAATGTTAAAATGTGCGTAAGGGTAAAAGTAATGGAAATTGTGACCCTTTGTAGGTGAGGTACCAGAAGGAGTTGGCAGATATATATCATCTTCGACACAGATTTTGCGTAGGCAAAAATATTTGTGTGTGTGAAAATGATGAAGAGAGTTGGATGCTTAATTCAATGTCTTTGAGCGTTTTGTTTTTCAAAAATCTTGTGGGGGAGGTACCAGAAGAAATGGTCCGATCTGTACCATCTTTATAACAGATTTTGCGTTGATGGAAATATTGATATGTACTAAGTCTGAATGGAATCGGATGTAAATTTCTCGTTTTATGTGTTTAATGGATATTCATAATTTTGACCCTCTGTGGGGGAGGTACAAGAAGGAATGCTCCGAACTCTACCATATTTATTAAAGATCTTGTGTTTATTGTAATATGAGATGTGTCTGAATGGAATCTGATGTTAATTTCGCGTTTTATGAGCTTCATGGATATTCAAAATTTTGACCCCTTGTGGGGGAGGTACCAGAAGAAGTGGACCGATATCTTCTATCTTTACATCAGACCTTGGTTTAGTAAAAATATTGGGGGGTGTACAAATTTGAGACAATCGGATTCTTACATCATATTTTGTAAGAGTTATAAATATCCAAAATGTTGACCATTTGTGGAGGAGGTACTTGATGGAGTGAACCGATATTGTCCATTTTCGCACCTGACCTAGCACTGATTCAAATATTAGGATTTGCAAAGTTTGAGCAAAATCGGAATATTCTTTCTCTGTCTGTGCAATAATGTATATCTTTTAAAAGTACCGAATTTTTGTGGGGCTGTACCAGAAGGAGTGGACCGATATTGCCCATCTCCGATCTCGATCTAAGTTTGACTTTTAACATAACTTTTCTCTATGTTTCTCTTCTTCTAAAACTACTTTTTTATCACAAAATATTTATCTTCTTCAGGTTTCCTGAAATTCTCTCACCATCCTCGTATCACCACAAACATACTTCATGCAATCTTGCTTTTATCGACAAGTGTACCGAAAACAGTACCCAAGAATCGTGGTGACAAATCAAGTGGGGATGTACTTTTTATCGAAATGGGGATTTAATATTGCAAATGTGATTGCTGATAGTTTATTGTGGAGATTTTTTTGAAACAAAAGTTTATTAATACTTTTATTTTCGAAATGGTTGACAAGGTGTCAGAGAATTGAGCGAAATTAACAGATAGTAATTTTGTGGCGAAAAGCTACCAATAACAATTTTATTGTATCGTTATAAAAAGAACATAGTTGTGTACATACGTTTAAGAGTACGGTTGACCTTGGATATACGGGCAATACAAATATCAGGCGGAACATATAAATGTATACAGTTGAAATATATCGAAACTATAGAAATTTTAATAGTTTTTTCTGACGAAGAATAGGGAAATTTTATAAAATAGTTTTCCAAAAACATTCGGGTCAGGAATCGTTAATTTTTCTAAATATTTGTCAAAAATTTTCGAGTAAATAATCCTGTTTTTACACCCTCCAACATACATAGTATGGAGGGTATTAAGTTCGTCATTCCGTATATATATATATTCTTGAAAAAAAATTTAATTAAAATAAAATAAATTAAAAATAATTTAAAGTATTCTGGAAAAATCTTTAAAAAATCCACCCCTTGGGTTCTTTAAATAATTCTGTAAAAATCTTTTAAAAGTCCACACCTTAAAGTCTATAAAGAATTCTTGGAAACAAATAAAAAAACCCTGCCTCTGGTCTTTGGAGGATTCTGCAATAATCTTTAAAAAATTCACGCCTTGCGGCCTGTAAAGAATTCTGGAAAAATCGTTAAAAATTCCACACCTTAGGGCCTTTAAAGTATTCTGGAAAAATCTTTAAAAAATCCACGCCTTGGGTTCTTTAAATAATTTTGTAAAAATCTTTTAAAAGTCCACACCTTAAGGTCTATAACGAATTCTTGGAACAAATAAAAAAAACCCTGCCTCTGGTCTTTGGAGGAATCTGCAATAATCTTTAAAAAATTCACTCCTTGCGGACTTTAAAGAATTCTGGGAAAACTTTAAAAAAATCTACTCCTTGGGTTCTTTAAATAATTTTGGAAAAATCTTTAAAAATTCCACGCTTTGGGGCCTTTAACGAATTCTGGAAAATTCTTTAAAAAATCCAGGCCTTGGGGCCTTCAACGAATTCTGGAAAATTCTTTAAAAAATCCAGGCCTTGGGGCCTTTAAAGAATTCTGGAAAAATCCACGTCATTCTTCTTTGGATGATTCTGGAAAAATCTTTAAAAAATATAAAAATCTAAATCTAAAAAATCAGAATTCTTTAAAGCATTCTGAAAAAAACTTTAGAAAATCCAGCCTTCAGTACCTCCCTATATTCGGTATTTTGACGATTTTAGGTACAATATTCACCGAAATTGTTTGGAATTTCGTATTTGAAATTCGTAATAGGTATTACAGGCTGTGACAGAATATTTTCTTTGTAAGTCCAGGTCTTCGTATAGCCCCGATATAACGGTACATCCCTATATTCCGCATTGATGATTTTAGCTACATTATTCACCGGATTTTTTAGCAAGTTTCGTATTTGAATATTTTAATGGCATATGACAAAAGTTGCCTATGCAGGTCCACGTCTTTGTATAGACCCCACTATAATGGCTATATTCGGTAATTTTAATATTTTAGCAGAATTCTAACGGATTTTATTTTTTGAAAATTGCCAAATTCGTTCCAAGTGGTGAAGGGTATTCAAAGTTCGGCCCGGCGGAACTTTCTGTTTTTCTACTTGTTTTTTTTTTTTTTGTAAGCCGTGAATTTGTATTACCTACCTATGTGTGCTCATCCATGTGTATTTCTTATTAGTTACAGCTCGCAATTATGACCTGATCATCTCGAATTATGATTAAAAATCACCAAAATACCAACGAGGTACCACCATATGAGTTGTAAGAAATAATGAGTGTACTTGAGCACTATTCTGTCACAGACAAGTGAGCTCATTACAAACTCTGTATTCCGATCTATAAGTCTCTGGCACGCTAACTCTCGAAGGGAGTATCCGAGTCACAGGCCATAGATTCCATTACAAACTCTGTATACAGAACTATAACTCTTTGGACCAAATCCGTTTCAGGACATTAAGAGTCGATCTGGAGATGTCCGTCCGTCGGTCTGTCAGGCAGGTGCGCACGCTAACTCTAGAAGGGAGTATCCGATTAAGTCCGAAATTAGTACATCGTGATATAATTGGCAAACTTATGTCGAGTTCGGGTATGAGAAAAATCAGTCCACTCCTTCTGGTACCTCTCAAACAAAAGGTCGAAATTTTCAAAAAATATTTTACTTCACAGAAAGAGAAAGGATAATTCGATGATGCTCAAAACTTGGCAAATCCTAACATTTGCACCAGTAGTAGGTCATGTGCACAATAGACAATATCGGTCTATTCCATCAAGTACCTCCCCCACAAAAGATCAAAATTCTTAATAATTATAGCAAAATTCTTATATAATTATAACAAATCGGCCCACCGCTTCTGGTACCTCGTTCACAAATTTTTATTTTTTATATTTCTCATATTTTTTTAACCATAAGACTGATGTGAATATGGAATGGGTCACCTTCCGTTCCGTTGTTTTTTTTTCGGATTTATTAATGACATAGGTCAGATACGAAATGATACCATCCCAATTAAAATTCAACCCACATTGACGGAGGGTATTCATCTGTCGGCAAACCCGAATGATACTTTCAAAATTGATAAAGGACATCCTAACGAAAATTTGTGGATTTTAAGAGAATATTTCTCTTAGACAAAAATCGTAGATTGAAAAATATAATTTTTTGACCAAGAATTTTCTGGGAAGCAATCGTTGATATAAAAAATAACGTGGATTTTCTAGTTTTCCGACTACCTATTGTGCGTTTTTTTATTAAAAACATTTCTTTTATTAAAAATATTGCAATTTGTCTTAAGAAGACTCCTTGCCTTGGTAAATAATAGTCATTAAAATCAATTATTTTGATCGTATATTTTATTAATAGTCATGTGTTGCCCTTTTAATTTTTATTTGGCTTATAAACATAAATTTTTATTAACTGCATTTTGGAAACATTAATCTCAATACCAAAAAAATAAATATAGAAAATTTCACAAATACTAAATTAAAAACCAAAAAAAATAATAAATATTGACCTCAATTTTCCGTTTCCTATTTCCACCAAGAATTCTACAATTTACAGATTCACTAACTTTCTAAAACGTATCTGAGCCTCCGTCAAGGTGGTGTTTCTCGTTTCGGGCATGGTTAGACCCAAAAATAGGAATACCACCACCGTAATAATACCCTGGGCCATTAAATTATCGCCAATGCGAATGGTGATGGTGTCAATAAAGATGATTTGAATTATTTGCTCGGCAATGACAACGACAGCCATCAGGAACGGCTTGGCCCTCAATGGGAATGCTTCGCTGAGATAAATCGAGGCATAGGGTACAAAGAAGCCGGCGAACAATTGCAGGAACAAATACAAATACATGGCCGAGTTCATGTCATCATAGCTCGTAATGTTGCTCAACGATGTGAAGAGGGAGCCCAAACCAATGAGGAAACAGCCAATGATCAGAATGCTGAAAACCGAGGGCATTTTCCGGTTGACATTGTCGACCATGCCAATGGTGACAATACCTCCGAGGACACGGAAAACAGCTGCCACCGTTGGCACCCATGTGCTGCCGATGACCAACGAACTATATTGTATGCTCAGATTCAGGGGCAGCGACATGCAGAACGTCAGCAGCATACTGCGGAAGAGCAACATTTTCACCAAGGGCACCAGACCACGTTGAAAGCTTTGCATCCACGACAAATTCTCCTCTTCGCGAACATAGGTCTTGTATTCGTTGAGCAAATGTTGTGTTTCCGTTGTCACCAATTGGGGTCTCCTTAGACGGCCCAATGTCTCCAGGGCTGCAGACTCATTGCCCTTGCGTATCATATCAACTGGGGACTCCACCACCGACACCAAGGAGATGGCAGCAAAAATGCCATAGATAATATCCAAAATGCCATGCAAACGATTGGCAGGGAAATCTACCGTCTGGGTCCAGTTCGAGGCATACATCATTTGGACAGCAATGCCCAATGAGATGGAGTACTGCTCAATGGTCACACAAACACCGCGATACTGAATATCGGCAATTTCACTGGCATTCATCAGGAACGGCACTGTGACCAGGCCAATGGCAATGCCATTGAGGTAACGTGCCGCCAACAACGAATCATAATCGTAGGGAACACTTACGAAAATGATGCCAGCAATGATGACCAGTAATGTTGATAGGGACTGGAAGGGAAAAATAGTTTAGTTTAGTTTTATTTATTTATCTTTTTAGTTGCATTTTTCTTTCTTACCGTAATTAGACGATTGGTTATAACGCCTCTCAACGGCAGTGCGAGAACTGTACCTATGATCACACCAATAAACCAGGAATACAAGAAATGATAGGTAGAGCCATAAATACTACCCTGAGTCCAGCCAACGCCCAATGCCAAGTTTGCACCGCCCGATATGAAAATGAGGCCAGCTGAAAATGAAATAATAAATTAAATTAGTTTTTGGGCACACAAAAAATAATAAAAAAAAAAGTGGAAAATACAAAAAATAATTGTAGGAAAAACTCAATAGATTTTTAAAGCAGTCCTAACAAGTAAAAAAGCAGTGAAGTTCGATCGGCCCGAACTTTTAATACTCTCCCCTATTTGGAAGAGACTTGAAAAAATTTAACAAATTCCGAAAAATATCGTTTAAATAATGAAGTTCATGCGGCGGCTATACGAAGACCCTTTAAGATTTTTAAATACAAAATTTGAAACAATTCCGGTGAATAATGTCGCTAAAATCAGTAAAATACCAAATATCAGGAGGTACGTTATATACTCGAAGACGTGGACCTGCATTCAAAATTAAATTGTTGTAGTACCTATTACAAACTTCGAATATGAAATTTGAAATAATGCGGGTGAATGATGTCGTTAAAATTATCAAAATACGTAATATCGGGATGTACTGTTATATGGCGGCTATAGGAAAACGTGGGCTGACATGGCCCATTTACGAACTTAACCTGCCTATTGGGAAAATACACATGTGTGCAAAATTTTAGTTTGAAATATTTCGTGATTACAACAGACAGACGGACGGACATCGCTAAATCATCTTAGAATTTTACGCTAATCCAGAATATATGTACTTTTTAGGGTCTATCATGAATATTTCGAGGAGTTACAAACGGAATGACAAAGCTAATATACCCTCCATGGAATGGTGGAGGGTATACAAATAAGAAACACATGCATCGGCGTTTTGAGGGTTTACATCGAAAAAGTAACCTTACTAGAAGTGGCATGTTCACACCTCAATATTCTATTCACACCATTTTATTCTATTTTTTTCAAATTGCGGTTTCAGCCCATAGGTCTTTTTGGACCAAATCCGTTTCAGGACTTTTGACGTCGATCTGTGAGCGTCGTCCGAGTTATCGAGGTCGAAGATGGACAATATCGGTCCACTCCTTCTGGTACCTTCCCCACCAAGGTCAATATTTTCATAGAAAACCAGTAATGAAAGTCTTAAAGTCGGGCGGGGCCGACTTTATGATACCCTACAACACTTTGCTAATTTAGTAGAGCTGCGCATAACAATTAAAAGTTTTTCTGGGAGAATTTAATCATACACGCTATGATTATAATTATAATTTAAAATTCAAAGGACTAAATATGCCGAAGCATTTGTATCTTTTAAATTCGGACTTGTATTGCCCATTTGGTGCACAATTAATTTGAAATCGGATAATAATATATATGGGAGCTATATCCAAATTGGAACCGATCTCCTTAAAATTTGGCAAAGATATTTTTGAGCTGTATTTGATATATTTCCCTAAATATCGTTGTTACGGAGTGAATATTACGGCTGTGGGTGACAATTATGACAAATCGGATGAACAGTATATATGGGAGCTATATCTATATCTGAACCGACTACACCAAATTTGACATACTAGCTTCTAGACTCAATTCGGTCGTAAGTGCCAAGTTTCATCCCATTTGGGCAAATATTAGACGTTTGGTGCACGATAAAAGGTAAATCGGACAAAGTTATATATATGGGAGCTATATCCAAATCTGAACCGATCTCGATAAAATTTAGCAAATGTATTTCTGAGCTGTATTTGATATATTTCCCCAAATATTGTTGTTACAAAGTGCATATTACGGCTGTGGAGGACAAAAATAACAAATCGGATGAACAATATATATGGGAGTTAAAGATATATCTGAACCGATTTCAATCAAAAGGAACTATGGGTCTATATCGTTTCCTTTTGCCTGTTACAAACAAATGCACAAAGACATAATACCCTGACCACCTTGTGGTGTAGGGTATAAAAATTAACCGTATAGAACAAGAAACTTTGCAAAGCCCAATATTAGTTTTAGTTGCCTATGCAGGTCCACATCGTCGTATAGACGCCAAAATAACGGCTACATTCGGTATTTTTAAAATTTTCAACGGTTTTTTGAAAATTGGAAAATTTGTTCCAAATGGTGGAGGGTATTCAACGTTAGGTATATGGTTTATTCAGAGATTTATAGTGAAATATTGGATAGAAAAAATCTTCTGTTGACAGTTGCCGCCTAAAACGAAATTTTATGTTACTTTCATGCATCAAATCGAAAAAGGCCAAGGAAAAATGAATAAAAATATTATTAAATATTTTTGATTTTTTTTTTTTGTAAAACATTGTTGCAAATATTTTAATAATTTCTTCGTATACTGAGACCTATAGCAGAATTTTATGACAAATATTATTGTAGAATACTTTGATCTGCTATGGTTCCCTCTAAAAGGGAATTTTTTTCATATTTTTGCATTGTTGACTAACTGAAAAACGGGTACGTAGACCTGTGTTAGGGCTGGGTTATTGAAAATTCGTACTTAAAAAAATACGAAATGTACTAAAAATTATATCCGAAATTTGGTGTTAGGATCGTTGTTTATATGTAGGTAGATGGTTATGTGAAGGTGGTTTCGGATATGTGTACTAAATGGTACTATTTTTGGTGTTTTCAGAAGGGATCAACAATGTACGGAAAGTACAAAATAGTACTCAATAGGGTATAGGGTGAAGGAGGAGGCTGGTGTTCCCAAAATTGATATTAAGATTTCTGATGGTAAATGGAATTGAAATATGTAGGTTGGTTTGGAAATATGTATGGTACGAAAACTACTAAAAAATTCTAAGTACGGTATTTGAGATTGAGGCATCTGTTACTATCTAGTGATGGTTTTACAAATGCGTACTATAAGTATTCGGAAAGTTCTAAAAGGTACTAATTTTGGAACGTTGCTGGTGTCTAGGATGGAGCGATGTAGATTGTTTTGGATATGCATACTAAATGTTACCAAATTTGGTACTTTTTGAACGGTCACTGTAGGCGTCTAGAGTTTACAAACGGAGATATTGAACAAGTTTTGGACAGAAAAATTGGATGTGAGTCCATTGTGCATTGGTTTTACAAACGTCCTCCTCGGTCCCGAATATCGGGACTGGGAATATTATTCTTCAAAGTGTCAAATAAATCAATAATTAATTGTGGTCTTTGACCCAAATGGACTACAGGGAATGCAACTGTGTGAGCCATTGATATTGGGAGACACCGTTATATTGGAGATAAACGATATCGTAGACCTATATAGATGATTCTCCTCCAGGGGGTAAAGTATTCACAAAGAACTCCTTGTGTAGAATTTCAGACAATTTAATTGAATATTGATTTCAAAATACCGAATAATTTGACTTGCGTGCAGATAAGAGACTCATACGTCCAAAAATATACCCTCCATACTATGTATGGTGGAGGGTATATAAAAAACGTTAGATTGCGGACCCTATATCTAAATTCGTAAATAAGATTTTCATAGATTTTGGTAATTTTTGGATCAAATGCATTTAATCAATTCACCTGCAGCTGTTGCATTTGTTTGTGGCCTATTGCGCCAGCTGGTGTTCGCTTGAATGGGAGCTGGTGCCGGTGTGGCAGATGTGACGTAAATTACATTCGGTGGATCCTGTTGCGTTGGAAATTGTTGTTGTGGCGGATATTGTGGTTGGCCGGGATATTGTGGTTGACCGGGATATTGTGGTGGCGCTTGGTATTGTTGTTGGCCAGGATATGGTTGCTGTCCTGGATAAGGCTGTTGTCCTGGATATGGCGGTTGCTGCTGCTGTTGTGGCTGCATTGTTGAGATTTATTTACACTATTGTTTTGTATATTTTTCTTAAGTAATTTTTCAATTTTTTCACAGGAAAAGAATTTTTAAAATCTTGAGATGGTTTCACTTTCGGTTATGTATTTTAGATTCAAAATTATAAAAGAAATTCGTTCGTAAAGAAAATGCGTTAAATAACCGATATTCGTTAAAGTCGTCAAAAGACTGAGCCCTCACTGCCGCAGGTGTGTTCGGTTTCGAAATCAACACATAAAATACCCCAGAAAAACAACAGATATTGAATTTGTATTTGGGTTCTAATACCCAACATTATCAGTCGATTGAATTTTGCTGATACGTATAGACATTTGGTTTGTGCGGTGATAATGTTGCTTGGCATTGACACCGGTTAGAGGGTTGAGAATGGATTTTTGACAACAGGAAAGGGTTAAGGGGTGTGTGTCGCAAAACCATGAAACTTATCAAAAAAAAGTGATAACAAATAAATATTATCTCCTCTAACTGAAAATGGTGTTTTTCTTTTTTATACCCTCCACCATTCTATGGAGGGTATATTAGATTTCTCATTACATTTGTAATTCCTCGAAATATTCATAATAGACCCTACAAACTATATAAAGATCAAGAAGATCAGCATAAAATTCTATGTCGATTTAGCGATGTCCGCCAATCTATCCATCTGTCCGTCTTTGGAAATCACTCTAGCTTCCGAACGAAATGAACTGGATTGATAATTTAGATGATTTTAGCGACATTATTCACCAGAATTGTTTCAAAATTGGTATTTGAAGTTCGAAATGGGCCTAAGACAGAAAATTGTCCGTTCAGGTACACGTCTTTGTATAGCCCCCATATAAGGGTACCTCCCGATATTCGGTATTTTGATGATTTTAGTGACATTATTCACCGGAATTGTTTCAAATTTGGTATTTGATATTCGTAATGGATGCTACAGCCTATGATAGAAGATTGTCTGTACAGGTCCATGTCTTCGTATAGCCCCTATATAACCGTACCTCCCTATATTCCGTATTCTGATGATTTTAGCTACATTATTCGCCGGAATTGTTTCAAATTTGGTACTTGAAGTTCGTAATGAACACTTCAGCCATGACAGAAAATTGTCTGTGCAGGTCTAAGTCTTCGTATAGCCCATTTATAACGATATCTCCCTATATTCGGTATATTGATAATTTTAGCGACATTTTTCACCGGAATTGTTTCAAATTTGGTACATGAAGTTCGTTATGGATACTACAACCTAAGACAGAAAATTGTCTGTGGAGGTCTACGACTTCGTATAGCCTCCATGTAACGGTATCTCCCGATATTCGGTATTTTAATGATATCAGCGACATTTTTCATCGATTTTTTTTCAAGTTTCGCATTTGAAAAATAAGCCACTACGTCGTCGTTTAGACCCTAATTAACAGGATTTTTAACGGATATTATTTCTTGAAAATTGCCAAATTCGTTCCGAATGGTGGAGGGTGTTCAAAGTTCGGTCCAGCCGAACTTACAGCTTTTTTACTTGTTATTTATTTATGTGTAATGCATTAACTCAAAATTATGTTGTTTGTTGTCCCTCAGAGATGTCCATGTTAAAATAAGAGGTTGGTAGGCTAATGTAATTAATAAATCCATTGGTTGATAATCAGATTTTTGATCGGGGTCAAATACCAAAACTCCCATTCAATTTGGAGGAAGTTGTAACTTTTGGTCAATGTGATTTTCCTAAAATTTTCCCTTTCTCTGCAAATGCTAATTCAAAATTAAGTTCCGTTCAAAAAAATTAATTTACTTATCATCAGTATTTTAAAACAAATTCGGGTAAATCACAACAACTCCAAATAAATATTTTTCTCTTGAAAAAATAAATCGGTTAATACATTTAACATTTTTACTATTTATAGCCCCTAGATTTCCAGTAGTGAACTACACACATTTGTTATTTATCGCCAAAATATATTTTTACTGGAAAATTCTTATCTCCTCCGGCCATAGCATTGACGATGAGCGTCTAACCAACAAACCACAAGCTCATACTTCAACATTGGTGATTCCCCCCCACAACCATCGCGATATTAATTGGTGACATTTTTCCGAAAAGTAAACGTATGTGAACTTTGATTCAAATGGGCTACTCGGAATACGATGATATGAGTCATTGAAATTCTGTCGGAGAAAATTCACCTGCAGAGTTACAAAAATAAAAGAAACCCACCTCATAAAATATGAGAAAAACCAACTTCTCAAGATACCCAAATGACTCATTCAGTAGCATTCGAATATCAGTTGGGTTGTTAACAACATAAAAACCAGCTTCCATAGGAGAAATGTACAAGTCTCCTACATAGAGAAGATCTGGATAATAACATACAGGGTGAGATAAAAAAACAAACGCCATAATTTTTACATTTTTTTTTTTAATTTTATTGAATGGAAGCAAAAAATGTTGGCAATGGCATCAAATTTTAAAATAAGTTTAGATATGTTTAAAATTGGTCACCTTTGGCTGAATTGTGGTCTTCAAACGGCCAATGAAACCGTTACACGTAAGCGCTTGCTTGAGGTGATCAACACTTTGGTATTTTTAGTGCCAACCTTGCTTTCCAAAACACTCCAGTCACAATATTCCAACGGATTGGTATACGGAGATTATGGGGGTCATTGTGCGCTGGAAATGAAGCGAGGAACCTCATTTGGTAACCATTCTTGGGTGGCGCGTACTGAGTGCGATGGTGCTGGATGCTGTTGGAATGTCCAAGGTATGCGGCTAAAATGTTTACGTGCCCAAGGCTTTAATACACCCTCCAGAATATTTTCGCGATAATATTAGGCATTTATTCTTAAGTTCTTACACTTTTTGGAATTTCAATGGCTTTACCCCCGGCTCATTTTTCAGTATTTGTCGAATGGAATATAGCGATATTTTCAACTCACGAGCCATTTTTCGATAAAGTCGCTTCCATTTCTGCTGATGTTGCTGTTTTTTTGCGTCCACTTCCTTGACGTCGAGCTATGCTACCAGTATCACGGTAACGAGCGATGATATGAGGCACAAAAGACCCTGTATTTGGTATGTTTGAATTCTCAAAATTTCCCAATAAAAACATTAATTTGTTATATGTGGCTCCAATATATGCAAAACGAGGTGGGGTATAATAAAGGCGGTGCAGACCGACTTTGGCTTTTCTTTACTGTGTTTTTTCATACCCTCTACCTCGGAAAATAGGCTATATTATTTTTGCCATTCCGTTTGTAACAGCCCTTATATTCGTCGTGTATATTTTCATAATTAGCATAAAATTCTTAGTAGATTTAACGATATCCGCCTGTTTGTCCGACTGTCTGTTGAAATCACGATACAGCCCACATTATTTGACGTAGAGCTTTAAAATTTTGCAGAACAATTTGTATTGTTGGTAGGATGGTTAGTATTGAAAATGAGATATATCGGTCCGTTTAGGTATAGTCCCAATACAACGGTACCTCTCGATATTCGATATTTTTTTTTCTAAAAATTTGTTATTTGTTGGTCCTAATGGGTTCTATCTTCGTTAGCGAAACATTGTGCGTATAAATCCACGTTTTTGTATAGCCCCATATTACATTTTTGCCACATTTTCTGTCTAAAAATTGGTATTTGTGGGTCATAATGGGTTCAAATATTTCCTTTACTCTAAGGTGAAGTGTTCGGCCCGGTCAAACTTAATGTTTATTTATTTATTAATGGCAGGCTTTGTTCCTCCTTAGGAACCAATATGGCAAATAAGGGTCAAATCAATTGAAAAATGTGGGAAACAACCTGAAATAGCTGAAATCAGGGGATACCTTCATATGAGATATACCGAAACGTTGATAATTTTTTTGTAAGTATGGTTTCTTCTTTGGTATGAAGAATATGGCTAACATTTACAAATGCTTAAAATCGGGGCATACCCTTATGTAGGGGCTGTATCAAAACGTTGACCAACATGATCAATATTTTTTAATTTTATTTTATAACCCATAGACCTGCATCATATATAAAAGCTCAATCTTAATTTTGCGAAGCAAAGACCTATACAATAAGCCTGTATATAATGGGACGTTAAACGTATTATTATTATATTAAGAAGTTTGTCCACGATTTGATATGAGCCTCATACAGCTTCGTAGGCCATTTCTGTTTTTTACAGTTCCAACAGACGCCCAATTCTAGTCAGGAAATATCAAAATTTCCCTGAGCGTCAAGGATTACCTTACCATGTGTGACCTGGAATTTAATTCTCGACTATTTTTATTTTATCCAGATTGTAAATTAGACATATTTATTATCGAATAAATCAGATTTTGTTTTCTTTTTATATCTCCTTGCTTGCTATACTTGCTGGTGGGGGAAGGTGCAAGAGCACTCGTGCCGTATTATCTCCCTCCACGCACACGACTCTTATCCCAAAACCTGTTGACTACTGAAGTTAAAAAAGCATTATCTTATCACGTTTCATTTTTTGCGTGTTTTATTTTTGTTTCATTTTTTTTTATTAGAAAATAATCTGATTTCGATTAAATAAATACTACATTCTAAACATTCTATGTGTGTTCTACAGTCTGCATGTGGGTCGAAAGACGAAATAAATATATATTGTACAACAAATTAAATTACTTATAAACTACAACGATTGTTAAATACTTAAATACTAAAACTTAAAATAATCCTTAAAAACTGCCTTGCCCCTAATAATTTTTGCCTATATTAAACCACCGTCTGAATCTCCTTTGCGCCTCCTGCAAAGTGGTGTTCTTTGTTTCGGGCATTGTGAAGCAGCTGATGAAAAATATCACTGCAATAATGATGCCATGATCCATGAGACTTAAATCCACCGAAATGGTGCTAATCAAAACAATGTGCACCAATTGTTCGGCAATGACACAGAGGGCAATGAAATAGGGTTTCATCAGCAGTGGAAATGCCTCGCCCAAATAGACGGATGTGAAGGGTGTAAAATAACCCACAGCAAATTGCATACACGTACAAAGATAAGTGGCTGTGGCCATATTCGAGGTATCCTCGGTGCTGCTCAGGCTACTGAACAGTGGGCCCAAACCGATTAGCATGCCACCGGCAATAAACATGGTTAGCAGCGAGGTTGTTTTGCGACCCACCGAATCCACCAAATATATGACACAAATTGCACCCAACAACCGTCCACAGGCAGCCACTGTTGCCACCCATTCAGTATCATTTTTTTCCGAGCTATATTGGAAGGCCGCACTAAAAGGCAATGAGAAACACAAGGCCACCACAACACTGCGGAACATCAACATTTTCACCAAGGGCAAGAGACCTCGTTTCAGGTTTTCCACAAACGATAAACTCTCCTCCTCACTCACATACACCTTGCCCAGGCTGAGGAGATCATAGGCCTCCTTCGAATGGTGATCAATGAGCCTTAGCTTAGAGTAGCATGTAAGGGCAGCATGATCATTACCCCAACGTATTTGATCAATGGGCGATTCTATGAAAAGTATTAAAGCCGCCACACCCAGGAAAGCCAATACGATTTCCAAAATCCCATGCATACGATATGTTGAAAATTCCCATTCGGCATTCCAGTTCGAGGTGTAGATCATTTGAACAGCAATTCCCAGAGACATGGAGAATTGTTCCACCACCAAACAGCGACCACGATGCTTTTTCACAGCAATTTCACTGGCGTGCATTATGAAGGACACAATTGCCAGACCCACACCAATGCCGCTGAGATAACGTCCGGCCAATAGGGCATCATAGGTATCGGGAACAGCGGTGAAGATGAGACCGCAGGTGAAAATCAAAACGGAGGAGATTATCTGCAAGAGAAGATACGGCTTAGTAAGTAATTTGAATTTTAAAATATCTCCTGTCACCACTTACCCATAGCACCTTTTTACTCAGGAATTTTCTCAACATCGTGGACAATATTGTTCCAGCAATTACTCCAATCAGCCAGGAATTGCAAAAATGCTTTGTCGTACCCATCATACCGAATTTGGCCCAACCCACACTGATGGCCAGATTCATGCCGGCAGAGAAGAAAATAACACCACCTGGAAAAAGGAAAATTTTGATCAAATAAATATATTCTTGTATTTGTGCAGGCCTTCTGCTGGATAAAATTAAGCAGGATTTTGCAGATTTTTCAGATAATTAGTTAAATTTGTCAGATAATCAAAAAAAAGAAAAAATAGTATCAGTCGGTTTTGCCGACAGATGTATACTCCCAGCCTTGAGCTATGATTATTCTAACTGTTAACCCGTTAATGGTGCAGGTTCCGATATTTACCAATTCATATCTGACCTAAGACTGATATTAATATTACAAGGTGCCAGATTTGGACTATATCGACAAGTTCTTATCATTTATATGAGATATATTTTTTGGAAAATTCGGAAATAAGCGAGAGATTACAGATATAGCAGACCGAAGTATTCATCTAATACAGTTGTAAAGAATCGCTGAATTGTTTCGCAAGTTATGACAGATATAAGCATTGTAAATTGTGACCCTTTGTGGGTAAGGTACCAGGAGGGATTGCCAGAAATATATCATCTTCTGTATGTGTGAAATTTGATGAGAATTGGATACGCTTTGTGAGCGTTTCGTTTTTCAAAATCGTGAACCCTATGGGGGGAATTTAGCAGTAGATATGTTCTGATCTCTACCATCTTTATAACAGATCTTGTGTTGATATTAATGTTGTAATGTACCAAGTCTGAATACAACCCAATGTTAATTTCGTTTTTATGAGCTTCTTGAATTTAAAAAATTTTGACCCTTTGTGGGGGAGTTACCAGAAGGAGAAGACCGATATATCTCATTTTTTACACCAGGCATTGGATTAATAAAAATATTGTGATGTATGTAATTTGAAGTAGCGGATGCTTATTTCGAATTTTATGATTGTTTTGGTTATTCAAAATGTTGATCTTTTATGGGCGAGGTACCAGAAGAAGTGGACCGATATTTCCCTTTTTACACCATACCTAACCGAAGTTCTGGTAAATAATAATAAAAATATTGTGATAAGTGTAATTTGAAGATAATCGGGCTCTTACATCACATTTTATAAGGGTTATAATGTATCCAGATTTTGACCCTTTGTGGGGGAGGTACTTGATGGAGTGGACCGATGTTGTCCATTTTCGTACCTGAACTAGCACTGATGCAAATACAAGGATTTATAAAGTTGGAGCAAAATCGGATTATCCTTTCTCTTTCTGTGCAGTAAATTATTTTCTTCGAAAATGTTGACATTTTGTGCAGAATGTACTAGAAGGAATAGACCGATATCTAATAATTTATATATGATTGGATGATTATTTCGCTTTCTTTGAGCGTTTTCCTTTTCAAAATCTAGAACCCTGTGGGGGAGGTACCAGAAGAAATGGTTCGATCTCTACTTGACAACTTGCTATAGCCAAATATTTCTCTCATCCAGAAAGAATATGAATCTTATGATTTCGCAAATTGGATATAAATGTTCGATTTTCTTGTAATTTTGCCCATACCTATATTTATACCCTACAACACTATTTGTTGGGGGTATTATAAGTTTGATTGGGCCAAAAATTATGTAACACCTCGAAATATTGGTTTCCCACATAGGAACGTATATATGGATATTACTATCTCGACGAGATGAGTCGATCTAGCTATGTACGTCCGTCCGTCTGTCCATGTTAATGTGTAATCAAGCTACAGGTCGCAATTATGAACCGAATTTGAAACTGTAGGTGGAGTTAGGGTCAGAATAGAACCCTACTGTTTTTGGAGATGATCGCAAAATATTTAGGGGTTGAAATGTACCAAAAAATTCTTGATTTTTCTGTGGCTCTGCAGGCCACAATTATACACCGATCGGCGCGGAATTTTGTGTGGAGTTCAAGTTTAGGACTGGTCAGAAACCGCGAGTATTTTTAATGCTGGTGAAATCACGAATACACGAAAATGTCACTTCTAACCGTTACATGGATTCTCATATCCAAGAAGACTAGCATTTTGGGTGACCATTGGACCACGACTTTTGTGATTTTTTGAGTGCGTAAATAAGGGTAACATCGAAATCTTCCAAAAAGAGTTTGGCCATAAGGGGGCTTCCCTTGGTCGGCCCCGCACGACTATAGCCTTTGCTTACTAGTTTTATCTGTATTAGATGAAGTATGAAATTTGAATATTTCGGTCGACTACATCTGGTACCTCACTCACAGTTTTACGATTTCTAATAATTATCACATATCTCATATCCCGTCATATTTATTTAGGTCCGGTACGAAATGGACAATATTGGCCCATTCCTTCGAAACCCACTCCAAAAAGGGTCAACAATTTGAGGGAACTCAAATGTGAGAGGTATATCCAATTTTGAGTCCATTTACCGAAATTGACGGAGGAATTTGTACCTCATGTACCAAATAACATTGCGGAACTGATTCCCATTTCATTTCGTTCACATGATGGTACAAAATGTAGTACATTTTAGTATTTTTCATACACTAATGGTACGGATTTCCGAAAACCTTTTGGTAATTCTATTATGCACTCCGTCAGGGAACGTCATTCCAAATTTAAGGGTTTAAGGGCGCTACTGCTTCCTCAAATACAAAAGGTACCATTTCTAGTGCCTGTTTATACTTTTCGTACCGTTATAGTACGAATTTCTCGTATCTGACCCCTTCGAACCAAAAGTGACCCTAATTTCAAGATTCTAGCTTCAGCCGTTTCGTCTGGGTGTTGATGAATCGTTAAGTCAGACATTCCATTACTTTACTGTTTATACCCTAGAACACTATGATTTGGGGGTATTATAAGTTTGATTGGACCAAAAATTATGTAACACCTCGAAATTATGGTTTCCTACATAGGAAAGTATATATGGATCTTCCTATCTTCCCGAGCTGAGTCGATCTAGCTATGTATGTCCGTCAGTTCATTTTATATTGTAATCAAGCTACAGGTCGCAATTATGGCCTGATCCTCACGAAATTAAAAATGGAGGTGGGGTTAGGGTCAGAATAGGAGATGATTGCACAATATTTAGGGGTTGAAATGGACCAAAACAGAAAAATTTCCTGATTTTGCTGTTGCTCTATAGGCCACAATTAAGTGGTTAGGGTCTAGGACTGAGCAGAAGTCTACCAATTTGGGCGGCAATCGGACAATATTTAGCGGGTAAAATATACCCTAATTTTTATATAAGGAAATAAGAAAATTTTCACTAAATCGTCATATTTTTAATCCCAGCCAAATCACAAATACATTAAGATGTCTCTTCTGACCATTAAAGTGATGCTGATTGTCAATAAATCGGATATATAGCAAATATGTACAATATATGTGTAAAAGCATAGAACTTATTTATTCTGCTTATAAGTAAAGAACCGCTGGACCGGTTTTCACAATTCCCATCAATTCGAAATGGTCTCTTGCCAGAAACTGATAAAATCTAAGAAATTTGCGAAAAATATGGCAATAAAAAGTGAATTTCTTTTGTTTTTTTTTTTTTTCAATTTTTGTTATATCTTTTATCGCATGCTATTTTTATACCCTACAACACTATGTGTTGGGGGTATTCTAAGTTTGGCCCAATCAAAAATTATGTAACACCTCGAAATTTTGGTTTTCCACATAGGAAAGTATATATGGATCTTCCTAGCTCGCCGAGCTGAGTCGATCTAGCTATGTATGTCCATCCGTCCGTCTGTCCATGTTAATTTGTAATCACGCTACAGGTCGCAATTATGGGCCTATCCTAACGAAATTTTGCACCAAGGTGGGATTAGGGTCAGAATAGAAGCCTATTTCTTTTGGAGATGATCGCCAAATGTTTAGGGGTTGAAATGGACCAAATACTGAAAAAATGTCGGATTTTGCAGTAGCTATAGAGGTCGCAATTATAGACCAATCGACGTGGAATTTCGCATGTAGCTAGAGTTTAGGGCGGGAAGCCTACCAATTTGGGTGGTCATCGGATAATATTTAGCGGGTAAAATAGACCATATCTTTTGTGTTGAAAAAATTCAAAATTTTTCATTAAACCGCGAATTTTTTAAATCCCGGCGAAACCACAAAGCCATGACAAGGTTACTTCTGATCTTTACATTGATGTTAACATCCAACAAATCGGATATAAAGAAAAATATGTGCGATATATATGTCTATCAAAGAAGATATGCTTGAAAGATCTCTTATATGTCGAGAACGGCTGAACTGATTTCGACAGTTCTCATTAATTTAGAATGGCCTCTTGGTCTAAAAAATCGCATAAAAATATCTCTCTAAAGATGAAAATATTGATTTTGTAAAATTTTCTCATATTTTTCAATTTTGTCATATTTTTGGCATATTTTCATTTTTAATTAAACATTAAACAGCTAACAAAACTAAGTAGTTAGGATATCATATACAGATCGCATTTATGGCCCGATCTTATCTAGAAGCCTACTCTTTTTGAAGATGATCGCCATATATTTAGGGGTTGAAATGGACCAAAAAACTGCAAAATAGTCAGCAGGTCGTAATTATCGCCCGATCCTCACGCACATTTGAACGGGAGTTACCGGACATTGCAAAAGTCAAACAGTTTTGGATGGCCATCCAAAAATATCCAATGTGTGAAATAGTTTGCCAACTTATGTAGACAAAATACGAAAATGACCATTCCAGTGAATTTTTGGAGAATTCAGAAATACAGGAAAGACGCACTTCTGACTATTTCGTTAACGCTGATTTCATTGAAGAATATAGTCGAATGTCTGTATCTCATATAGATGCGTTTCAGTCAAAAACCAATAATAAATGTTAATCTTTTGCCGCTTCTGAGAGATTATAGGTCTTTGGGAAATATTTGTTCCAGATCAAGGAAGACCATTTACGTGCAACATCTTCCAATAAATTGGAAATGAGCAAATTAGTTTAAGTTGTTATTTTTCGAAAATTAGAGAACGAAACCTAATGGTTTTCTTTTATTATTTGTCACAATATCTTGTGGAATTCTTTCGAGTATCTCGCATATATAATCTGTATCGTTTATTATTGTGTTGTAGGGTATTCAACGGTCGGCCACGCTCGACTGTAGCCTTTGCTTACTTGTTTTAATTTGATTTACAATTTTGAAAAAATATTCACAGATAAAAGGAAATGTTGGTATTTTTGCTACACAAAAGATATGGCCCATTCCACCATCTCATTTCTATCCAATGACCAACCAAATTGGTAGACTCCTGCCCTTACCCCACGGAAAATTCCGTTGCGCTCGATTTATAATTGTGACCTGCAGAGCAATTGAAAAATAAACCAATTTTTCTGTTTATTTTTTTGGTCATTTCACACTCTAAAACCAAATTTCGTGAGGATCGAGCCATAATTGCGACCTGTAGCGTGATTTCAAATTTACATCAACAGGACATATATAACATTGTGGGTCTAAGACCAAATTTTGATGTGTTACAACACATGGTGTTGTGGAATAAAATAATTGATTTTCCTCGACTTTCTCACACCAACATTCATTATTCATACATATCAAAAAATGTTCTCAAATACTTCTCAAAAATTCTTTGCTTCAGATTTTCGTAACACTTTTAATGAAATTGTATATTTACCTGGTATTGTTGCATAGATTTGGGGTCGGCTCTTGCCACGTCTCTCTGTGTGTTCAATCATTTTGAAAAATTTTTATTTAATTTTTATTAAAAAATTTAACACCTTTTTTTCTTTTGTTGATTTTCAAATATTTTCTATCGTTGATTTGTCTTGTATAGTAGAAATCATTAAATGTGTTTTTTTTTTCACGTTGATCTTTCCGCCGCTATTACACCTTGATTCCTTCGAAATTCGTTAACAACTAATTTGTTTTTATGAAATATTCAGACCCCAATTCTGGTGTATATTTTCTAATTAAAAAAAATTCTTGTTTAAATATCTGCACTTTAAAATAATAAACGTATCGATGTATATCTTCAAGTGTTATTTGCTGGTCTATTGGTCAGATATCTACTCAATACCACCAACACCACCACCAATGACCACCGCCATCGATAATCTCAACGAGGAGACCCAAAGTAATTCATCGCGCTCTACATTATTATCTGCCGCAACAGAGGTTGCAAACGTCACAACACATTTTTTTAGTACAAAATTGAAGTTATTTAAAATTATTAATTTGTGTTGCTATATCGCTTATTGTCGCATGTGTGTGTGTGTGTGTGTTCGTGTTATTAATATTTTAATCCAAATGCCGACATTTTTTTTTCCATTTTTTTCCATATATAGTGTTAATGTTTTGTTTAAATTTTATTTGTGGAACATTTCACACACACGACGTGATAGTAGCGCGAACTTATGTCGTCATATGTCGTCCGCCATATTTATTGTTTTGGAAAAGAAAATGCAAAACCTATTTCAAATTCCAAACAAAATAAATAATTTTATTGCATTCCCGTGCCGCTATATTTTTTTATTAAACCATCATATATTAATAGATTCTTGGGGTAGCTCCGGTCCAAGATGGCTACCAGCAGCAATGTCTGATAAGAAGTCAGTGGTTTTCTTCAGAGGTTTGCTATTGTTTAGTTGATTTTTGTCGCTTCCTACATACGACTGGGTGGATAGCACGATTTGGAGGATTTTTTCTACATTTTTATACGTTTAGCGAATTTCAACTGGGGTTAACTGGGGACATTCCTGCGTATATCTCAATATATGGGTTTAACAAATAAACAAGGTATTGTGTGGACCACGCAATAAAGGTAAACCTGTCACTCCAATGGAGATCTTCAATAGGAATTTAAAACTAATTTATTTTAACCCAATCCCGCTGGGTGTCGTTAAAAGGAACATATTTAAGAACATAACAGATAGGATGCTAACAGCACACCTCAAACAAACTGTGTGAGTTTGTGCAAAAATCTCCAACAAAGCATTATTTTAGAAGGATGACTTCAAAAACACCATAGTATGGAGGGTATATTAAATTTGTCATTCCGTTTGTAACACCTCGAAATATACATTTTAGATCCCACAAAGTATATATTTCCTTGATCAGCATAAAATTCTATGTCAATTTGGCGATGTTCGTCCGTCTATCCGTCTGTGGAGATCACTCTAGCTTCCGAACGAAATGAAGTAGGTTAATAAAATTTTACTCAAATATGTATTATGTCTGCAGGACTTTTGGTATTGAAAATGTGCCATGTAGCTCCACGTTTTGGTATAGCCCCCATATAATGGTACCTCCCTTTTTCGTCATTTTGGTGATTTAAGCGACATTATTCACCGGAATTATTTCGAATTTGGTATTTGAAGTTCGTAACGGATACTACAGCCTATTACAGAAAATTGTCTGTGCTGGTCCACGTCTTCGTATGGCCCCCATATAACGGTATCTCCCAATATTCAATATTTGGATAATTTTAGCTACATTATTAACCGAATTTCTTTATTCAAGTTTCGCATTTGAGTATTGTTATGGTTTATGACAAAAGTTGTCTATGCAGGTCCACGTCGTCGTATTTTAAGATTTTTACTGACTTTTTAATAGATTTTATTTTTTTGAAAATTACCAAAATCTTTTCAAGTGGTGGAGGTTGAGTTTTTTACTTAATATACCCTCTGCCATAGTATGGTGGGTATATTAAGTTAGTAATTCCGTTAGGTCCCACATAGTATGTATATTCTTGATCAGCATAAAATTCTATATCGATTTAGCGTCGTCCGTCCGTCTGTGGAAATCACTCTAGCTTCCGAACAAAATGAAATAGGTTGATAAAATTTTACTGAGATATGTGTGTGTTCTGCAGGACTTTTGGTATTGAAAATGGCAATATTAATCTACGTTTTGGTATAGTCTCCATATAGCTGTAGGTTTTATTCTCTGCTTTAGTCACAGTTTTAACCCAAATTTGCTTTAAATTGGCAGCATATGTTCCCATTATGTAAAAAACATCCTTGAATAGAACTGGTCAAACAATATAGGTCAAAGTTTTGATATGGTCTCCATATAATTGTACCTCCAAATATTCGGTATTTTGATGATTTGTGACAAACTTTTCAGTTTGAAAATCAGTTTGAAATTTGAAGTTCCTAATGTGTTCTACATCCTGTGACAGAAAGTTTGCTCATTCAGGTATAGCCCCCATATAACGCTACCTCCCAATATTCGGTTCTTTTTAAGAATTTAGATACATTATATAACGGAATTGTTTAAAATTTCGTATTTGAAGATCTTATTGGTTGATACAACCCCTGACTGAAAATGGTATATGCAGGTCCACGTCTTCGTATAGACCTCAAATTACGATACATACCAATATTCGTTGTTTTGATGATATTAAAAACATTATTAAGCCAGATTGTTTCACATTTCGTATTTGATTTTCGCTATCGATACTATAGCCTAGCCAAAAAAAAAACTTATGCAGGTCCGCGTCTTCGTGTATCCACCATATAACAGTTTTCATAAAGCGGTATTTTTAAACGTATATAGGGTAAGTGTACCAGTAGTCGGCACTTTTAGGATTTTCGCGTTTTTAATCTCTCACCATTCTGAGTGGAACATTTCAATTATTACAAAGTTAATTTATACAGATTCGAAATTTTGTACAGTTTTTGCAATAATAAATAAAGTTTTTATATCTTTTTATTACATTTCATAAATTTGTAGTTTTATTAAAACAATGCTTTTTTGCCAGTAGTCGGCATTACTTGCCAATTGTCGGTATGGCATTTTCCAACAGTCGGCATACCAAATTTTTTGTAAGAATAATTAATAATAATAAATTAACTCATTAAAATATAATATTTTTGTTTAGTTGAACTGATTCGACGTCTTTATTGTACTTTTCTTAAGAATACGGATTGTTGAGGACCTTCACAGACAAAAATTTAATTTTTATTAGAATAAATCATCTTTTCTTAGCGAAATTGTACACAAAGATAGCTGACAATATATTTGAAGTAAACAAAATACATTTAGTTATAATAGTTTCATTTATTTGGGCTTAAAAATAAAAAGTGCCGACTACTGGGACATGCCGAACTTGGGCACACTTACCCTAGTTTTTTTTGAAATTTTTAAAGTTCTTTGCAAATGGTGGAGGGTATCAAAACCTCGGCCCTCAGCCATATGGCTAAAGATGGTATATATAATTTTATACGGCCAAATCAGTTTCAGAACATTTGGAGTCGATCTAGTGAAGTCCGTACGTCTACCTGTCTGTTGGCTTGTGCGCACGATATCTCTCGATGGGAGTATCCGATTTGGTTCAAACTGGATACATCGCAATATTATTATCAAACGTGAATCGAGTTCGGAGATGGACAATTTCGGTCCACTCCATCTGGTACCTCACTAAAGGTTAACATTTCACAAAAAAAATTACTGCATTAGTGCTTGGTCCGGTAAGAAAATGGAAAATATCGGTCCATCCGTCCATCGAGTACCACTCCCACAAAGGATAAACATTTTGAATAATTATAACTCTTATAAAATGTGATGTAAGAGTACGATTGTCCTCAAATCACACACATCCCATTACTTCATCTAACACAAGATCTGATGTGAAGATGGAATATATCGGTCCACTCCTACTGGTACCACCAGGGTCAACATTTTGAATACCCATGAAGGTCATAAAATGCGAAATTAACATCCGATTCCATTCAGATTTGGCACATCTCAATATTTCTATCAACACAGATGGTAGAGACCGGACCATTCCTTCTTTTACCGATCCCCCCTTACAAGGTAAAAGTTTGGAATAACCAAAACGATTATAAAATCCGAAATAAATATCCAGTTATTTCTACTAGCACAAAATCTGCTGCGAAGGTGGTATATATCGGTCCTTGAAAAACAAAACGCTCAAAGAAAGCGAAAACAAACATTTTTGCTAACAAATGATCTGTTGTGAAGATGATATGTACCTGTAAACCCCTTCTTGTACATCACACACAAAGGGTCACAATTTTCAATAATTGTATCTGTCATAATTCGCAGGTCAAGGATTCTTTACAGCTAACTATTTCTCTCGATCAGAAACCTCTGATGAATATGGAATTTATGATCTCGCATAAAATTTGATATAAATGGTCGACTATATCTGAAACAATTCAGCTATTCTTTACAACTATGCTATATCCAAATATTTCTGTCAACCAGAAACCTAAGATGAACATGGGATTCTATTCGATTTTCTTGTTGTTTTGCTCATACCAATATTTTTATCTTTATTAGATGAAGTATGAAAATGGAATACTTCGGTTTACTATATCTGGTACCTCACGCACATTTTAACATTTTCTAGAAATGATCGCACATCTCATATGAAATGGAGGAAGTAACCAATATAGTCCAAACCTGATACATCGCAATATGCATATCATATTTATTTAGGTCCCATACAAAATGGACAATATTGGCTCATTCCTTCGGAACCTAGTCCATAGAGGGTCTTCAATTTGAATAATCACAACAGAAGTCAAAATATATCTGAATAATCGAACACTGGCTGTGGGTTTGCATCTGTCGACAAAACTGACTGCCACTTTTTAACCTGTTTTAATTTAACGCATGCCCATTTCAGTATCTCAAGAGCACAATTCTTGTGAAGACTTCAAGATGTTATTATCTGGCCATACGACAACAAAAACAACAACCTCCCATATTAACTCATTGCTATGTTAACAACTACCACGAAAATAAACTACCAAACCGAAAACATTAAATTGTCCAAATTTCCACTTTAATGTGGCCAAATTACCTTTAATAGCTTGTCGTTAATCTGTTTGACGAAAATCTTACACAGATTGTTTTCAAAACAAACAAAACAAAAGGCAGAACCAAAAAAAAAAAAACAACATCCTAATAAAAATGTTAATAAATTTCTAATGCTAAACGCTTGACGGCTATCCTAACCTTTTCCTTAACAACTCTGCAACCTCGCATTCAGATAAAGTTGTGGTGGTGGTAGTGGCGGCTGTCTTTGTCTTCTTGGCTTAGTTGAGATATCTAAATTTTGTTGGCTGATGAGTAAATAAAAATAGCTTAGAAATTCCAGGAAGTTGTGTTCAAAAAAAAAGAGCCACAACACCAAATGAAGTTGTTACGTTTTAAAGTGTTGCTTGTGTGTTGTTAAGATGTTCACATCTGAATGACTTCTTCAGAAGCTGTTGTCGGCTGTTGGATGTCGACATGGTCAGAGAAATACAGTTTTCGAATACCTTTTGCTGTTTACTTAACCATTTTATAATTTTCGTATTAAATTCAAATGTTATGGCTCTTTTGCTGTTGTTCTCTTTGTTAGATGTTAGATGAAGTTGTGGCATGACATAGACCCTTTGGGCATACAAGTTGTAGTTGCAGCTACAAATAGACCTTTGTTTACACGAAATTTGTGGTTTGAAGTGATGTTGAGAAATTTGTTTTCCTGTGGAGTTTTGTCGGCTTGGTTTTAATTCTATGTAATTATATATGTTGGTATTCAGAAGACGGTGCCATATTATTATACCATCACTTACGTGCACCTTTCGTTCTTTTTATCTAACAACGATGTTAGTTTTTGTAAATCTTTGTTTGGAAATTTTATCGTCGAAATAAGTAGCTCAATTTTTTGTGGAATTTTTTTTCCTTGAAAAATACAAGAGAAATTGATTCTCCATTTGAACATTTGAGATAAATATTTATGTTATTGGAAATTAGAACAAAAATCGTAAAATATAGTGGATTTCTTTTTATTTTTTTTTATTACTCAAATTAATCACTGATAATATTTTTTTATACCCTCCACCATACTATTATCGAGGGTATATTAAGCTCGTCATTTCGTTTGTAACTCATCGAAATAATAATTTTAGACCTTGATCAGCGTGAAATGCTAGATTTCTTTAAAATCCACGAAATTAAATTTGGACTTTATAGAGGAGATTATTTCTAATCTTCTCTTAAAATCCGTGAAATTTGGTCTGGAGGTTCTTGAAATATATTTTTTTACAAGAATCCACAATTTTGTGGAGGTTCATAAAAATTCACTATTTTTGATCTTAAAGCCCTTGAAGCTGATTTCTTGAAAAAGTCTATTTGGTCTGGACTTTGAATTACTATTTTTATACCCTCCACCATAGTATGGAGGGTATATTAAGTTTGTCATTCCGTTTGTAACACTTCGAAATTTACATTTTAGACCCCACAAAGTGTATATATTCTTGATCAGCATAAAATTCTACATCGATTTAGCGATGTCCCTCCGTCTGTCTGTCAGTGGAATTCACTTTAGCTTCCAAACGAATTGAAGTAGATTGATAAAATTCTACTCAAATGTATATTATGTCTGCAGGACTTTTGGTATTAAAAATAGGCCATGTATGTCCACGTTTTGGTATAGCCCCCATATAATGGTACCTTCCTATTTTTGATATTTTGTTGATTTAAGCGACATCATTCACCAGAATTATTACAAATTTGCTATTTTATGTTCTTAATGCATACTACAGCCTAAGACAGAAAATTGTCCGTGCTGGACCACGACTTCGTATAGCCCTCATGTAACAGTAGCTCCGGATATTCGGTACTTTGATGATTTTAGCGACATGTTTCATCGGAATTGGGTCAAATTTGTTATTTGAAGGTCGTAATGGATACTACAGCCTATGAAAGAAAATTGTCGGTGCAGGTCTACGTCTTCGTATAGCCCTCATATAACGGTAGCTCCGGATATTCGGTATTTTCATAATTTTAGCTATATTATAAACATTTTTTTTAAGTTTCGCATTTGAATATTGTGATGGCTTATGATAAATGTGTCTATGCAGGTCCATGTCGTCGTATAGAACCTAATATAACGTTTGCATTGTATATTTTTTAAATTTTAACAGAATTTTTAACGGATTTTATTTTTTTGAAAATTGCCAAATTCGTTCCAAATGGTGGATTGTATTCGAAGTTTAGAATTTAGACTCCCTTTTAAAAAAAAATTATTTTATGATTGCTTAAATCAGGAGTATTTCCCCATTGAAAAAACTTCGTATTACTTTTTATTAAAGTGTAATACTGTTTTTTAAAACGAAACTGACAGCTTTGCAATATTTGCTGATAGCTACCAATGTCTTATTTTTATCCCGGCGTAGGGAATTTGATATGTTGATTTTGGCGAACAGCAAGCTTTATAAGTACACATGTGAATGAGAATCACACTCACTTTTTTAAAGTTCCCAAGATTTTTATCACCAGACCATAAATCGTTGGTATTTAAGGAAAATTGGTTCAAAGAGAACAGGACAATTTATTTTTGTTTTGTTTTAATCCAAGATTCTGTGACACTACTTTTTTTCAAAGTCCATTATTTTAGTGTTCAACTTTTTCGTTAAAATTTGTATCTGAAGGTTCTAGATAAGAATCTCCACATTTTTTTTAGTGAAATAAAAATATAAAGCTAAAAATCCACGATTTTTTTTGTTAGTATGGCGTTGGAAAAAATCAAATTTTTCTGGGATTCAAATGTCTCAGAAAAATCCACGATTTTTGTCTAAAAAATGTCTTTCTTTGCCCAAAAAGACCTGGTGACAATATTTTTCAAATATTCGCAATTTTTGCAATTCAATATTTATACTCTACAGCACTATGTGTTGGGGGAATTATAAGTTTGATTGGGTGTTACACAATTATGTAACACCTAGAAATATTGGTTTCCCACATATGAAAGTACATATGGATCTTCCTATCTCGCCGAGCTGAGTCGATCTAGCCATGTATGTCCGTCCGTCCGTCTGTCCACGTTAATTTGTAATCACTCTACAGGTCGCAATTGTAGTCCGATCTTCACAAGATTTAGAATGGAGGTGGGGTTTGGGCCAGAATAGAACCCTATTTCTTTTGGAGATGATCTCATAATATTTAGGGGTTGAAATGGACCAAAAACTGAAAAAATTTCTGATTTTGCAGTTGCTCTACAGGTCGCAATTATAGACCAATCAAAGCGGAAGTTAGCATGGGGCTAGAGCTTAGGGCTGGGCAGAAGCTTTCCAATTTTGATGGCCATCGGGTAATATTTAGTGGGTGAAATAGGCCAGAACATTTGTATTAAATAAAAGTCAAATTTTCCATTAAACCGCGAATAATTTTAATCCCGGCGAAATCACAAATAGGCGAACAGGTCAATTCTGACCGTTACGTAGATGCCGATAGTAAATATATCGGTTATATATAGCGAAATATAAACAATGTGTATATACAAAGGAAGGGGATGTTAGTAAGAATGCTTATATCTTAAGAATGCCTGGACCGATTTTGACAAATGTTGTTAATTCAGAATGCCCTCTTGACATAAAAGTATATAATCTAAATAAATCGCAGAAATATATGTCAATAATGATGTTAATTTAGATTTTGTAGTATTTTGTGACATTTTTCTTTAATTTTTTTCACATTTTTTATCGCATGCGATTTTTTCAATTTGACTTAGGGGGTTAAAATGGACAAACAACTAAAAATTTTCCTGATTTTGCAACCGTGATAAAGGTCACAAATAGAAACCAAAGGGCACGAAATCTCGCATAAAGTTAGAGTTTAGGACAGCGGGTACAATGGATCACTAATTTTGTGTGAAAAAAATACCAGCATTACTTACAGGCGATATCTGAAATACACAAAAGGCGAACTTCTGGCTTTTTATGCTGATTTCGTTGACGAATGTAGCCAAATATAGTAGACAAGCAAATCATATAGATGAGTCTAAATTTGGAGATACAGAGGGACTTCTTGCTTTTAGAGATGATCGCAAAATATTTAGTTCATATTAACCAAAAACAGAAATGTTTTTCCGATCATACAATTGAAGCCAATCGACACGCCTGTGAAGAGAGTTAAGGATAGGGAAGAGTTCTAGCTTTTTGGATGACCATTGGATTATATTTAGCTGCAAAATGGACCACAACAACTAACAGCACGACGGAGTGCGCAAATGTCCCAGGTCAAAATGGTAAGTGCAATATCTGGGCAATGCTCCATGACAAAATTTCAAAAGCGAAATCTTCCAAAATGGACTTGGACATAATGGTGCTTCTAACATATTGTAGTGTTGTAGGGTATCACATGGTCGGCCCCACACGTCTATAGCTTTTGCTTACTTGTTTTTGTATATAAATTCAAGAAAAATATTTTTGCATATCCACAATATACTTTCACAAGATTTACATATTATATGCCACGGCAAGTTCTCACGACACATTAAAGACAGAAAGTAATAATATAAATATTACTGATAATAATGGTATAGACTCCAAATGACCTGAAACGAATTTCGTCTAAAAAATGGCTCCTAGAACCGATATTTTGATGTGGCTTTTTGGTGAAATTTTCCTATCGCCTTTTTAATAAACTCTCCCAAAAAAAAAGAATCAGTCGCACAGTGTATTTAATCAAAGACATATTTCAAGAGCATACTTTTAGGTAGAAATTGTTATCATAAAAGAAACTATAGAACCTGATAATGTTGTATAGCATAAGTTTGTATAACATTACAAAAAATAAAAATATATAGAGGGTATATGTCGAATGATATAGATATTTATAAATATTGTCTTTGCAAGACCGGTTTTTGGAACATTTCCCAAGGGGGCTTTTTCAAATGATTAATTTACTTTCGTAGAAAAAGAGATTATTTTAATATCTACCTCTGTTGATCATTTCACAAAAAATTGGTGGTATTGATTATGAATTGCTTAATTACAAATTCCAAGTTTTTGCTGATCCCACTGTCTTTCATATTACATTATTTCAGACTCTTCTAAAAAACCACATAATTACATCTTACCAATAACCTATGGCTACATATGTAAATAAATTTTAAATTCTACACGTTGCTATATTGATGTAAATAATATGTAAAATTTAATAATTAACCCATTAAATACCTGTAGCAAAATTATATTGAGAATATAATAAAAAATAAAATTTATTGGGTGTGGTTTTACAAGCGTGGATTTAATGTAACTTTGATGTGAAATCAATAATTTATGAAATGCTTGGAATTAAATACTAATAATTATAGTAAAAGGCAGTCTAATAAAAATTAATTATATATCTCTAACCGTTCAAAATTTACAGAAAAGGAAATTTTGAACCACTGTGCGGCTGTAAATTTGTAATTCGGAATTTTTAATTCTAGAAGCTTCTAAGGTAAAATATGTCTGGATTTCTTGGTGTGATATTTCTAGATATATAGAAAATTTTAAAATTCCAAACTTTTATTTTGAAATAATTAGATTTTGGTTTTAAACTTCCCGCGAAATCAGATTAGATTTCAATACCGTTAACTACATTTGCTGTAACAAAATTTCGCAAACATTGTTGTGAGTATTAATATCTGAATTTACATATTACAATGTTGTTTTGACACAATTTAAATTTATGTAATGACATATCTATTTTTTTTGTTTTGCCAACTCAAAATGTTACTTTCAATAAACAAAAGGCAACAGACTGATTCCATTTTGATTGATGTGTAATTCATATTGAATTACTATAACACCGCCACCTGTAACAAATTTATCAACACCATTCTCTTTGAAATGCAGACAATGGGGTGGAATGGAAAATATTACAATAGTAATTGTAATAGTACTCATAGTAGCAAGCAAAAAAAAAAAAACAGTAAAGAAAGTCTTAAAGTCGGGCGGGGCCGACTTTATGATACCCCACACCACTTTGCTAATTTAGTAGAGCTGCGCCTAACAATTAAAAGTTTTTATGGGAGAATTCAATCATACACGCTATGATTATAATTATAATTTAAAGTTCAAAGGACTAAATATGCCGAAGCATTTGTATCTTTTAAATTCGGAATT
>NW_026712249.1:36656979-36793857 GCF_030504385.1 Musca domestica
AAGTTGTAGTCCATTCCACCCGCTGTCCTAAACTCCAGCTTTATCCGAAATTTCGTGTCCTTTGGTTTCTATTTGTGACCAGGAAAATTTTTAGTTGTTGGTCCATTTCAACCCCTAAATATATTGCAGACATCTTTGAAAACAATAGGCCTAGCTTTTCTAACCCTACCCTTGTGAAAATTTTCGTGAGCATCGGACGATAATTGCAATCTATGTATAATAACCCCAACCTCTGTTGTAAGTTGAAAAAATATAACAGAATATAACTTCAATATTATAAGTTAGATTGTAAAAATCGCAGGCGATTAAAAAAAAGAAAAATTAAAAAATGTCACAAAATACTACAAAATCTACAATAACATCATTATTGGCATCTTTTTATGCGATTTTTCTAGATTTTATATATATATATTTTATGCCAAGAGGGCATTCTGAATTGACAAAATTTGTCAAAAATCGGTCCAGCTGTTCTTGAGATATAAGCATTCTAGCTAGCATCCGCTTACTTTGTATTTACACATTGTATATATTTCGCTATATATATGCGATATATTTACCATCGGCATCTACGTAACGGTCAGAATTGGCCTGTTCGTCTATTTGTGATTTCGCCGGGATTATAAATATTCGCGGTTTAATGACAAATTTTACTTTTATTTAACGCAAATGCTATGGTATATTTCGCCCACTAAATATTACCCGATGACAATAAAAATTGGAAGGGTTCTGCCCAGCCCTAAGCTCTAGCCCCATGCTAACTTTCGTTTCGATTGGTCCATAATTGCGATCTGTAGAGCAACTGCAAAATCAGCAAATTTTTCAGTTTTTGGTCCATTTAAACCCCTAATTATTATGTGATCATCTCCAGAAGCAATAGGCTTCTATTCGGAGTCTAGCCAAACCTCCATTCTAAATTTCGCGAAGATCGGGCCATAAATGCGACCTGTAGAGTGATTACAAATTAATATGGACAGACATACATAGCTAGATAAACTCAGCTCGACGAGATAGGAAGATCCATATATACTTTCCTATGTGAGAAATCAATATTTCGAGATGTTACATAATTTTTGGCCCAATCAAACTTATAATAGCCCCAACACATTGTTTTGTTGGATATAACTATTATTTCAAACATCTGCAGCTGTATAAATTTCAAACTTTACAAATTTTACGTCTTTTTCCCCACTTGTCACTTTAGTGTGGGTGGTCTCCATTGTCTAATGTCGTATTATAAGAGCTTTTCCTATGGCCCCCCAATCCCTCCCCCACCAATGCAATTGCTCTCTTTCTCTTTAAGAAAATATATTCCATTTTTAATGACACATTATCGATGGTCAATTCAAGTCAACACTTGTTGTTGGGTGTGAATTTAATTTATGACTAGAAGTGTGTGTATGTGTGTGTGTGCATGAATTATGACCGTGGCTATGATGTTGCCGATTATATAATTGGCATAATTGCAAAATTGACTTTAGTTCTTCAATATAAATAAATAATTGCAGACAGGCAAACAAACAAACAACAAATAATAACAATAATTAAAATAACAATAATCTAATGATTATTTTTCGCACATGCCGTGATTTTAATTTCAATGCAAATCAGTTTGGAAAGTGAAATGCAATTTAAGTTTCGTTTTTTTTTTGTCGAATATAATTGGGTGATTTGACACGTTTATGGGTCAGATTTAGGCGACCATTTTCGGAAAATATTTTAATATTTACTAATTTTAGATTCGAAATTTTAAAAATTAGGTTATGTTACATTTTAGTATTTTTGATAGAGAATCGGAATAGGGCGGACCTAAAAAGCATTTTTATATTTAAATATTAGGCAATCAAATTGGTAATTAAATTTGCTCTATAGAAAAAAATAATAAATACAAAAATAAACGTTCTTCACACACAATGTCAACACAAACGTTAAATATTTCAAACAAATCGGTTCAAAAATCAAATCTATAATGGATGACAAAACCAAAACTAGAACTTACATTCACGCAACAGGTAGCCTGAACATTGAAGACAACTTTAATTAGCGTTTTCTATAGAATATTATCTCCATTATTATTATTGGATGTACTCTGAATTTTTTTTGCGATAACTGATTCTACACATTGATCAAAATATCAAGAAAAGTGTGGCTTAGACATAAAAACCAAAAATGAAGAGGCATAGTTAAATGGAGGCAGCCATATGGCTGGAGAGGATATGTATCATTTGATATGGCCAAAACGTGCCTCATCGAAATAACGGTTCAAGACCATAGGTCTCTACAGATATTACTGTAGATGACCTTAATAAGCCCCAGGATTTATGTGATACTACTTTGAGGGACCTCAATGAGTACTCATAGATAAAGACATTGCATAACCTCATGTATGAGTAATTATTTCTTTAACAATTTTAAAAGCAAGGATATTTTTGCTGGTAATAATGAATCTACAAGGGTACTACAGCAAGAGTCCTTTATAATTACTCCAGGAGGGAGCTTTATTACTCCAGGAGGTTAGGCAAGGACACTGCTATAAAACATCTTATGCAGGGATCAAATACTTATATACCTGTGTAATACTCTAAGACCATTATGAGCACTCAAGAAAAAATAAAACTGCATGTGATCTTAATAGGTACTCAGCAAGGGTCTGAGTTCTATAATAGATTACTATATGCCTTACAGAAATCAATTTTTATACTCAGCCATATGGTTGCAGCGGGTATACACTCGTCCGACAGCTGTTAAAATTTTTTAGTGACAGCTCATTATATCGTTTACAAGCGTAAATTTTGGTGAGACTGTTCCAGAAAAAAAGTTATTCGCGATGGAATTCAAGCGTGATAGTGTGATTTCTTTATATTTGGCTGGAAAACCACAAGTGGCTATCGTTAGAGCACTTCAGCATTTAAATGTAAATAAATCTTTTGTGTCTCGTACCATCGCTCGTTACCGTGATACTGGTAGCGTTGCCCGACGTCAAGGAAGTGGATGAAAAAAAAAAAAACAGCAACATCAGCAGAAATGGTGCGAAAAGTAAAGAAGCGACTTGATCGGAACCCGCATCGCAGTGGCCAAAAAACAGTTCGTGAGCTGAACATATCGCAATCCTCCATTCGTCAAATATTGGAAAATGAGCTCGGGGTAAAGCTACTGAAATTCCAAAAATGCAAGAACTTACACTGCAACACTAAAGACTAAATACTAAAGAGTTGCTTCGCTTGGCCGAAAGTGGTGAACTGCCGAATTAGGTTTTCGCCGATGAGAAAACATTCGTTTTCCAGCAGTTTGAGAACAAACAAAATTATCGTGTTTACTTGCCCAAGAGACCAGCTGAAAATGTGCACATTCGGCTGGCCACCAGAACTCAAGCGCCGGCCATGGTGATGCTGCGGGCCGCCATAACAGCCGATGGTCACTCTCCGCTCGTATTAATCGACCGTGGCATCAGAATAAATGCCGAATATTATCACGAAAATATTCTAGAGGCTGTATTTAAGCCTTGGACACGCAAACATTTTGGCCGCAAACCTTGGACATTACAACAGGACTCAGCGCCATCGTACTCAGCACGCGACAACCAAGAATGTTTACAAAATGAGGTTCCTCGCTTCATTTCCAGCACACCAAAATCTCCGGATACCAATCCGTTGGTCTATTGTATCTGGAGTAGTTTGGAAAGCAAGGTTGGCACTAAAAAGTACCAAAATGTCGATCACCTCAAGCAAGCGCTTCGCCGGGAATGGGCCAAAATACAGCAGAGCAACATTCGGCCAGCGTGTGACGGTTTCATTGGCCGTTTGGAGGCCACAATTCGTGCCAAAGGTGACAAATTCGAACAAATCTAAACTTATTCTAAAATTTGATTCTATTCCGACATTTGTTGTTTTTGTTCAATAAAATTAAAAAAAAAAAATGTAAAAATTATGGTGTCTGACTTTTTAGCAGTTTTTTTATCTCACCCTGTAATTTTAAATAATCATCACATCCATAATATTTGAAATAATTTCCGGATTTTCGCCCAACTTCGCATATTATAAGATATTACGCTGGATCAACAGTTAATCGGGAAGGTATGTCGTTCTAAACCTTTTGTTTATCGTTCTACTTTAAAAGAGTATCCGATTTCCTTTCAAGTTTGGACATCTCAATATCTCTGCCAATTAAAAATGGGGGGGAGGGTGTTGGGTTGTATCGGTTACATTCTTGTGATATCTTCCCAAAAGTGTGTCGAATTTACTGTTTAGTCGGAAATTGCAACAACGTAATATTTGAGCCACGCTTAGGTCCGAAAAGGGTCTCTATCAAGTCTATCCCTCTCATAGCTTCTTCAAAATATCAAGATTTTGGACAATAATAGCTCTTGTAAAATCTGTGATATGTGTCAGATTTTCTGAATACTTTATATATTGTTGCTAGTATGAAATTGGATAGATCGGTCCATATTTTCTAGCACCTCCTTGGCAATGGAGAGTTGTTCCCCGAAAGAAATCCTATTTGAATACGATTTTAAGGCTACTTAGTTTTTTTTTTATTTTTTTTAATGAATTTTACCTAATATTGTTCGAAATTATTATTTTTTCTCATTCCGGATTTTTGCTTCGCACAAGGTACGAAATAGTCCGTTGCTCTATTTCCATTTTCCCCTAACAATAATTGCAGCGCTCATGATGAGCTTGGCATTCGAATGTTCAACATTTTGGTTCGTCCTCATTTGTTTGCTTTTGTTTTCAACCCAAAAGAACAGACTGACTAACTGACGGACTGTCATGTCCAAATAAAACAATAGCGTGAAAAAAGAACTCAAACACACAATAGGACTTGGCATTGGAAGTGATGAAGCTAATTATGGTCGAGCTGGCAGCGTTGTTTGGCCGATGATGCTGTTTATTTTTTGTCTTTCCAGTTCTACCAATTTTATTCTTACCATCAAGCTGCCGTTTTACCGATAAAAAATTTATTTTGAAATTAATTTAAATAACCTTTTTAAATACAACGCACAGAATGGAATTTAATTGAAACCACTTGTTCGACAAAACAAAAACATGCTCAAAAAGTTAAGAATCTCATTTGAATTTCTAATTTCTAGTCAAGCGTCCAAAGACACACACACCGGCCGACCGGCGGTTCGGTGGCCCCCCAAAAACAGTCATCCATATTCGTTGTTGTCGTTTTTCGGGCTTCAATTTCTAGAGGAAAAGGATACCCACTCAGTATTTCGGTTAAGAATTGAAAAAAAGAAGAAAAGTTTCACAGTTACGGTTGAATAACAATTGGACAGGTTTTAAATATTTGCCTATTTTAAATAGACAGTGGTAACGGAGGTGTGGAAAGTGGTAGTTTTTTTTTGGGAGAAATGTAAACAATTTCGTTTGCAAATCTGTAAAAAAACAATCTTTGTGATTAACCTCAAAAATAGATAGTATAGTTGCAAGATTGGCAACTTGGAACAAAATATTGTTTGAAGATGGAGTCGTGAACTATTTTATGAGAGCTATATATTGCTAGAGTTTTTGGATTTTTGCATTAAAAGTACTAAAAGGAACTGAATATAGTACCACTTGTATTTAATTAAAGTATAAAGCTTTCCTAAGCTTAAACCTTTCATTAAACGTCACTGGTACTATAATATGTTCCTTTTGGGGTGATTTTTTACATTGTTAGTATAAGGACATAAAATGGTCCTAAATTTGATATTTGGGTGAGACGGGCTCTTCATTACTAGTAATAAAATTCTTGGTATTTCTATTAAAACAAAACTGAATTATTCCTACATAAGCAAAGTGCGGTCGGGCCGAACTTTTAATACACCTCATAATTTTAAAGGAAAATGAAAATTTTCAAAAAATAAAAATAAACAAAAAATCTGTAGAAAAATACCCCTCTAGTGAAACCCCTCATTTGGGGCCTATACAAAGACGTGGTCCTTGTAAACCGGGATCAATTAAAAGACGCAAACGTCTTTTCCTTTTGAGCGTTTGTAAGACACTGAATTTATTTATTAAAAATATTTCTTAAGAACTAGATATGATAATATGACTTATCCTAAATTATCATTAAGTGTAAATGAGAGAGAGAGATAGATACCAACTGTACACATGCATATGCACCATGCCACCATAAACCTTAGGGGGAGGTCATACACACGCATAGCTATCTCATATGTGGCAAGCAAACATGCTGCACTTGCTTATCAGTCTGAGTAAAGATTACATCCCATAATCTAACTCCACCATAGCACATGTAGCAATTGAAAATTCTGTATTATTTATTTCTAACTCGAAGGTCTGCTCACCACATTTTCTTATCTTATTTAATGTGGACTGTATTAAGAAGATCTCCGTTTAACAAATCCCTCTTATCTACACTAGGTAGCGCCGCTATTCTCTTTTATTATAAAAACATGTTCACTTATCCGTGAACAGTCCTTTATAAGTAATTTTTTTGTCATGGGCTAAAGTACCCGATTCCGGGATTCAAATACAATATTTGCTACAGTTCCGTTAAATAATGCAGCTTAAATCACAAAAATACCGAATACAGGGATGCATCGATGACGTGGACCTACATACCCAATTATTTGTCATAGGTACCCATTACAAATTTTGAATACGAAACTTAAAACAATTCCGATGAATAATGTCGCTAAAATCATAATCATAGGAAAACATGGACCGTCATGGCCCATTTAAGAACTTAAATTGATCTGAAATTTTTGCACACGTGTGTATTTTAGCAGTAGACAGTTCTGCTAAAATACACACGTGTTCAAAATTTCAGCCTTCTATCTCTATTCGTTTAAAAGATAGCGTGATCGACTTAGCAAAATAAGTAAAACGCGTTTATTTTGATCGAGTCGAACATTTTATACCATCCACCACCATCCATCCACCCTGAGATAAGGAAAACTTTAAAAATTAAAGTATCGGGATTGTACATTTAGTCCACTTCCATTTTTGTCAGTAGAATCATTTGATAAAAATACTATAAGCCTAAAATTATCGCAATACCGAATATCGAGAGGTACTAAAAATTTGGAGGTTTTATGAAAACGTTAACTTATATAGACAATAATCAGCTACAAAACGGAATTATCGAGCTGAAGCTTGAAATGAAAGTTAATGATATAGATATATGTTTCTAAGGGTTTTTTTTTTGGAAATTCGAACTTTTAGGGTATAAATAGTTCTAAAATGGTACTAAACCTGTTAAATTGTACAATTTTGTATTATGTGGACGGACTGATTTTAAAACGTAAAATTTGGTTTAAGAATCAAGGATGGAAAATGTATGGAAAAAAGTCTGAAATATGAAGGTGGTTTTGGAAATGTGTACTAGGTGTGTGAACTGTTCTAAATGGTACTAAATTTGGAACTGTTGGCAGCAGGAATCGAAAAGTGCTAAATGATACTAAATTTGGTCAGTGGGTGGGGATAGAGCTGAAATCCTGAAATTTGACAGGAATATCACTCTTGGAGTCTGTAGTTGAGGGAAGGAGGCGGTTTTAGAAATACGTACCATGAACGTACGAAGATGCCACAAAATGTGAGATAGACATGAAATTCTGAAAGTTGGTATATATACTCTTGGTATATAGTTTGAGTTAAGGAGGTGGATTTGGGAATTGGGATTGTACAATGATTTGACTCATATCCTCCTCGGCACATTTCAAAATGAAAGATTTTGAAGACTTTTTGGTAAACATTACGAGTTTCATGAATATTTAAAATGTTGACCCTTTTTGGGTAGTTACCAGAAGGAGTGGACCGATATTTCCCATCTTCATAGCAGATTTTGTGTTAGCAGAAATAATGGGATGTGTGAAATATAATGACAACCGGATGCTTCATATATATTTAGAATTTTGGCCCTTTGTGAGGGAGGTACCAGAAGGTACCGATGTTGTCCATTTTGACCTAACCATGCAAATATTAGGATTTGCAAATTTGGAGCAAATCGGATCATCCTTTCTCTCCTTGTGCAGTAAAATATTTTCTTTGAAAAAATAGTCCATTTGTAGGGGAGGCATCAGAAGGAGTGGGGCTTTGATAATAATATTACGATTTACCAAACTTGGACCAAATCGGATACTTCCTTCGAGGGTTATGGTGCGCACCAGGCAGACAGACAGGCGGATGGACATCGCTTGATCGACTTCAAATGGCAGAGGTATTTTCGATACATATGTGATGCCCGATATCAAATATCAATGTTATGCAGTGCATATTACGCATGTTAGGAGTTATAGCTATATCTGAACCGATTTGAACCACGCTTGATTTACTTGCTTCTATACAGAATTCGGTCGGATGTGCCAAAATTCAGGTCATTTGCACTGATATTGACCATATGATGGTCAATTAAGCCGAAATCGGTATATATATTTAAATTTGCTCAAAAATGGAGCAATTCTCTGCAAAGAAATCAATTATAATTAATTCGATCAAAAGTGGGAAAAAAAATTACAAAGGATCTGCCAGATCACAATTTCATTTACAAAAATCAAAGAAATTAATCGAAATCTAGGATATGATTTCAAAGTTCTGAAATAGATAGGAAATGAACTTGTATGCTAAACCAGAATATACAAGATTTATGACTTATCAGGGTATAGGTTCGTTCGAACATATAATTTTCTTTCAAATAAAATATTCACTGTGCAAGTGTTCATCATAAATTTAAATGCCGTTGGTGTGTGGCAGTTTTTTTTTTCTTCAAAATTGTAAGACCGCCACTACCTGACTGTTTGACAAACGTGTGTGCCTGTTCTGCACTTCTTCACCACACTCTCTCCCATATTGGTGGTGATAACATCAACGGGGCAGTTGTTGACAATGAAGCACAATGTTAATATCTCTTATTTCACTTGTACTTGCTTTTGGGGGGTAACAAGTTTTTTTTTTTTTTTGGCGTCTATTCTTTATGATTTTTATGCCTATTCCTATTCTATTTGACATCATTGAGAATAATATCTGTCAAAGTCTACACATCTCGCTGGGGAACAACAATTGACAAAAAAAATGTTGAAACTAAGTACGACGAAGACGACAATGATGTTGATGGGTGATGGCAATGATGACGATGACATACAAACAATTTACTTCCCGATAACGAATAAAATAGAAAAACCAAACAAAAAACAACAAAAATATAAACATAAACCCCAAAGAACGGGGGAAACAAAATAGAATAGACAAAATGAAGGACATTTTTGTTAGAAAAAAAAAAAAAAACACTGGGTATGTATGAATCGAAAATTCGCTGTAAGATTTGAAAGAAGAGAAAAGTTCATTGTATGAAATCATATAATGTGAATAGTGAAACAGTCAGTTGCCATAGATTTGTGATGGGATGGTAATGCATTTACTTCAGGAGTATGACAATTAAATGTCATCCAATGCATATTTTGTAATGTCCGGTAGATGGAAATTTAATTTTGTGTTACAGTCGAAAATTGTCGTTACATGAAGATAGCAGCAAATCATATTATTTCTGGCAGATTTTTATCGATCATGAATTACATAAAGATTCAATATGATTCAATATTGAAAATATTGTCGTTACTTTAACAACAATAGAATTGTGTGGTCTTTAATTGGGGTCTACCTACAACAAATCAAAAAAAAAAAAAAGATTGATTGTAGGGTTCTTATTAACAAAAATGTATGTTATTTATACCCTACAATACTATGTGTTGATTTAATTGAGCCAAAACTTATGTAACACCTCGAAATATTGGTCCCCACATTAGAAACTATATATGTCTGTCTGTCCTTGTTAAAATTAAATCCAACGACAGTTCGCAATTATAGTTCGATTCTCTCGAAATGTTGCATTTAGGGGGGGGGGGGGGGGGAGAGGGTGTTGTTGGGTTACATTTACAGACCAATCGACTCGGAATTTAGAATGGGTATACAGTTTAAGGCAGAAGTCAATCAATATGGATGGTCATCAAATAATATTTAGTCTAATACTTATGTAAAATATACCGAAAATTCCATTGAACCGCGAATATTTTTAATTTCAGCAGAATCGAAAGTACATGAAAAGGTCACTTCTGACCGATACATTAATGCTTATATCCAAGATATCACATATGCAACAGAATATATACATTTTCTTTTATCAAAGAGTGGATGTTAGAACACTTATAACTCAAGAACTTCTGGATGACTTTGACAATTCTCAACAATTCAGAATAGCCGTTTTGCGGCATGTCCCAGTAGTCGGCACTTTTTATTTTTAACCCCAAATAAATGAAACTATTATAACTAAATGTATTTTGTTTACTTCAAATAAATTGTCAGCAATCTTTGTGTACAATTTCGCTAAGAAAACATGATTTATTCTAATAAAAATTAAATTTTTGTCTGTGAAGGTCCTCAACAATCCATATTCTTAAGAAATTACAATAAAGACATCGAATCAGTTTAACTAAACAAAAATATTATATTTTAATGAATTAATTTATTATTATTATTAATTGTTCTTACAAAAAAATTGCTATGCCGACTGTTGGAAAATGGCATACCGACGATTGGCAAGTGGTGCCGACTACTGGTAAAAAAAGCTTTGTTTTAATAAAACTACAAATTTATGAAATTTAATAAAAAGTTATTAAAACTTTATTTTTTATTATTACCCTACATCGAAAATTAGATGCTAACAAAAATACGAATATTTCTCTGCAATGTTTTGTGATATTTTCTTCGGGGTATTATGTTCAGGTCGCAATTATCGTCCGATCTTTACGAAATTTTGCATGGTAGCAGAGTTAAGATCGGAATAGAATTCTATTGTTTTGGAAGATGTATAAATGGATCAAAAAAATTAAAATTTTCCTTATTTTTCAGACGCTTTGCAGGTCACTATTAAAAACCAAAACACACAGAATTTTACATGAAGTAAGAGTTTAGAACAGGGCAGAAGCCCAACATTTTGGATGGCCATTCATTGTATTTAACGGGTGAAATGGACCATAATTTTTGTGTGAAATTGTGCTAAATTGGGCTGTAATCAAAAATCAAAAACGAAATCTACAAAATGGAATTTGGACCTAAGGAGGGTTCCACAATGGTACCACATATTCGGCTCCGCGCGTCTATAGCTTCCCTTACTTTTTAATTTTACATATGAGGTATACATTTTTTTTGTTCAGAGACTGTCAAAGGAATTTGATCTAAAATAAAACTTTTCCTAAAATAATCATGTATAAAGGGAGACTTTGGTCTCGGACTGGATACGTGTTAAATTAACAGTAAAATAAACAAAGCCATAATTTTCAAATTTAGTACATAATTTTGAATATTATTTTCATAATAAAATATTGTATCTAGATATTGACACCTTTTCTCTAAAACGAAATTTTATATTATATTCAGGCGTCAACTCGAACAAAAAATCCGAAGAAAAATTGATAAAAAAAACAAGTAAAAAGTATCTGCTTATTTTGATGACAGATATATATCATCAGCTTATGACTGTTAATAAAATATATTTTGACTTGATTATTCAAAATGTTTACCAATCATTGGGCTGGTACCAAAGGAATGGGCTAATATTTTGTATATGACCACAATTTGATATAATTATCTCTTTGGGGGTAGTTGTACACATTTTTTTGGAAAATGTTGAATTTTTGATGAGGTAGGGTATAGAGTGTATAAATAATGCAAATAGAAATATTGACATATGCAATAATTAATTATTTCAAGTTTGAAAGGATTAATAGATAACAAACATTTCTTATATTTCGTGGTGGAGGTACCGTATGGGGTGGATCGAAATATTCCATATTTTACCTAAATCTATGGCTTATAGAAATATTATTATTATTTACCCTTTTTGGTTGGAGGGCCTTAAAGAATGGGTCGATGAGTTCCATATTCAAATAGAACTAATATCGTTGAAGGTATTGCATTGTGCGAAACAAACTTCGAATAATTATTTTTAATTTTATTGCATTTAACGTTGCCCCTTTTGGAGGGAGATATCAAAAGAAGACGGTCGATATTCACATCAGATTTCGATTTTAGTCAAACATTGAGATATACTTAGTTTAAAGAGAATCGAAGACTTGGTTCGCATACTATAAGCGTTATAAGTAAATCTTTTTGTGGGAGGTACCAGAAGGGGTGGATCGATATATTCCATATTTACACCAGATCTTGTGGTGATACACCAGATGATTGAAAAATATCGGATGCTTATTTCACCTTTTATGAGCGTCCGTGTTATTCAATATTTTTACCAGTTGTGGGGTAGGTACTAAAAGAAATTTTCCGATCTATTAGTTCTTGATAACAGATTTTGTGTTTGTTAAAGAATTGGGAATTGCGAAATTTGAAAACCTTTGGATACTTATTTCACATTTTATAAGAGAAACGATTAATTTAAATTTAGACCCTTTGTGGGTGAGGTACCTCATCAAGTGAACATATATAAACCATCTCTATACTACATCTTGTTTTGATAAAATTATTCCGATTTTGGAAACTTAAAAAAAATCGAACACTTATTAAGGGTCATAATTATTTCAATATCGAGTGAATAGCATTATATGGAAAGCCAATTGCATAAACAAGTTCGACTAAAATCTTGAAAATACTGAATATCTTGGGGGTAATTCTATATGGGGGCTATATGCTCTAGTAGGCCTATTTACCGAAATTTTTTTCCCAAGCTCTTAAGTGTCTCTTAGGAACTTCACATATCGAATTCCAGAAAACTCCAATGCAAAATGTGACAAAAACAAAAAATCAAAATGCCAAATATTGGGTGGTACCGTGGGGCTATACGATATTCCGGACCTACATAGACCATTCCCTTTCAGGGGGTAAAGTACCCGAGATGAACTTCATGCGCAAAATTTCAGACACAGTTCAGAAACCGTTATATAAGGGATATATAATATCCAGGACTGATATAGCCCATTATCGGACTTGACCGGTCTACAGGCAAAAATACTGAAATGTGCAAAATTTTAGCTGTCTATCTTAATTCGATTCGACTCTAGGGTGATTACAACAGACGGACGAACCGACAGGGCTAAATCGTGTTAGAATTTTACACCAATCGAGAAAATATGTGTACTTTGTACGGTCTAAAATCAATATTTCGATGACTTACTAACGGAATGACAATATTAATATACCCTCCATACTATAAATGTGAAAAGTATAAAAACTAGGAAATATTTTCGGTTTTTTTTTAACAGTTAGAATAATCATAACTCAAGGATTGGGGGTATAAATCTCTCGGCAAAACTGACTGATAGTATTTAACTTGTTTATATAAAGATTCTGAGAATTATCGTGCAATTTTATGAAGAATATGTCTGTTTTTGACACCTTCCGCCTAAAACGAAATTTTATGTCATCTGCAGGCGTTCACTCACAAAAAGTCCAAGGCAAATTTTTATATCAAAAAAAAATTTTTTTAACAATGATGCGAATATTTATACCCTACACCACAAGGTGGTCAGGGTATTATTTATGTGTCCATTTGTTTGCAACAGGCAAAAGAAAACGAGATAGGCACATAGTTCCTTTTGATGATCTGCATAGAATCACATTCCGAGTCGATATATGCATGTCCGTCCGTCCATGTATTTTTGTAAACAAAGTACAGGTAGCATTTATTGCCCGATTCGGATGAAATTTTGTACAAATAATTTGTTTGACCCAAGGACGAACCCTATTGAAACTGGAGATAATCGGTCAAAATTTAGGTATAATCGGCCCAAATAGTATGGACTTTTTCACGTACGACCAGATTTGACAGGAAAATAAGTTGATCGAAGTCGGTTCAGATATAGATATAGCTCCCATATATATATATATATATATATATATATATATATATATATATATATTATTTCTTCCCTCTGCAGTGTAATATGCACTCGGCAACAACGATATTTGGGGAAATATATCAAATATAACTCAGAAATACACTTGTTAAATTTAATCGAGATTGGGTAATATTTGGATATAGCTCCCATACATTTCTTCGTCCGATTTGCCTTTTATTGTGCAACAAACGTGTGCTATTAGCACAAATGAAAATATAATTTGCCCTGCATACAGCTTAGAAATACCTTTGCCAGATTTTATCGAGATCGGTTCAGATTTAGATATAACTCTCATATATATCTATCCGATTTCAAGTTAATTGTGCACCAAATGGATAATACAAGCCCGAATTAAAACGAAGCAAATGCCTAGACAAGTAAAAATCGATTCAGAGCAGGATATCCCTACCATATATTAGTTCCTTTGGATTTTGTAATTATTACAATAATCATAGTTGGTATGATTTAATACTCAGAAATTCCCCATTAAAACTTTTATTTGTAATGTGAAGTTCTACTAAATTTGCAAAGTGGTGTAGGGTATCATAAAGTCAGCCCTGCCCGACTTTAAGATTGTCTTTACTGGTTTTTCGATGTACAAGTAAAATAGAGATTTCTTTTCTTTAAAGACTTATGCTCAAATTTTATGAAGAATGTTGTTGTCTTTAACGTCATCCTTGTGACATGATGCTTTGTTTTGGAGATATTTGCACATACCCATACAAAGTATGGCTTTGACACTAAAATGTGTTTGAACATATGGCGTTTAGGTCAGATTTTGGCTCTCCACTTTTTCTTGGACCCATAGTAGAATAATAATTTACCTATAGAAGAGTTAAGGTTAGTTCTAGCCATATTAAAAAATAAAAAAAAAACGACTAAAATATCTCTTCTTTGAATGGCTGAAATTTTCGACCAAAATATTGCTCGTATTTTTATCTGCAATATTGCCGAAGACACTACATACCTAAAATTCATAAATTCCTAGGAATCTTAATCCACCAATTTCCAAATGTTTTTTCAGGGAGGGGTGGGGTCTTATCCCCTTTATTTAGGTTAATTTCCGATGTAAAGTTTCACATGTCTTCTCTTTTTCGCTTCAATTTCATTATTTCCTTGAAAATTCGTAATTTCTTTTTTATATTGCACAGTGTTATTGACTGAGCCACATACTAAATTTCAGAATCCTTGATTGTACTACAGATGACTCCAATAATGAATTATAACTCAACTGTCACAATTTCCTGAAACCCGACTGTAACTAAGGGACCTTAACAAATTTCTTTTGTTTATTTTTTTTCTCTTTAGTTTCGACCAATTTGACTTCCTTCGTTTTCGTCCCATTCTTAATATTTGTTGCAAAACTTTTGTGGAATATAATATTTTTTATTTTTCGCAAAAAAACAACTTTGACTTTTTCTCAACAATGCCATTCAGAAAACTACAAATGAAATATTAGAAGAAGAAAACCAAGAAAAAAAAAAAAAAAAACGAGCAGATTAAATGGAAACATAGCCAGATAGAGCGGCAATTTTTGTTCTAAGCAACGAGATTGAGGACAGGAAAACATTTTTAAAAAAAGGGCTACTAACAGCAACAATAGAAAAAAACAAGATTACTGTGACACACATGAAAGTCAGTTATGCCACGAAGGTCAACATGGCTAGAAAGAGGAGAAATCATTTGATAACAGCCCCCCCCCCCCCCCCCCATCACTCCAAAGAAATGGTTAAGTAAGAGAATCAACAACAATGGACCCCTTTGTCATCAGCAGTCAACAGTAAACGGAAGTAGGTAGCAGCATCAGTCCAACAATTATGATTGTGTTCCTGTTCTAGTTGTGTCTTAGTAATGGGTGGGTGTCTGCATGGGAGGGCGTTCCATCCGTTGCTAGGAGTACACGCAGTAAACTCTAATGAAAGCAGAATGTTTTCAAAACTGTCCAGCAGCTTTTTAAGACGGATTAAAGTTAACAATGAATGCATCGTTGGCTGTTTTCTCCGTTGTCGTTGTCGTTGTTGTCACTGTTTTTGTTTTGGCTTTAGTTTTCTTCCTCTTCTTCGTTCGCTTTGTTTGCTATGCTTTCGCTTCGTTTCGTCTTTGTAACATTTTATTATTTTCATTGCTGAGAATCCCTTTTTTTTGAAGAAGTCCTTTCCGTTCGTTTTATTTCAAATGAATGTGTTTGCTTTTGCAACGCGCCGACAAACAAATGGTTGGATGGCTGGGGTCGGCTGGCTGGCTGGCCTGGCATTGAAACTATTTTAAAGATTTTAAATTAAGATTAGAATTAGTTTTTTTGTTGCTGTTGTTGTCGACGTCGTTTCTTTTGTTTGTTGGAATGGACTTAAGGACGACAAGTGAAAAAGGATTAGATCCAATTGTTTTGGCACGGCAATTTGCTTAAAGCTTTATTTACTTAAATTGGGTGGATTTTGGGTGTTTAATTGAAAAATGTTTAATGATTTGTATAACCTCCACCATAGCATGGAGGGTATATTAAGCTTTCCCATCCCGTCATAAAATTTAAAATCCACAAATATTTTTGATCTTTTAATCATTATTGCGACATTATTGATCGGAATTGTATTGCTTCTGACAGAAAATTGCGTATGAAGGACCAGGCCTTTGTATAGCCCCCATCTAACGGTACCTCCTAGCTTCTGACAGAAAATTGCGAATGAAGGACAAGGTCTTTGTATATCCCCCATCTAACGGTACCTCCTTAAATTCGGTATTTTGATGATTTTTGCGACATTATTCACCGGAATTTTTTTTTTTTTGTCAAATTTCATATTTGCTGTTCGTAACGGGTACTACAGTCTGTGACAGGAAATTGACTGTGCGGGTTTACGTCTTCGTATATCCCACATAGAACAGTACCTCCCTATATTAGGTATTTGGAAGATTTAAACGATATTATCCACCAGAATTATTTAAAATTTCGCACTTGCACTTTCAAATAGTGAGATGAAAAACTGCAACCAACTTCAGACTGCTGTCATTTCTAAGCCACTCGTCCGACAGCTGCTCAAATTATTCCAGTGACAGCTCATTATATTGGTTACAAACGTACAAAAGCATTTTGGTGAGAATTTTCCAGAAGACAAGTTATTCGTGATGGAATTCAAGCGTGATAGTGTGATTCATTATACATATTTGGATGGAAAACCACAAGTGGCTGTCGTTAGAGCACGCCAGCATTTAAAAGTGAATAAATCTTTTGTGTCTCGCACCATCGCTCGTTACCGTGACACTGGTAGCCTATAGCCGTAGCCCGACGTCAAAAAGTGGACGGAAGAAAACAGCAACATCAGCAGAAATGATTCCAAAAGTAAAGAAGCGAATTGATCGAAATCCGTGTCGCAGTGGCCGAAAAATGGCTCGTGAGCTGAACATATCGCAATATTCCAAATATTAAAAAATGAGCTCAGGGTAAAGCCATTGAAATTCCAAAAAGGGCAAGAAGTTACACCGCAACAGAAAGAAAATAGACTCAAAAGAGCTAAAGAGTTGCTTCGCTTGGCCGAAAATGGTGAACTGCCGGATTTGGTTTGCTCTGCTCCGATGAGAAAACTTTCGTTGTCCAGCAGTTTATAAACAAACAAGATGTTTATGTTTACTTGCCAAAGAGGTCAGCTGAAAATGTGCACCTTCGGTTGGCCACCACAACTCAAGCGCCGGCTGGCCATGGTGATGGTGTGGGCCGCCATAACAGCCGATTGTCGCTCTCCGTTGGTATTAATCGACCGTGGCATCAGAATAAATGCCGAATATTATCGCGAAAATATTCTGGAGGGTGTATTAAAGCCTTTAGCACGCAAACATTTTGGCCACAGACCTTGGACATTCCAACAGGACTCAGCACCATCGCACTCTGCATGCGCCACCGAGAATGGTTACGAAATGGTGTTCATCGCTTCATTTCTAGCGCACAATGGCCACCAATATCTCCGGATACCAATCCGTTGGACTATTGTGTCTGGAGTTTTTTTTTTTTTTGGAAAGCAAGGTTGGCACTAAAAAATACCAAAGTGTGGATCACTTCAAGCAAGCGCTTCGCCGGGAATGGGCTAAAATACGACGATTTTATTGACCGTTTGAAGGCCATTATTCGTGCCAAAGGTGACCAAATCGAACAAATTTAAACTTATTGTAAAATAGAACAGTGTTTGGCTTGCTTGTTTGGGATACCATAGTATTTTGTTGTTGCAAAATCGTCAGGCAAAATCCCATTATTGTTGTTTTTATAAAAACAACGTTTGTTTATTAGTGGAGAACGACGGTAATGTTTACCAGGGGGTAAGGCAGGGAATACCTAGGTTTCGGAGAGAGCCACCAATCCTCATCAGTTCCTTTGTTTCTTGTCTGGGATATTCTCCCCAGAAGTTATTTTAAAAAATAACTTCTATGACAAAAAACATTTTTTTACCCAAGTGACGAGATCGTAAGCTCAATAGAAGAGGAACAAAAGAATTGCATAAAACTAAAATTCTTTTGGAAAATCTTCTAAATCTTACAACCGCACTTATAAACATTTACATCTTTCTCCACTTGTTATGCTTTCGTTCAACCTGATTTTGCAACAACAAAATACTATGGTATCCCAAACAAGCAAGCCAAACTCTGTTCTATTAATAGACACAGGCACGGTCGACGAAGGGGTTTTTGTTGTAACGACAAAACAAACTTACATGGTTATGTTACTTCGTTCAGGTTGAACGAAAGCATAACAAGTGGAGAAAGATGTAAATGTTTATAAGTGCGGTTGTAAGATTTAAAAGATTTTCCAAAAGAATTTTAGTTTTATGCAATTCTTTTGTTCCTCTTCTATTGAGCTTACGATCTCGTCACTTGGGTAAAAAAATGTTTTTTGTCATAGAAGTTATTTTTTAAAATAACTTCTGGGAAGAATATCCCAGACAAGAAACAAGGGAACTGATGAGAATTGGTGGCTCTTTCCGAAACCTAGGTATTCCCTGCCTTACCCCCTGGTAAACATTACCATCGTTCTCCACTAATAAACAAACGTTGTTTTTATAAAAACAACAATAATGGGATTTTGCCTGACGATTTTGCAACAACTTATTCTAAAATTTGATGCTATTTCCGACATTTTTTGCTTTCATTCAATAAAATTTAAAAAAAAGAAGTAAGCAAAGGCTATAGTCGTGCGGGACCGACCACGTGATACCCTACAACACTACAATATGTTAAAAGTCCCTTTATGTCCAAATCCATTTTGGAAGAATTCGCTTTTGAAATTATGTCACAGAGCACTGCCCAGATATTACCCTCAACTTTTTGACCAGGGACATTTGCCCAATATTGACGCACTCCATCGTGCTGTTAGTTGTTGTGGTCCATTTTACAGCTAAATAAAATTCAATGGTCATCTAAATTGCTAGAATTGTTCCCTGTCCTTAACTCTCTTCACAGGCGTGTCGATGGGCTTCAATTGTGAGATCGGGAATTTTTTTCTATTTTTTGGTAATTTGAACACCTAAATATTTTGCAATCATGTCCAAAAGCAAGAGGCCCCTCTGTATCTCTAAATTTATACTCATCTATATGATTTGCTTGTCTATAATATTTGGCTATATTCGTCAACGAAATAAGCATAAAAAAGCCAGAAGTTCGCCTTTTGTTTATTTCGTATATCGCCTGTTGCTCACTGTCCTGAACTTTAACTTCATGCGCGATTTCGTAGCCTTTGATTTTTATTTGTGACCTTTATAACGGCTGCAAAATCAGGAACATTTTTAGTTGTTGGTCCATTTCAACCCCTAAATATATTGCGGACATCTTTGAAAACAATAGGCCTAGCCCATCTGAGCCCAACCCTATCCTTGTGAAAATTTTCGTGAGGATCGGACGACAATTGCAATCTTTATATAATAAAACCAACCTTTGTTGTAAGGTGAAAAAATATTACAAAATGTATACTTCAATATTATGAGTCAAATTTAAAACAATTGCATGCGATAAAAAATATGAAAAAATAAAAAAATGTCACAAAATACTACAAAATGTTAATATACATCTTTATTGGCATATTTTTCTGCGATTTCTTTAGATTTTATACTTTTATGTCAAGAGGGCATTCTGAATTGCAGAAACTTGTCAAAATCGGTCCAGCCATTCTTGAGATATAAGCATTCTAGGTCACATTCCCTTCCTTTGTCTATATACATTGTATATATTTCGCTGCTTACATCCGATATATTTACTATCGGTATCTACGTAACGGTCGGAATTGACCTATTCGTCTATTTGTGATTTCTGCGGGATTAAAAATGGAAAATTTTACTTTTATTTAACACAAATGTTATGGTCTATTTCACCCACTAAATAATACCTGATGACCATCCAAATTGGAAGACTTCTGCCTAGCCCTAAGCTCTAGCCTCATGCTAACTTCCGCGTCGATTGGTCTATAATTACGACATGTAGAGCAACTGCAAAATCAGGAAATTGTTCAGTTTTTGGTCCATTTCAACCCCATAAATATTATGCGATCATCTCGAAAAGTAAAAGGATTCTGTTCTGGACCTATCCCCACCTCCATTATAAATTTCGTGAGGATCGGGCCATAATTGCGACCTGTAGAATGATTACAAATTAACCTGAACCGACGGACAGACGGACATACATAGCTAGATCGACTCAGCTCGGCGAGATAGGAAGATCCATATATACTTTCCTTTGTGGGAAACCAATATTTCGAGATGTTACATAATTTTTGGCCCAATCAAACTTATAATACCCCCAACATAAAGTGTTGTAGGGTTGTAGACATTTTTTTATCTCACCCTGTATATATACTTTAAGTTCTGCGTGAGTAAAAATTCGTTCTGCTATAAACATCCTCTGAAGATACAACTTGCTATTCTGATGGTCTTGACAATATTTTCCAATAGAATTGGTTCTTATTTTGTATTTATTTTGGTTTCTCAGGGAGTACAAGAGCTCTGGAAGATATGTGGTCCGGAGAATTGAATGCTGACTCAAACTTTCGACGTCGACACTATTTGTGAATATTTTGTTTGCAAAATATTTTTTGTCACCATTAGGACCTTCAAAATGATGTTGAAAGACATTTTGACTTCAAAAGTGCCCCTCCCAATGCTTTAAATCGATGAGAACGTGAATGGTTTGGAGCATTCCATGTGTGCTAAAACTAAACAGAAATTCAAGGGAGTCCAAACTGAGCGCAAAGTAATATTTTACCAAACTTCCAGTTGGTACGAAGAGGCTATGCATTAGGCCACTTCATGTGGTGAAAGGATTTGAAATGCATGAATATCATATTCAAGATAATGTAATCTCTGTTTTTTTTTTTCAATTCGAACATTGTTATGTTTCAGCCAAACTCTATGAATTTTTCTTTGAATTCACTTGGCGGATTTATGCTTAAAACCTCTTTATTCTATTTTCTTATTATTCAATGCCATCGACTTATGTCACCAGCTGAGGAATTTAATTTAAATGCGGTTACACCTGGAGCCATTTTGAAATGATTATTACATTTTTCTATAATCCACCCTTGAGGTCAGCTTAGCTGCAAAATTAATATGATTAAAAATTCGTTTATAATGAAGAAATGTCCAACCCCTCCACCATAAATCAATAAACTTAATTGGAAAACTCGAAGAACTGCTCTCAAGAGGATCTTCTCTGCCATCCATCCTCTTGAACTCAGCCACTTTACCACCCACCCATCCACCACGAACGACAAACATTTACACCCCGGGTCAGAGTGAATAGTAATTAGCAAATTATTAGCACTTAAAACGATTTAAACGAATGCAGAGAAATTCGATAAAGAGGGAGAAAATACTTTTTATCGGCACTTTTACTTTGTCGTGACTTCGTCTCTTCTCCTCGCCATTGAATGTCCGGTAAGGCATTTACCTTGACTCTTTGAAGGGGGCGTAGATTTCATAACAATGGGCATAATGCTTCAAGTGTCAATGTGTACTTGTCGCTATTGATGTGTAGGAGCGTTGTTTTTCCACCTTCGACGATTGCACCGCGGCGATATGAAGAAAAATATGGGGGACTTGGTTCGCGTTGTGAATGAAGGCTATGCAAAACGTTTAGCATAAATTATTCGAAGGCAAGTTGTACTTATTGTGCATAATAAATTATGTTTTAGGGGTACACGCACACATACACACACACATTTTTTCATTCCTATGAATATTGGGGTGGTGTGGATTTTTTTGCGGAAAAATAAAAGAAGTTAGTTTTTTTTTAATTCCCAAATAGAGTTGGGCTAAAATTATGTGGTCCAATAATGAAAAAATTTTGCTTCTCACTGATTATCGAAGTACCTATCCCTATCTGTTTCCTCTGTCCTACCCTAACAAACGTCTGCTGAAAACAACATAAACATGAAGGGGACAACTTTTGCCAACTATAACAGACGACAATAATTCATACAATTTATTAATGTTATTAAAAGCATTAGCAACAGCAAGAACAACAACAAAAACAACTAAAGCAGAACCTTTTACCTACCACAAGCCATTTTTCATAAGCCAGGCAGGCAGGAAAGCAGCTTGGCAAAAAGGAGTGAATCGAACAATAGAAAATGAACGAAAATAGAGAAAAAAATGAAAAATGCAAAATGACGAAGGACATTCATTGCTAGACGACGTTAGATAAAGTCGCAAAGTTTGATTCACAGTACAGACGGGGCCGAGCGAAAAACTATTTATGGCTGTGAATGTTTTGAACCCAAGAGGGAATGAATGATGGAACTAATATTTTTTGCTGCATTAATGGGGGTGTTAATTGTACGAGGTTCCTTAGTAAAGTTTGCGAACGGGAAATATGGCCAGGAACTTTGCCAGGTCTAATATCAGGGAGTACCTTTATACCAGGGCTCTACCAAAAGATGGATATATGTTGTCAATTTTTATACCTTACACCACAAAGTGGTCAGGGTATTATGTCTTTGTGCATTTGTATGTAACATGCAAAAGGAAACGAGATAGACCCATAGTTCCTTTTGATGATCTGCATAGAATCGCATTCTGAGTCGATTTATGCATGTCCGTCTGACCGTCCGTCTGTCCATGTATTTTTGTGAACAAAGTACAGTTCGCATTTATTACCCGATCCAGATGAATTTTTGGCCCAAGGACGAACCCTATTGAAATTGATAATCGTTAAAAATTTAGATATAGCTCCCGTCCGATATATCTTTGTCCGATTTGCCTTTTATTGTGCACCAAACGTGTAATATCAGCCCGAATCGTATGAAATGTTGCACATACAACCAAATTAGGCCTGAAAATAAGTATGCCAAATTTGAAATCGGTTCAGATATAGCTATAGCTCCAATATATATTGTTCATCCGATTTGTTATTTTTGTCCTCCGCAGCCGTAACAACAAAATTTGGGGAAATATATGAAATACAGCTCAGAAACATTTGCTAAATTTTATCGAGATCAGTTCAGATTTGGATGTGGCTCCCATATATAACTTCGTCCGATTTACCTTTGATTGTGCACCAAACGTCTAATATTTGCCCAAATTGGATGTAATTTGGTACTTACGACCGAATTGAGTCTAGAAGCTTGTATGTCAAATTTGGTGAAGATCGGTTCAGATGTAACTCCCATATATCTTGTTCATCCGATTTGTTATATTTGCTACCCACAGCCGTAATATGCACTCCGTAACAACGATATTCTTGGATGGAATGTATAGAAAATCTCTTATGTATGAATACATATAGAAGGTGTCCCACGTATCGAGCCTTTAAGGCTTTTTAAGTATTCTAGGTAAAGGAGAGTATTCTAGGTATAGAAGATAAACAGAAAGTCTCATAGGTATTATAGAACCTTTGAAGATATAAATAATTATAAAAGGACTATCGTCTATAGAAGGAATTCCATGCAGGAGATCTTCTATGAAGGGAAGACTTAAAGATGGTGTAACAGGTCACAAATTATAGTAGCTCTTCTATAAATAGGAGACAGAAAAAGGTTTTCTTCTATGTTTTGCGGACTAGTAGAACATATTCTGAATGTCGAAAACTTTAACCATAGAAGACACACAGCAGGTTTTGTACGTACAGGGTGAGATTAAAACTGAACCTACTTCAGACTGCTGTCATTTCTAAGCCACGTCCGACAGCTGTTAAAATTATTCCAGCTACAGCTCATTATATTGTTTACAAGCGTACAAAAAAAATTTTGGTGCGAATTTTCCTGAAAAAAAAGTTATTCGTGATGGAATTCAGGCGTGATAGTGTGATGTCCTTATATTTGGCTGGAAAACCAGAAGTAGCACTCCAGCGTTTAAATGTGAATAAATCTTTTGTGACTCGTATCATCGCTCGTTACCATTATACTGGTAGTGTAGCCCGACGTCAAGAAAGTGGACGGAAGAAAACAGCAACATCAGCAGAAATGGTTTGAAAAGTAAAGAAGCGACTTGATCGAAAACCGCGTCGCAGTGGTCGAAAAATGGCTCTTGAGCTGAACATATCGCAATATTCCATTCGGCAAATTTTGAAATATGAGCTCGGGGTGAAGCCATTGAAATTCCAAAAAGTGCAAGAACTTACACCGCAACAGGAAGAAAATAGACTCAAAAGAGCTAAAGAGTTGCTTCGCTTGACCGAAAGTGGTGAACTGCAGAATTTGGTTTTCTCCGATTAGAAAACATTCGTTGTCCAGTAGTTGGTAAACAAACAAAATGATCGTGTTTACTTGCCAAAGAGGTCAGCTGAAAATGTGCACCTTCGGTTGGCCAACAGAACTTAAGCGCCGGCCATGGTGATGGTGTGGGCCGCCATAACAGTTGATGGTCGCTCTCCGCTGTATTAAGCGACCGTGGCCTCAGAATAAATGCCGAATATTATCGCGGCAATATTCTGGAAGGTGTATTAAGCCTTGGACACGCAAACATTTTGGCCGCAGACCTTGAAAATTCCAACAGGACTCAGCACGCGCCACTCAAGAATGGTTACCAAATGAGGTTCCTCGCTTCATTTCCAGCGCACAGTGGCCACCAAAATCTCCGGATATCAATCCATTAGACAATTGTGTCTGAAGTATTTTGGAAGGCAAGGTTGGCACAAAAAAAAAATACCAAAGTGTCGATCACCTCAAGCAAGCGCTTCGTCGGAAATGGACCAAAATACCGCAGAGCAACATTCTGGCAACGTGTGACGGTTTCATTGGCCGTTTGAAGGCCATAATTCGTGCAAAAGGTGACAAACAGATCTAAACTTATTCTAAAATTTGATGCTATTTCCCCCATTTTTGCTTCCATTCAATAAAATTAAAAAAACATGTGAAAAAATGCCGTTTGTCTTTATTACAGTTATTCTATCTCACCCTGTATATGACACATTTCCAAACCACCGCCAAATACAGACTACACATGATCATCGGCCTTGATAACAATTTTTAGCACTATCTGCTCAAATACAGTACCATTCAGTACTTTCAGTACAATTATTGTACACATTTTCACAACCACATTTATCGGTTAACCCTAAGCCAAACTAGCCCGAATTTCGTACCACATAGTACTGTTCGCACACTTAGTACACATGTAAAAATCACCCCAAAAATCAAACTTTTTTTACAGCCTTGATTTGAAGGTTTTAGCTCAATTTTCTCTGAATTTAATTCCAAGTGTTGAAATAAGTTGACTTCAAGTGGATAAGAGCGAATAATGCTGGAGGATAATTTCGAAATTTTCATATTCAACCTCGTTATTAACTGAATGCATAATATCCATCCCCATCAGCAGGCAATATCCTTTTGCAATGACAATGAAATACATTCACGTGGCTTACAAGGCAATGTCAGTTACTACGTGGTCTCGCAGCTATTTTCATATATATGAATAGAGGAGCCGACCTTAAAGCACTGCCCTATAGTAGAAGTGTGTTGTATCCTACACATATTTCCCTACAATGCTTGCACGCCTCCATAACTTTCTTCACTGTAGTTGGAAAGCATAAAACTTGAATTATTGCCATTTTTCCTATAAATAGTCGTCTTGGTTGCAGGCTGTTTGAATGCATTACTGCTGCCTCTACTGAAAAAACGTCGCTGTTGCATTAAAGGGTCGAAAGTTGATAATAAATTGTTTTGTGTGCCATAATTAATTTGCCTTCATGTTTACTTCAGCAAAAGTAGCTGCCCTTCCTTTGCCCTTTTCCCCAAAAAATGATGCCGCATCGCAGTGGCGGCATTGTTGTCACCCTCACTAAACATGATGACAATGGTGCCATTTCTGCAAGAGAATTGCTGAAATACCAACATCATTATGGCAGCCACATTGTAGTTTTCCGCACCGAGAAAGGGTGCAGTTGGTTGACAGGGTTTAAAGCCACAAGAATTGTTGAGTAGTTGTGTTTGAAGTTATTTCATGCGTTGTTGGGAAAATTTGCATTAATTGTTGCTTAAAAATATGTTTTTAATTATTTGATTTTTTTTACTTGCAGCTTCTGGATTTCATCAACACGTAAATACAAAGCACACGTACAATTATTGACTAAAGAGGCAATCAGATGTGCAACCGAGAACAACTGTAAGTATGATGCTACTGGACAAGTTTTGCAACCCTTTTGTTTAAGAGGCGGGCTTTTCTATTGTGTAAAAATATTGTCTAGTGACGTATGTGAAATTATATTCGAATAACAAAAAAGTGTCTATGTAGGAGAGGTGGTAAAATCGTCTTTATCAATCAATAGGATATTTTCACTGGAAAGCTACGTTAAGATTATTGAGATAAATTCGCAGCAACGCCAATTATTTTCAAAACTACAGGTAAAAACGAAAATAATGAAAATAGAACTAAAAACATGATGCACCTGTATCGCCGTTTAGAAAGATTAAATCGGGAGGTAACCAAAATAGCAAAACGATGTTGCTTGGAATCCATGAATTTTTGGAATTATATTCCCGGCAAATCCGGTCGAGTCATTCAATGGGTTTTTAAGGTCCGTTTGCCCAACATTTGGTAGAAAACAGCAACATCAGCAGAAATGGTTCGAAAAGTAAAGAACCGACTTGATCGAAACCCGCGTCGAAGGTGCCGAAAAATGAGCTGAACATATCGCAATATTCCATTTGACAAATATTGAAAACTGGGCCCCGAGCTCAAAAAAGGAGTGATGTATTGGTCTATTGAAATTCCAAAAAGCGCAAGAACTTACACCGCAACAGAAAGAAAATAGACTTGAAAGAGCTAAAGTGCTGCTTCGCTTGGCCGAGTGTTGAGAACTGCCGAATTTGGGTTTGTCCGATGAGAAAACATTCGTTGTCCAGCAGTTTGTAAACAAACAAAATGATCGTGTTTACTTGCCAAAGACGTCAGCTGAAAATGTGCACCTTTGGTTGGCCATCAGAACTCAAGCGACAGCCATGGTGATGGTGTGGGCCGCCATAACAGTCAATGGTCGCTCTCCGATCGTATTAATCGACTGTGGTATCAGAATAAATGCCGAATATTATCGCGAAAATTATCTGGACGTCTTTTAAAGCCTTGGACACGCAAACATATTGGCCGCAGACCTTGGACATTCCAAGAGGACTCAACACCATCGCACTCAGGAGGCGCCACCCTTAAATGGTTACAAAATGAGGTTCCTCGCTTCATTTCCAATGCACAATGGCCACCAAAATCTCCGGATACCAATCCGTTGGACTATTGTGTCTGGAGTATTTTGGAAAGCAAGGTTGGCACTAAAAAATACAAAAATGTCGGTCACCTCAAGCAAGCGCTTCGCCAGGAATGGGCTAAAATATCGCAGACCAACATTCGGGCAGTGTGACGGTTTCATTGATCATTTGAAGGCCATAATTCGTGCCAAAGGTAAACAATTCGAACATACATTTGTTAAACCAAATTGTTGAAAATTCTGCAAATGGATTATATTGGTAAATTTCGTGGTGATTATCCTATATATATGCCAACTTTGTGCCGAATATCTGGAGGTACTGTTATATTGCGCCTATGGTAAAATGTGGACCTATATATACAATATTCTGCCACCAGAGGTAGAATCAATTACAAACTCTTAATTCAACTTCTGTTCAAAAATGGGGCTCAAATCATCAAGATACCGTAAACGGGAGGTACCGTTACAAGGGGGCTTTACCAAAACGTCGACCGATATATCCCATATTCAATACCAACAATCAAATAGTGTCAAATTGCAGCTCTACGTCAGATAATTTGGGTTGTGTCGTGATTTCAAATCGACTAAGATGACTAATGCTTAGAGGTGCAACAAATCGAATGATAAAGGTGGAGGGTATAAAAATGTACATTCCAGCATACAACAGGGTGAGATAGAAAAACTGCAACAAAGTCAAACGCCATAATTTTTACATTATTTTTTTTTTTAATTTTATTGAATGAAAGCAAAAAATGTTGGAAATAACATCAAATTTTAGAATAAGTTTAGATTTGTTTGAATTGGTCACCTTTGGCACGAATTATGACCTTCAAACGGCCAATGAAACCGTCACACGCTGCCCGAATGTTGCTCTGCGGTATTTAGGCTCATTCCCGGCGAAGCACTTGCTTGAGGTGAACGACACTTTGGTATTTTTTAGTAACAACCTTGCTTTCCAAAATACTCCAGACACAATAGTCCAACGAAATGGTATCCGGAAATTTTGGTGGCCATTGTGCGCTGGAAATGAAGCGAGGAACTTTTTTTTCTGTAAAATTCTCACCAAAATGCTTTTGTACGCATGTAAACAATATAAGTAGCAGTCATAGTGATAATTGGCTGTTACAGCTATCGGACGAGTGGCTTAGACATGACAGCAGTATGAAGTTGGTTGCAGTTTTTTTATTTCACCCTATATCGGTCCACGTTTTCGTATAGCCCTATGATCGGTATTTTAATGCTTTTCTCAACATCTTTTCACGAATTTGTTTATTTGTAGTTCGTTACGGGTTCCAGATCCGTTTGCGGAACATTGAACATATAGATCGACGTTTTCGCATATTAATAATCAGCATAAAATTCGATTTATCGATGTCCGTCTATCTATTCGTTTGCCTGTCTGTCTGTTGAAATCACGATACAGCCCAAATTATTTGATGTAGAGCTAAAAAAAAAAAAAATAGGCAGAACAATTTGTATTATGTCTAGGATGGTTGTTGTTGAAAATGAGATATATCGGTCCACGTTTTGGAATAGCCACCATAAAATGATACCTAGCTATATGCTGTATTTTGATTATTTTTGCACATTTTCCACGTATTTGTCTAAAAAGTGGTATTTGTAGTTCGAAATGAGTTCTAGCCCTTGTGGCGGAATATAGTATGTATTGATCCACGTTTTCGTATAGCCCCCACATAATGGTACCTCCAGATATTCACTATTATATTGGTATAAGTAGTTCACAATGTGTGTCCATTCAAGCGGAACATGGTATATATAGGTCAACTTTTGGTGTAGCCCCCATATTACAGTACCTCCCTATATTCGGTGTTTTGATGATTTTTGTTGCAAAAATCGTCAGGCTTAATCCCATTATTATTGTTTTTATAAAACAACATTTTTTTATTAGTGGAGAACGATGTTTACCAGGGGGTAAGGCAGGAAATACCTAGGTTTCGGAAAGAGCAACCAATCCACATCAGTTCCCTTGTTTTTTTGCCTGGGATATTCTCAGAAGTTATTTTAAAATAAATTCTATGATAAAATTTTTTATTGTTCTCCACTAATAAACAAATATTGTTTTATAAAAACAACAATTATGGGATTAAGCCTGACGATTTTTGCAACAACAAAAATGTTTTCTTTACCCAAAGTTGGAGGGTATTAAAAGATCGGCCCGGCCGAACTTTATGTTTTTACTTATTTTTATTTCTCCTATATTCTTTTTTGTTGCGTTCTAAAAGTTTAAATTAGCCCCCATTACTCATCGACAACTTAAAACATCAAAAACAAACATAGGATTTATTCCTTCCTTCATAAATTATTTTCCGTTTAAAAAGACATTTTACTCCCATCATGTGTATCTCCGTAATTCCATATTTTTTTATTTCTATACAAATTTTAGCACTTTAAATTTGTTACACCTTTATGGCTTTTCATCAACATCAACACTTGTTACCACGCTCTGACGTCCTTACTGACGTCGTGTCAGCTTGGAGCCTTTTGTCTTTATTCATTGTAAATGTATTTTTTGTTGATCCTACATCTCACTTTCCAAGCTATACTTGTTTATTTATCTATCTAGGAGACTAAAGAGATGGAGTGAAAGAGAGAGAAGGAGAGAGGAGCATCATTTGTTTGTTTTTTTCTATGTTTCTGTTGTTTTTGTTCTTCCGCTCCTTTGCAATTTCCTAAGTGAAAAATATGTTTTTAACTCTCAAGTGACAATTTCAAGATGACAAATTGCATTTATATGCAAAACACCTTATTTACACTGACAGTTCTTTAAAAACATTTGCTGTCCTTTTTTTTGTTGCTGTTGCATGGCGTTGCTCTGTTGTTATTGTTTTTGTTTCCTTTTTTCTGCTTTCTAGCTGCTATTTCAGCTTATATATCCTTATTCCACTTCAGAAACACTCATCCGCTCACACACACACACTCACCCATACACACATACATACTTAGATGAGCATCTTCAGTACAACTTTGTTGAATGTTAAGTTGTTGTTTTTATTTTTGTGTATTCATCTCATCTTGTTTTTTTTTTCCCTCTTCGAAGGATATGAAAGTGCATATGTCGGTAACGACTACGTCGACGAAGTGATTGAATCTACATGTGAGTATGTCTATAATTCATGTCTCACCTCCCTTCCCGCATCTTCATTTTGTATTTTCCTTCCAATGCTGTTTGGCTTTTCCGACCTCCCACCCCTCAACAAAGTTTAACAGCAATTGCAGCGAACATTTTTTTTAATGATGCATTTTCTCTGTTTATTGTTCGTCTTCTCTGCACACGATGTCTGTTTTTAAACGTGTTGTTGTTTTCCTTCCGGTTTTAGTTATCTGGATTTCATTTGTTTATTTATATCGTTTATTTTTTGTGAAGACAAGACAATTTTTCTGGTCGTAATGTGAATAGTTTGTTGAAATTAATCTAGTTTTTTTATATACATTGCAAAAAAGTTTCAGTCTGTGATAAAAAATGAAGTACAAACAATTATGTGAAGAGAATTACATCTATAAAAGCTTTAATGAAGGTATTTTATCTATTAAAATCTTGATAATTTTGTCTACAGAAGACCTGTAAAAATACTGAATGAGATTTTTTAAAGGTTCAACGGCTGTAGAATGACTGTTGAAAACTGAAGACAAATGAAACATGAAGGTGTTCCATCCTCAAAAAAAGTTTCTGCTTCCTATTCAAAAAAAAAAAAAAAAATAATAATAAATAAATAAATAAATAAATAAAATAAAAAAAATAAATAGTGAATTGCATTTTTATTTCACAGAAGAACTTACGAAGGTCTTATATCAATTGTAGTCTATTTTTTATGGAAAAAATTTTATTATATATATAGAGGAGAAGATATTTTGTATAAAGTGGACCTGTTAAAAAACTTATTTCTATAGAATACCCGTTGGAATTCTTCTATCTAGAATATACCTAGTCAAGGATTTCTGGACATACAAAAGTTGCTGATGTTCTACTATCTATAGGAGATATGTTAGAGGAACTCAATCTATATACAAAACTCCTAATCTATATACGGCATATTTAAGATCTTCCGTGTTTGGAAGACCTCTTGAAGGTTTTCCAACCATACAAATTCTATTAGATATTTTATATCAGAACAAGTCCTGCTGTAGATCTTCTCTCTATAAAAAGCCTGATGAAGACCTGTAGCCCCCCATGGATCAATAATTATACCCTCAGCCATACATGGCGATTTAAAGAAAACTGCAACAAAGTCAAACGCCATAATTTTTAATTTTTTTTTTTTTAAATTTAGTTGAATGAAAGCAAAAATGTCGGAAATAGCATCAACTTTTAGAATAAGTTTAGATTTGTTCGAATTGGTCACCTTTGCCACGAATTATGGCCTTCAAACGGCCAGTGTTATACGCTGCCCGAATGTTGCTCTGCGGTATTTTGGCCAATTCCCGAGTTGGTTTAACTATTGCCATCCAACAAAATGCAAACTTTTTCGGTTCACACCTTCCGATATTTCCCTACTATACCAATACCCACATTGTCATAAACATGTTTTTCAAAACGAAAAGTTTTGATATCACATCTGTTTAGACGAAAAAAAAATTGGAAATTTGGACGTTCATGCTTCCATATAATAAAATTAGAATGTCTATACTCTCCAATTTTAATCCTTTAAAGCTCTCCGCGATATGTGGTAGAAGTAGACATCACACGGTGCTGTGTTGCACGCTGCCCGAATGTTGCTATGCGGTATTTTGGCCCATTCCCAGCGAAGCGCTTTCTTGAGGTGATCGAAAATTTTGTCGGCCATTGTGCGTTGGAAATGAAGCGAGGAACCTTATTTTGTAACCATTCGTGGGTGGTGCGTGCCGAGTGCGATAGTGCTGTCTTCTTTGAAATGTCCAAGGTCAGGAGCTAAAATGTTTGGGTGGCTTTAATGCACCCTCTGTTTTTTGCTTTAATACACCCTCCAGAATATTTAAGCGATAATATTCGGTATTAATTGTGATGCCACGGTCGATTAATACGAGCGAAAAGTGACCATCGGCTGTTATGGCGGCCCACACAATCACCAGGGCCGGCTCTTGATTTCTGGTGGCCAAACGAAGTGCACATTTTCAGCTAACCTCTTTGGCAAGTAAACACGTTCGTTTTATTTATTTCTAAACTGCTGAACAACGAATGCTTTCTTGTCGGAGAAAACCAAATTCGGCAGTATACCACTTTCGGCCAAGCGAAACAACTCTTTAGCTTCTTTCATCCTATTTTCTATCTGTTGCGGTGTAAGTTCTTGCACTTTTTGGAATTTCAATGGCTTTACCCTGAGCTCATTTTTCAATATTTGGAATATTGCGATATGTTCAGATCACGAGCCATTGTTCGGTCACTGCGACGCGGGCTTCGAACAAGTTGATTCTTTACTTTTCGAACCATTTCTGCTGGTGTTGCTGTTTTCTTCCGTCCACTTCTCTGAAATTGGGATACGCTACCAGTATCACGGTAACGAGCGATTAAATGCGATTGTCACTTGTGGTTTTCCAGCGAAATATAAAGAAATCGCACTATCACGTTTGAATTTCATCACGAGTAACTTTTGTTCTGCAAAATTCTTACCAAAATGCTTCTGTACGTTTGTAAACAATATAATGAGCTGTCTCTGGAATATTTTTAAACAGCTGTCGGAGGATTGGCTTAGAAATGACAGCTGTTTGAAGTTGGTTTCAGTTTTTTTTATCTCTCTGTATTTGCGTAAAATTGGAAAATAGTAAATCTTGCAAATCTCAATATTTTTATTTCCATTATATGAAGTGTGAACACCTCTCTTACGAATGCTAAAAATTTCTGTGACGCACGAACTAAATTTAGTACTTCGTCAATTTTATAAGTGGACCCACTTCTCTGTCTTGGCATATCGTAATATTTAGATAAGATTTAGCTCAGCTGCTGGATAATATTCCTTCTAGTCAACTGCCTGAACAAAAGTTGAAAATTTTGACAATAACAAAATTTTTTTGACATAAAATTTGAAATCACTGTCCAATTTTGTTCACACTTCACCAAACAATATTCGGTATTACGTGAAGGGATAGAGATAATGTTGTGAAACTCTATGTTTTGATTACTGATTGTCGTGTGAGATTTGTCAGTGGTTTGAAAATGTGTCCTATATTCGTAAGAAAAACTAAACGCTACAAAATTTACAATTGGGTGAATGGATAGAGCTTGAATCTTGAAATTTGATATCGGGAGCACTGTTGGTTTCTAGAAAATCTTGAAGGTCTTAAATTTTAGTACAATTATAAGGTGGCCTTTGGCTTACAAAGTAGCGGTCACTTGCAACTTTGGAATAGCTTCCATATAACAGATCCGCCATACTTTATGTATTTCGGAGGCTACTCCTCATAAAAAGTAATTTCAAGGCAATTGCATTATTTTAAATGACTCATTTACGACCTGCATTTTTCTACTCGTATTTTTCTTTGTAGCTACTACTATGCCTCTTTTTTATAAGCGATTTTTGTATAATCAATCCTATTCCTATCAAAAAAATATCAATCCTTTTATTTTGCTAAAACAAATATTACCTTTAACAGAGGTGGGTGGATGCAAATATAAAAACTCTGAAGTCGTCTATATGCTTTTGTACCTCATGGCAAATGGAAATGGGGTAACAACTGGCCATAAAACGAAAATGAACAAAAATGTAAATGAAACTGAGATACATCAAATACCAAGAATAAATATAAATACGGTACCCAATATGCTAGAATGCCAGACCGAAAGGTGGTGGCTGATGGCGTGTAATAACTATAACTTTGGTAAATAAATGCTGGAAAGCTCTTGCACGGCAATTACAGAGCTGGAGACTGTGTTTAAATAAGTTAGAAAGCAGAAGTCGGACTAGATATATAACTTCAGAATATAATACTTTATGTATACAAAAATTTGTGAGAGAGGTGGTAGTATGTGGGGACCAACATATCCTGTCTTTTTACTAGATATCAGAAGTTGAAACCAACATTGAAGCACCTGACCCATGTCTTATACATTTTTTTTAGTATGTACTTCAAATATAATCGAATACCTGCATCGTGTTTTATAGAACCGATAATTTTTACACTTTATCTAAAACCCACACCATCCACTCAACCACTGTTACGAACATTAATTGTTGTTTAAGTACACATATATAAGTCGGCAAATTCTTCGATTTACTTTTTTACTTGATTGCTGTCGTGGAAATTCGAAAAAGTAACCTCATACTTTTTTCTAAAAAAAAAAAAAATTGGTTAAAAAGTGTCAGTCGATTTTGCCGACAGATATACATCCTCAGCCAATGTTCGATTATTTAAATATATTTTGACTTCTGTTATTATTATTATTCAAAATTTTTGACCCTCTATGGAGTAGGTTCCGAAGGAGTCAGTATTATCCATTTCATATCGGACCTAAATAAATATGATATTAATATTGCGACGTGCCAGGTTTGGACTATATCAACTACTTCCTTCACTTTATATGATATATGTGATAATTTTTAGAAAATGTTAATTTGACCGAAGCTTTCCATTTTCATACTCCAAATTTTCATACTTCATAAAGATAAAGATAAAAATATTGATATGGGAAAAAATTATAAAAAAAATCGAAATTTTATATCCCATTTTATGCGAAATCATAAATTTCGATAAATTCTATATTCATCTCACGTTTCTGCTGGAGAGAAGTTATTACATGTAGATATGAAAGATAACAGTATCGAAAATTGTGACCCTTTGTGGGTGAGGTACCAGAAGGGATTCACAGATATATATCATCTTCACAACTGATCTTGTTTTCACAAAAATCTTTGTCTGTGTGACATTTGTTTATTTCGCTTTCTTTGGGCGTTTTGTTTGAGCGTTTGAGATACCAGAAGGAATAGTCCGAACTCTACAATTTTTATAAAAGATCTTGCGTTGATGGAAATATTGAGATGAACCGATTCTAAATATTCGAAATTTTGACCCTTGTGTGGGGAAGGTACCAGAAGGAGTGGACCGATATATGCCATCTTCATAGCAGATCTTGTGTTAGTCAAAAAAATGGGATGTGTGAAATATGGAGAGCACCGGATGCTTATTTCGAATTTTGTGATCTTTTTGGCTATTTAAAACTTTGACCCTTTGTGGGGGAGGTACCAAAAGAAATGGTCAGATCCCTACCATCTCTATAACAAATTTTGTGTTCAATCAAAATATTGAGATATGGCAAGTCTGAATGGAAATTTCGCATTTTATGACCTTCGTGGATATTCAAAATTCTGACCCTTTGTGGGGGAGTGGACCTATATATCCCATCTTCACATCAGACGATGTGTTAGTGGAAATAATAAAATGCTTGAAATATGAAGAGAACCCGATGCTTATTTCGGGTTTTATGATTGTTTTGGTTATGCAAAACTTTGACCCTTTTTGGGGGAAGTTATCATCTTTATAAAAAATCTTGTGTTGATAGAAATATTGAGATGTGCCAAGTCTGAATAGAATCGCATGTCAAGTTCGAGTTTTATGAGCTTCATGGATATTCAACAATTTGACCCTTTGTGGAGGAGGTTCCAGAAGGAGTGCGCCGAAATATTCCATCTTCACATCAGATGATGTGTTAGTGGAAATAATAAAATGCTTGAAATATAAAGAGAACCCGATGCTTATTTCGGATTTTATGATTGTTTTGGTTAAACAAAACTTTGAGTCTTTGTGGGTGAGGTACCAGAAGAAGTAGTCCGATCCCTAACATCTCTATAAATGATCTTGTGTTGATAGAAATATTAAGAGTGCCAAGTCTGAATGGAATCGGATCTAATTCGCGTTTTATGAGCTTCATGGGTATTCAAATCTTCACAGCAAATCGTGTGTTAGTTGAAATGATGGGATGTATGAAATATGAAGAACACCCTATGCTTATTTCGGATTTTGTAATAGTTTAGGTTATTCAAAATTGTGACCTGTTGTGGGGGAGGTACCAGAAAGAGTGGACCGTTATATTCCGTCTTAACACCAGACCTTGGGTTAATAAAAATATTGTAATGTGTGAAATTTGAAGACCATGGGACTCTTACATCACATTTTATAAGGGTTATAATTATTCTAAATTTTGGCCCTTTGTGGGGAAGGCACTTGATGAAGTGGGCCGATATTATCCATTTTCGCACCTGAAGTAGCACTGATGTAAATAGTAGACTCTGCAAAGTTGAAGCAAATTTGGATTATCCTGCAGTAAAATATTTTTTGAAAATGCCGACCTTTAGTGGAGGACCTACAAGAAGGAGTGGACCGATATTGCTCATCTCCGAACTCGGTCTAAGTTACAAAAAATATTACGATGTACCGAGTTTGAATCAAATCGGATACTCTCTTCAAGAGCTATCGTGCGCACCAGCCAGTCAGACGGACGAATGGACACCGCTAGATCAACTCCAAATGTCCTGAAATGGATTTGGTTCAAAAAAAAAAAAAAAAAAAAAAAACTGAGGTCTAAAACCGTTATTTCGATGAGGGATGTCTTGGTCGTATCAAATAATATATACCCTCTCTAGCCATATGGCGGAGGGTATAATGATATAGGAAAGGTGAAGGAGGTTATTAGAATGGTTGCTAGCTTTAAATTAAGTAAAAATTATATTCTCGGGTACCCTCTAAGGTTGTTTTGCGTTCAAGTAGTTTTGTAGGTGGCCATCTATTATTTTTTTAGACCCTAAATTCATTTATGTCTAGAACCACTGTTCAATTCAAATTGAATTTTGATGAAAGCCAGCCAATCCTGCGAACCTAAGAAGTGCGACATCGACAAGTGAAAGGATAATATTAACAATCATCACCAGCTATGATCTGGCACACTCAAAATGTGCTTGGCGTCGAGACCATTGTTAGTGGCAATTTAGCCGAGAATAGTGCACACAGTCAGCGAAATGAAATACTCCTCTCTAACAACAAAGCGGAAAAGTAAACTTCAACTACAGCAGTAGTAGCAGCAGCAACAACACCAATAACAGGGAAAATAATCAATGTGTGTAACTGATGTTTTCAACGACATCAGGAGGACACCATGTACCGAGTTTCATAATGTGTCGTTTTTTTGCCTTCCCTTGCCTTGGCTTGGTTATGTCAATCAGCCAGTCAGCTCTGATGGAAACTATGATGATGACGATGGCGAAATGGAACATAGCAACGTACCATTACAAAAGAAAAAGAGACAACGTCATCTAACTAACGAATGCTTCTTCATCAGCATTATGGACTCGTAACTATGCCGCTAACAAGGTCATATTCGGTGGCAAGAAGAATCAAACATTTTCCATGTCAACATGTCATAACAGCGGCAATTTGAAGGATCTGTGTTGCCTTCCCTCTCTCTCTCTCTCCCTCTCTCTCTCTGACGACTTTCAGGTGGCCAAAGTCATTGGCAATAATGAATGAAGGTGTCAACATTGACACGCAGTAAAAGTCACACCCGGTATTATTCCGCTTAGACACGAACACAAGAAATGGCAAAGTCAGCGAAATATGGAAACGATTTATCCTTATACACAACCACATTTGCAGAATGTATTGGGGAATAAACCATTTGAATGGTGTGTGTGTGTGTGTGTGATATTGGAATTATTTTATGTTTCGATGTTTCGCCAAATGTATTCTTGGAATGTTTTCCTAAATTTATGATATACCATTCGAATAAAGTGTTTTCTGATATCGAATGTAAGGCGGACTCACATTGAAAAAAAAAAATTAAAATTAAGAGAAAGCCAGGAACAAAATAAAATTCAAACACATTTAAGTGTGTTAAATAGCCCTTATACAACTTCACCTCCTGATATTCGTAGTTTGAAGGGTTCTGTCCCAAGTTTCTCGATTTATGTGCTTAAGAGCATGTTTAGATTACTAAATTTACTAGATATCAAATGTCAATTCCATAGCGTATCCGTCACATAAATCGTATTCATAAATCCACTGGGCTAATAAAAATATTGAGATTTTTGTAATTTGAAGAGAACCGGATGCTATATCGGATTTTATGATCGTTTTGGTTATTCAAAACGTTGACCTTTTGTGACGAAGGTACCAGAAGGAATGGTCCGATCTCTACCAATTTTATAAGAGATCTTGTGTTGAGAGAAATATTGAGATGTGCGTCTTATGAGCTTCATAGATATTCAAACTTTTTTGACCCTTTGTTGGCGAGGTACCAAAAGGAGTGGGCCAATATATTTCATCCTTACACCAGACCATAGGTTAAGAAAAATATTGTGATGTGTGTAATTTGAGGCTAATCGGGCTATTACTTCATATTTTATTGGAGTTGTAATTAATGATTTCAGATAATCGAATTTTTAAATCAGTTGGGAATATAAGGCATATATAGCCAGAAAGTACTCCTCGAGACCTTTCATTTAAGACCCGCCTCAATGACGCAGCTAGCATAGTTTTTGTGCAATTCAGCATTTTCCATGCAGTTTCCCTACCGAAACCGCCACTTTGGTTAGAAAATCGAAAAAATTCGATTATCTGAAATCAGTTGGGAATATAAGGCATATATAGCCAGAAAGTACTCCTCGAGACCTTTCATTTAAGACCCGCCTCAATGACGCAGCTAGTATAGTTTTTGTGCAATTCAGCATTTTCCATGCAGTTTCCCTACCGCCAACACCACTCCGGTTATTCGTCCTCGTCGGGAAATTGTGTCATTTTCCTGTTAAATTAATTTAATTAATTAATTTAATTAATTAATTTAATTTAAATTAATTTAAAAATACGTTGATTTATCAAAAAAAAAAAAAATGGTAAAATCATTAATATTAAAAAAAAACTATTTTTCAATTAACCCCTTGCGCACCAACACATTGCATTTGTATTTTAAAATTTATCTTCACGGGCATCCGATACTGCCCATCTCAGAACACGATCGAAGTTTGACAAAAATATTACGGATACTCCCTTCGAGAGTTATCGTGCGCACCAGCCAGACAGACAGGATGGACGGACATCGCTAGATCGACTCCAAATTTCCTGAAACGGATTTTGTGCAAAGAGACCTAGGATCTAAAATCGTTTTTACGACTAGGCACGTTTTGACCGTATCAAAAGATGTATACCATCTGTAGACATATGGCTGAGGGTATAAAACATTTTTTGGTGAAAGAAGAAGGTAATAAACTTTCAAAAAAAAATAAAATAAAATAAATAAATAAAAAAGCAAATAAAATGGAGAAAATGTGTTTTTGTACCCTCCTCCATAGTATGGAGGGTATATTAAGTTGGTCATTCCGTTTGTACCACCTCGAAATATACATTTTACACCCCACAAAGTGTATATATTTTTGATCAGCATAAAATTCTATGGCGATTTTACAATGTCCGCCCGCTTGTCTGTCTGTACATTTATCTCTCTGTCTGTAAATCTGTGAAAAGCACTCTAGCTTCGAACTAATGTGTGTTTGGTCTGCAGGACTTTTGGAATTAAAAATGAGTTGGTATAGCTCCCATATAGCTTCCTATATTCATGATGTCAACGATATTATTATATTGTATTATACGATTGTAATTGTCTATGACAAAAATTTTACTCCGATCCGCGTCTTCAGGTGGAAATCCCAATATACCGTCAACTCCCTATATGCGGTATTTTTATGATTTTCTAAATTCCTACCAAATGATGGAGGATATTAAAAGTTCGGCCCAGGGAAACTTACTGCCTTTTTACTTATTTGCATTTGCTTTGGATTGCCACGCAATATCCTCTTATCGCAGCCGTATGGGCACAGATGGTGTATATGATTTAATAAGACCAAAATGTGACTAATCGAAATATTGGTTTTAGGCCCCATGTCTCTTTTGTCTGTCTCAATTTTCAAGCAAATTATGCTTAATTTGATATATTGGATTCTTCGGCTACTAGGTCCACCTTAATTTAGCAACAAAAAAATTATTACTTTTCGCACCAAAAAATCTTTTGTTTTCAAGTTTACCGAAGATCATAATAGTTAAACCGTTGCATAATAGTTACACATCCAATTTTTCCTTCCAAAACTATTTTAACGAGTGTTCATAATAATATGTAAATGCAACAGTGACCTTGATATCAAATTTCAACATTAAAGCTTCATCCAATCTCAAATCCACCAGCTTCTCTCAAAACTATTTACAAACTGTGGCCTCCGTGTTCCAAATTTATTACGACACTTATCATACAGCTATACTACCCATGACAAACCCATCTCCTCTTTCTCCACCCCATACATCAACAGCAGGTCTCTGTTATCGATACCGAAATATAGAATTTTATTCCTATCTCAACTTCCAAAGGCACACTTTATGTCATTTTGAACTTTTCGTACGTTCATAGTACGGATTTCCAAAACCACATCCTTCTCACGAAACTAACAGTGACATTCATATCAAATTATAGGATTTCAGGTCTATGTCTTTACGAAATTTAGTAGCATTTAGTTCTCTTCGTGCAGTCGAAGTAGGTATTTTCAAAACAATCTCCATATCAAACAAGTCCGCGAATTCTTTACGACTTGCTATATCTAAATATATCTCTCTTAACCAGACACCTGAGATGAATATGGAATTTATGATTTTGACCATATGATTTATTATTTTGACCATACCAATATTTTTATCTGTATTGATGAAGTATGAAAATGAAATACTTCGGTCGACTACATTTAAAAATTTTCTAAAAATTATGAGTGAGTGAGTGATTTAAAGAGTAAGATAAAAAAAACTGCAACAAAGTCAAACACCATAATTTTTACTGTTTTTAATTTTTAATTTTATTGAATGAAAGCAAAAATTGTCGGAAATAGCATCAAATTTTAGAACAATTTTAGATTTGTTCGAATTGGTCTCCCTTGGCACGAATTATGGCCTTCAAACGGCCAATGAAACCGTCTCACGCTGCCCGAATGTTGCTCTGCGGTATTTCGGCCCATTCCCGGCAAAGCACTTGTTTAAGGAAATGGAATATTGCGATATGTTGAGCTCACGAGCCATTTTTAGGCCACTGCGACGCGGGTTTCGATCAAGTCGCTTCGTTACTTTTCGAACCATATCTGCTGATGTTGCTGTTTTCTTCCGTCCACTTCCTTGACATTTAAATGCTGGAGTGCTCTAACGATAGTCACTTGTTGTTTTCCAGCCAAATATAAAGAAATCACGCTATCACGAATATATATTTTTTTTTTTTTTTTGGAAATTTCTCACAAAAATGCTTTTGTACACTCGGACGAGTGGCTTAGAAATGACAGCAGTCTGAAATTGGTTGCAGTTTTTTTATATCACCTTGTATTACGATAGTTGTTATAATTAAGTATTTTCAATCTCCAAACTTATCTAAGTTTGCAAAAACACATAACATTAGATAAAATCGGATGCTCACTTCGATAGTTATAATGTACACGGACAGACAGACCGCCATAGCTATAACAATCCAAATGTTCTAGGATGAATTTCGCACACAGAATTCTGGGTTCTATGATGGGGCATATTTATGCAGTACTTATGATATGTAAGGAACCAAATTAAAGCTGACATAGTGGGTAACCTACTTTACGATGCAAAGCTACAAGCACTGCTAAGTTATGAAAAGAAAATTAAGAAAAAGAACCTTTTTTTTCAAACGAAGTCAGATTTTTAATATTTGTATTTATAACTTTCTCTGAATTTGAATTATATCACTCATCAAGCATCAACAGAATGAAGTAATTTTTTTTTATAAACAGGGATCATATTTGTCCCATTAAAATTATACATTGTGCTGGTGCGCAATTCACTTTCTTTTGTAAATGGTGGTTGTGAGAATTATCACAATTTCATTGTTTTTTTTTTTTTTTAATTTCCCCAGCTTTAAGCTCTCGACTCCTACCAAAATTAGAAATTAAGAAAATAAAAATATCTCAAGAAATGTGCTCACAAACGTAGTTTTTCTATTTCTGTACCATGGTGCGTATGACTGTTATTAATTATGGCATATTTTATAAAATTACATATAACTCAGAATATAAAACACATAGAAATACAATTTAGGAGTCAAATTAAAGCAGTCATATTGGGTTACCTAATGTGTGATACAAAAATGTAAAAAATGGAGAAGTACTTTTGTTTGGTGATATATTGGCCCAATAGTCAAACTAGTTATATGCAGAGGGTATTTAACTCTATTATTTTTCGTACACTCGTAAAATTTTTTTTTAAATTGATAGCATAATTATTTTATCAATTTTGTAATTTTCTTTCATGCGGAAATCCGCTAAGTATGTTTGAATGTAAATATTTCAGGTTTTCATATCCCGTTTGCATATTTAATTGTCTTTCTCATTTTTTCCTCACGACAATGTTTTGTTCAACCTAATCCGTGTCATTTAATTATGACACTGACATATTTCCTTTAAATTTGCTTAATCTTACAGTAATTTGTATCTACTTTAATTTCGGTCTTATGAATGTCAAATCCCCGCAAAGCCCATAAAAGCAACAAAAAATGACAACAACAAAATCACTCACACACACATACACTCTCGCTCAATTACACTCTCGCTGTAATTCCTTGTAATTCCGGGTGTCATTTATAAAAGTCATAGTCATAGAAACAAACACATTACATTAATTATAGTAAATCTCATATGGCACACACACATACGCACACAGCAAGGATTAATTATTCAGAACGAATGAAATTAAATTCTGGCATTAAAGGAATGTATCAAAAAATCCCAAAACTAGAACTAATAACACTTTACAGCAAATCCGTAAACTTATTTTTCTTTCTCCTTCGCTCCGCTTTTCGTACTTCTCTTGAAATCAACAAAAACGACAAAGCAAAGAAAATCACTTTCACAGGGAAAACGCAAAACACACCCCTTGAAGAGGCAAAGTGAAGGAGAAGGGCAGGTTATATGCAACAACAACATGTTTGTCGTTGTGTGTAGGGGAGTGTGCACAAGTATGCGCGTGTGTGTGTGTAGGAACACCAAGAGTGAAGTGGTTTCATAATAAATGCAATGAAATTTATTTTGAAGAAAGCCTAAAAGTATGCAATAATTCTATTTTATGAGCACATTAATACTAACAAGTAGGTATTCCTGCCTGACTACAAGTGCGTCATACTCATAGTCGTCGTCGTCGTCTTTCGCATCCACTTCGTAAATAAACAAGAAACCGTAGCAAAACAAAGTTTTCCTAAATTCCAAAGAGTTCAACTACAAGAATCTCCTGGCACACATGAGGAAAGGAAAAGGGATTCTCATTATATACCACAAAATGTGATTGAGTGTGTGTGCGATTGTGCCAGTGTTCGACAAATGACAAGTTACAAAACATTACAACGACAAATGTGTGTTGTAGATTTGTATGTTAATGTGTCACCGGCACAAATGTATGCCACAGAGAGGGAGAGAATGTGTGTGTGTGCGTACCTCCGAAATTCTACATCCGTTCCGTTTCCCAAAAATGTGCAAATGACTAAAACGTCTAAAGATCAGAGGTAAGAGTAAGTAGCTTTGCTTTCCTTTATTTTTGTTCAAGTGTTGATAAAAGATTTAAGTTGGCATCTCCTGCAAAACCAACGACAGCAGCTAGAAGAACAGGAACAAGAGCCCTTCAATTCATGAATGGAGGAGAAAAGTGTTATCCCACTCAGTGTTGACATGGTTTTGAGAAAAGTTGACGAAATATTGTCTGCTAGTTATTATGTATATTGTGGTGGTATTCATATGAGCCTACTCTCGCAGGGGGTATGACAATTTTCAGAATCCAACTTTAAAGCTTAGATATAAAAAAGGATTCTGAAAAACTCGCTCAAATTTGTGAAATCCACCCGAATTCGAGCGAGTGTCCTCTTGGGAGCAGAACAAAATCGAGCAAATTAAATTTTTCAAAGATTCTTCAGCTTCGTAAAACTACAGAAATACAGCCCGTTTTCTGTCAGACTTATTAAAAATTATATACAACAAGTTGTTTTTCCTTTTTTTCATATTTTTCCTCATTTTCAAAATAAGTTAAACAGCGAGAAAAATGAATGAAATGTATGGTTTTTCTTTAAATAATGTGATCCAAACTGTTCAATCTTTCAATTTCATGCCTAACTTGTTCAATAGCTTTAAAGCCCGAGCTGCAATGAACGTGTCTTCCAATCAGGTCTGTTAAGATAAATTCCGAATTTAACTAGCGAAGACACAAACCACGAATTTAACATAGAAAATAACAGCGCTCTGTTAACGTTAACAGAGCCAAATGAATATAGTTTTTTCCTTAAAAATATTAATTTATATTAATTTTTTATATAAAAAGGCAAAATAATAACCATATCTACACATCATAAATTATTGTTACAAAGACTGCAAGGTTACAACCATCCATTAACTTGTAACACAATCATATGTGGCAGGACATACTTTCAACCCACAACGCCTTCCAGGATCTTTCTTCCGGGTCAACATACATATCAATGGAAAGCTTATGAAGAGCACTATCCATTGACATTATAAAAAGTTAAGAATTTTCGGATAGTTTCCGAGGTATTTGACCATTTCTGGATAATTCCATTGGCCAATACGCCAATGGATCTTTCTTCCGGGTCATCATACATATCAATGGAAAGCTTATGAAGAGCCACGATCTTTCTTCCGGATCATCATACATATCAATGGAAAGCTTATGAAGAGCACTATCCATTGACATCATAAAATGCAGATTTCGCTCAGGTAATCACGCTATCTTTCGAACGATTTTTTTTAAGTTCGTAATGGGTATGCGTATGTGGAAATTTTTCTTTGCAGGTCCACGTTCGTTCTAAATGATGGAGGTTTTAAAAGTTCGGCCAGCCGAACTTAGCTGCTTTTTATTGTTTTATTTCAAATTTGTTAACAATATTATACAAAACATTTTTATTCTCCCTTAGAAACTCTCACAAAACAGCTAAGAATAAAATTATTGTCCCAGATCGGTAAGATATTTTGGGAACTTTTTTTATTTTTTTTATTTTATTTATTATTATTATTTTTTTTTTTCAAAAAACATTACCCTCTGATTCATTTTTTGTTTAAACCCACTTTGGCCAGCAAAATCTGACTGAATGTGGACAATGGAATCACGCTTTTCAAAAGATTCGACAAGAAATTACCATATACCTCTGAGTATATCCAAACTTTCTACACATTTTATGATGTCAACATACATATCAATGTATGTTGGACCGTAAGAAAGATCCTGGAAGGCATACAGTCTAGTGAAATTATATTTATTTAAAATAATTTCTCCAGAACTGGCTACTTAACATTAAACATTCGTGGTATGTTATTAACATAGGAATGATCTATATTAGTGCATAACTCAAGCTGTCTTTGCGCCAAATGTATTTTTTGCTGTTTTATTAAGAGAGAGAGAGAGAGCTAAAACTGTTGTGATTTCATGCAAAATGTTTACATATTGCGAATAAACTAGCATCCACTCGGATAGTGCGGTAGTCTAACCGTCAAGCTGGTCGTGTCGTGGTTCTTTTCGCTGACTGGGTCCCGGGTTCGATTCCCGGTCAAGGCATTTTTTACATATGTATATATTTTTTTTTTAATTTTTCTCTAATAACATTTTTATTTGATTTACTTTCCATTTATACCCATATTGTTCAGAAAAATCTGACTGAATGAACAGTTTACAATGGAATTATCCTGTTGAAAGGATTTCACCAGAAATGGTCAAATACCTCGGAAACTATCCGAAAATTCTAAACTTTTTATGATGTCAATGGATAGTGCTCTTCATAAGCTTTCCATTGATATGTATGATGACCCGGAAGAAAGATCGTGGAAAGCGTATTGGCCAAAGGAATTATCCTGTTCAAAGGATTTCACCAGAAATGGTCAAATACCTCGGAAACTATCCGAAAATTCTAAACTTTTTATGATGTCAATGGATAGTGCTCTTCATAAGCTTTCCATTGATATGTATGTTGACCCGGAAGAAAGATCCTGGAAAGCGTATTGGCCAATGGAATAATCCTGTTCAAAGGATTTCACCAGAAATGGTCAAATACCTCGGAAACTATCCGAAAATTCTAAACTTTTTATGATGTCAATGGATAGTGCTATTCATAAGCTTTCCATTGATATGTATGTTGACTCGGAAGAAAGATCCTGGAAGGCGTTGTGGGTTGAAAGTATGTCCTGCCACATATGATTGTGTTACAAGTTAATGGATGGTTGTAACCTTGCAGTCTTTGTAACAATAATTTATGATGTGTAGATATGGTTATTATTTTGCCTTTTTATATAAAAAATTAATATAAATTAATATTTTTAAGGAAAAAACTATATTCATTTGGCTCTGTTAACGTTAACAGAGCGCTGTTATTTTCTATGTTAAATTCGTGGTTTGTGTCTTCGCTAGTTAAATTCGGAATTTATCTTAACAGACCTCTTCCAATCATTGGTTTTAAAAATATTTTTTTTTTTATTTTTCAAAACAATAAATACATACACAAAATTGGCGGAAGTCGAGCACACTTAGGAAAAAATTGTAATCAGCTGTTAGCTCTACCTATTGTACAATGCCCTCAACCATATGGCTAGAGAGGGTATACATCATTTGTAACGGCCAAAACGTGCCTCATCGAAATAACGGTTTAAGACCCTAGATCTCTTTGTACCAAATCCATTTCAGGACATTTAGAGTCGATCTAGTGATGTCCGGCCTCCATTTGCCAGTCTGGTGCTCACGATAACTCTCGAAGGAAATATTCGATTTGGCCCAAACTCGGTACATCGTAATATTAGTATCAAACTCAGATCGAGTTCGGAGATGGACAATATTGGTTCATTCCTTCCGATATCAAACGTCTAAGTTTTCAAAAAAAAAAAAAAAAAAAAATAAAAAAAAAATAAAAAATATTTTACTGCACAGAAAGAGAACGGATAATCCCACTTTGCTGGTTCCTTCCCCACTAAGGGTCATGAAGCTCATAAAACAGGAAATTAACATCCGATTCCATTGAGACTTGGTACTTCTCAATATTTTCTTCAACACAAAATCTGTAATAAAGATGGTGGGAGATCGGACTATTCCATTACCTCCCCCACAGATGGTCATAACTTTGAGCAACCGAAACGATCATAAAATCCGAATTAAGTATCCTGTTCTCTTCAAAATACACACATCACAATATTTTTATTAACACAAGGTCTGGTGTGAAAATGTGGGGGAGATACCAGAATGGGGTAGGAGATATATGTCATCTATATCCGATCTTCACAGCAGATTAGTAGAAATAATGGGTTGTGTGAAATATGAATATAACTGGGTGTTTATTTCGCACTTTTTCTTTATTCAAAATGTTGACCCTTTTATGGGGGAAGGTAATAGAAGGAGTGGACCGATGTATACCATCTTCATACCAAGCCTTTGGTTAATAAAAATATTGTGATGTGTGTAATTTTGAGAAAATCGGACTCTTACATCACATTTTATAAAAGTTATAATTATTCAAAATGTTGACACTTTGTGGGGAGGTACTTAATGGAGTGGACCGATATTGTCCATTTGGATTTGCAAAGTTGGAGCAACATCGCATTATCCTTTCCCTTTCTGTACAGAAAATATGTTTTTTTTTGTGAATATTTTGATCTATTTTTGGCGAGGTAGCAGGAGGAGTGCCTATCTCCGAAGTCGATCTAAGTTTGATAATAATGTTACGATGTGGCAAATTTGGACCTAATCGGATACTGCCTTCGAGAGTTATCTTGCGCATCAGCCAGTCAGACTCCAATGCGGACATTCGCTTTTCTGCTTTCATAAAAAAAAAACTCTTAAATTGGTGGTGATTTCGTTTGCGTATATTTTCAGATATCCGAGATAAAGCTAAATTTTCAGCGATATTTTGGCCAAGAAAGTTCTAAAATAACATCAGCCTTGCGTTTTTTACGTGGAAGTGCTAAAAACTATCCTAGTACGAAGTTCTTGACAAAAAATAAGACACATCGTGTATCTCAACATTTTTTAGCCCAAATGTGAATACATCGGCCCACTTTGCTTCCCCGCAACATATTAACATTTGACTGCTTCTGGTACCTCCCCACAAAAACTTAGCATTTTCCAAATAGATATATTCTCTTATCTCCTATAAAGTGGAGAAAGTATTCGAGTTGTAGTTCAAACGTTCCACGTCGCAGTATTTATATCACATTTAGGCCAGATGCAAAGTGAACATTGGTCCATTGGTGAATATTGGTCCATTCTTTTGGTACTTTTGGGTTAATATTCTGAAGAGGAGAATTTAAATCTCTTGTTGGGATCCCAAGCTTAAAGAAGGTCAGCAATATAGTTGATTAGGTGGACGAAATTATTGCGAAGCTCACAACAATCAAATAAGAAGTAACTTAGCATCAAAGCAGGATGCTCTAAGGAGTATCTGAAAATTTTCTTCATTTCCTTGAAAACGGCGTATACACTCTCAAAAAGCGTAAAAAGCTTTTGGGTTGCAAATGTTTTTTCTCCAAGAAAAGGATATTATACCAATGATCCAATGGTAGAGGACATCAATATAGACTATCAAAACACCACGGAGACCATCAAACATTCTTGGGGAGGCACCAAATTGAAGGTATCGATGAGGGAACAGTATTGTGCCCTCCTACAGGAGAACTAACGATCGGAGTAAGACAGTAGGAGCGCTAAGCTACAGAACGTTCTATTGTCAGCACCAAACATCAATAACTCCATTGTAAAGGAAATCATTAAGAGTTTTCGATGTTTAAGGAAGGATAAACGAATATCTGGTTCAATTTATCCGAAAGGATCATTTACCTAATTATATGAAGTAAAAATTAAAATTTTTAGAATTTCAGGGTTACCAACAACTGCGAATATTTTTAGAAATCATTTACAAAGTGAATAGAAATCTAAGTGCAATGTATTTTACATTTACATCACGAATTAAATTTTATTACCTTCTTCCATATGTATGCGTCGTAATAGGGCTTCTCTGGGATGATAGTACCTGAAAATTTTTTAATATCCTCAAATAATTAGAGATAAATTCACATGGAGATTTTTCTTCTTTTTTAGGTAAAAGAATATATTTTTTACAATCGGTCATATTAGATGCAAAAATTTCTGGTAAGTTTTTTGGAGTATTCTCCGTTCAAATTATTCTATTTACAACTTCTAACAATTTATTCTATAAAATTATAAAATAGTCGCCTTTTCATACCACCCCTGCACGACAGGTATGATGTCGGCAAACTGGGAACCGGCAAACAATTTGTATGTTAAATTATTCGTAAAGTTTTTGCTACAAAACACACAAGTCCTCTTGTCATTCATCCCAGCAATTCATTTTAGACGTCTCTTCATTATCCACACACACGCCCATAATGTGAAGTGGGCTGTTTAATTTTTCCACAACAGGAACGAACTTTTGTGTCACAGCTTCTTCAAAAGGCTTTTGTGTCATAAAGCCCCTCCAACAATTATATATGACACATATAATTGCTATCCTCCTCTAACCCTTTCTTTGGCTCAGCCTTTGTTACTCAAAAAAAACACCTGAAAAGGCAGCAGTAGTGTGGGGAAAATTACCTTAACATATTCCTGATAAAAGACAAAGGCGAAGAGAAAATTTGCTAAATTAAAAACCAGTAGACTAAAATTGAGCCAACAATAACATAAGTTAGACACACACACACATCTGTACATATTTACACACACACACATAGAGAGAAATGTTTGTGTAGCCATTCTTCTGCTACAAAGCACAACAATCACCAAATGTAAGATAATGTGTCATTTACATTTACAGTTAAGTGAAATACTTTCATTTCTCTTTGTTGCTGTTGTCGTTGTTGTTGCTACGTTTGTGAAAAGGTGTCTCCTGCGGAAACGGATGAGCTAAAGATATGTGTCAAAATTGCTTTGTTTTGTTATGTGGGGATGAGGGTAGATAAATTGGTTGTAATTTAAAAACAAATACGAATGGGAGCTAATTTGGAAGGGAGAATTGAGAGATTGACTTTTTTAAGTGTGAGCAGAATTAGACTGATATAGAAGGTCTTCTATGTAAACAAGTCTTATGAATGTTTATTCCCTATACCACAAGATGGTCAGGGTATTATGTCATTGTGCATTTGTTTGTAACAGGCAAAAGGAAAGGAGATAGACCCATAGCTCCTTTTGATGATCTGCATAGAATCACATTCTGAGTCGATTTATGTATGTCGGTCTGACCGTCCGTCTGTCCCTGTTTTTTGTGAACAAAGTACAGATCGCATTTATTACCCGATCCAGATGAAATTTTGCACAAATCATTTGTTTGGCCCAAGGACAAATCCTATTGAAATTGAAGATAATCGGTAAAAATTTAAATATAGCTCCCATATATATCTTCGTCCGATTTGCATTTTATTGTGCACCAAACGTGTAATATCAGCTCGAATAGTATGGGATTTTGCACATACAACCAAATTAGGCCTGAAAATAAGTATGCCAAATTTGATCGAAATCGGTTCAGATATAGCTATAGCTCCAATATATATTGTTCATCCGATTTGTTATTTTAGTCCTCCGCAGCCGTAATATGCACTCTGTAACAACAATATTTGGTGAAATATATCAAATACAGTTCAGAAATACATTTGTTAAATTTTATCGAGATCGGTTCAGATTTGGATGTAGCTCCCATGTATAACTTCGTCCGATTTATCTTTTATTGTGCACCAAACATTTAATATTTGTCCAAATGGGATGGAATTTGGCACTTACGACCGAATTGAGTCTAGAAGGTAGTATGTCAAATTTGGTGAAGATCGGTTCAGATGTAGCTCCCATATATCTTGTTCATCCGATTTGTTATATTTGTTACCCACAGCCGTAATATGCACTCCGTAACAACGATATTCTTGGATGGAATGTATAGAAAATCTCTTATGTATGAATACATATAGAAGGTATCCAACTTATCGAGCCTTTCAGGCTTTTTACGAATTTTAGGTATAGGAAAGTATTCTAGGTATAGACGATCAAAAGAAAGTCTCATAGGTATTGTAGAACCTTTGAAGATATAAATAATTATAAAAGGACTTTCGTCTATAGAAGGAATTCCATGCAGGAGATCTTCTATAAAGGGAAGACTTAAAGATGGTGTAGCAGGTCAGAAATTATAGAAGCTCTTCTATCAATAGGATACATAAAAAGCCCTTCTCCTATGTTTTTCGGACTAGTAGAACATATTCTGGATGTCGAAAACTCTAACCATGGAAGACACACAGCAGGTTTTGTACGTACAGGGTGAGGTTAAAACTGAACCTACTTCAGACTGCTATCATTTCTAAGCCACTCGTCCGACAGCTGTTAAAATTAATCCGAAAAATGGCTCGTGAGCTGAACATATCGCAATATTTCATTCGGCAAATATTAAAAAATGAGCTCGGGGTAAAGCCATTGAAATTTTAAGAAATGCAAGAACTTACACCGCAACCGAAAGAAAATATACTCAAAAGAGCTAAAGAGTTTGTTCGCTTGGTCGTAAGTGGTGAACTGCCGAATTTGGTTTTCTCCGAGGAGAAAACTTTCATTGTCCTGGAGTTTGTAAACAAACAAAATGATCGTGTTTACTTGCCAAAGAAGTCTACTGAAAATGTACACATTCGGTTGGCCACCAAAACTCTAACGCCGGCCGGGCATGGTGATGGTATGGGCCGTCATAACAGCCGATGGTCGCTCTCCGCTCGTATTAATTAACCGTGGCATAAGAATAAATGTCGAATATTATTGCGAAAATATTCTGGAGGGTGTATTAAACGCACGCAAACATTAGGCCGCAGACCTGGACATTGCAACCGTACCATCGCACTCAGTACGCGACACCCAAGAATGGTTACAAAATGTCCACCGAACAATGGCCACCAAAATATCCATATACCAATCCGTTGGACTATTGTGTCTGCAGTATTTTGGAAAGCAAGGTTGGCACTAAAAAATATCAAAGTGTCGATCACCTCAAGCAAGCGCTTCGCCGGAAATGGGCCAAAACAAAATACAGCAGAGCAACATTCGTTCCGTTTGAAAGACATAATTTATGCCAAAGGTGATAAATTCGATCAAATCTAAAGTTATTCTAAAAGTTGATGCTATTTTTTGTCCTCATTCAATAAAATTTTAAAAAAAATTGTAAAAATTTTGGTTTTTGACTTCGTTGCAGTTTTTTTTTTATCTTACCCTGTATATCGACACGAATGCAAAAAAAAAAAAAAAAAAAAAATAGAAAAATACCATTGCCAATGAGATTTTAATAAGATACTGAAAAAATTAAAAGCACTTTCGTATCAGTGTAGTGAAACAGTCCGTAGAGCATGGAATTTTTTTTTAAAAAAATTTTGTGAAAATTTTCTTGCCGATGTTGAATGCACCATGGGAAAAAAAAATTATTTTTTAAATATTTTACGGGACCTCCTGACCAAAAATTATTGCCAAATGTTTAGAATATTTTTAAAATATTCCCTATCAAAAATGTTGGATTCTAAACATTATTGACACCTTCAAACACCTCCTAATACCGTATTTTTTATAATATTCTGCAGGGCCGCTGGAACCAAACAAAAGTGGATTTTGAAAAGGAATTTTCGGGGTAAACTAAGCAAAAATTCGTTTGTTTTTATACCCTACCCCACAAGGTGGTCAGGAAATTATGTCTTTGTGCATTTGTTTGTGACAGGCAAATGGATACGAGATAGACTTATAGCACTTTTTGATGATCTTCATGGAATCACATTCTGAGTCGATTTATGCATGCCCGTCCGTCCGTCTGTCCGTTCATCCGTCTGTTCATGTATTTTTGTAAACAAATTTGGTAGAAATCATTTGTTTGACCCAAGGACGAACCCTATTGAAATTGAAGATAATCGGTCAAAATTAAGATATTTCTCCCATATATCTATTCCGATTTGCCCTTTACTGTGCACCAAATGGGATGGAATTGTATACATACGACCAAATTGGGCTTGAAAATCTGTATGCCAAATTTGATCGAAATCGGTTCAAATATAGCTATAGCTGCCATATATATTGTTTGGGGAAATATATCAAATACCTTTGCTAAATTTTATAGAGATCGGTTCAGATTTGGATATAGCTCCTATACATATGTTAGTCCGATTTTCCTTTCATTGTGCACCAAACGTGTAAAATTGGCCCAAATGAGATGGAAGTTCAAACTTATGACCAAATTGAGTCAAACGAATTTTGTGAAAATCGGTTCAGATATAGCTATACCCCTCATATGTATCGTTCATCCGATTTGTTATGTTTCTTCTCCGTAACTACGATATTCGAGGAAATATATCAAATAAAACTCAGAAATACCTTTGCCAAATTTTATCGAGATTGATTGAGATTTGAATAAAGCTCCCATATATATCTTTGTCCGATTTCAAGTTAATTGTGCACCAAATTTGTAATAAAAGCCCGAATTTAAAAGATACAAATGCTTCGGCATATTTAGTCTTTTGAACTTCAAATTATAATTATAATCATAGCGTGTATGATTGAATTCTCCCATAAAAGCTTTTAATTGTTATGTGGAGCTCTACTAAATTAGCAAAGTGTTGTATGTAGGGTATCATAAAGTCGGTCCCGCCCGAGTTTAGGACTTTCTTCACTGGTTTTTGTACGAAAAATTGTGGAGGACTTCCTTTGTAAATAAAAAAAAAAAACAAGTAAAAAAGCAGATATGTTCGAACTTTTAATACTCTCCAAAAAATCCGTTGAAAAATATCGCTCAAAGAAAAACCGTTATATGGGGTCTAACGTGGTCCTGCATATAAAATTTTTTGTCATAGTCTCTAGTACCCATTACGAACTTTAAATACGAAATTTGTAAAAATGTCTCTAATATCATCAAACTGGAAATAATTCCAGTGAATAATGCCGCTAATATCATCAAAATACTAAACAAAGGGAGGTGACGTGATATAGACAATTTTCTGTCATAGCTTGTAGTACCTATTACGAGCTTCATATGCTGTAGTACCCATTACGAACCTTTAATACGAAATTTGAAATAATTCCAGAAAAAAAGTTCTCTAAGATCGTCAAAATAGCAAATATCTGGGGGTACCATTGTATGGGGCTATTCGATATCAGCGTGCAATATTCTCTTCCAGGGGATGAAGTACTACGAAGGTATTCTTTGTGCGGATTTTCAGGCTATTCCATTGAAAATTTTGACTTCAATCATCAAAATACCGAATATTGGGGGGTACTGTTGTATGGGGGCTATACGATATCATGGACCGATGTAGCCCATCATCCATGGAGGGTATAACAATATATAATGTTATCTTGTGGCTAGGAAAAACTAGTATATAAATGGTTAAATTCCAAGGGTATAACTCTCCTGATAACCCCACTAATTTATTCCAACTCGCTCTTGTTTTTCTTAAAGCATCTTTTGCTCTTTATAACTAACTTAATTTATTAAAATGTTCTGGAGCGTTACCCCATCCATTTCTCTACCCACCACTCATTTTCCCTTAAGTTCCTAATTGAACTCTATTATCGAACAACAAAAATATTATTAATACTTCTAATAACTTTGTACAAGTTATTGAGAGCATAAACAACTTCTCAAAATTGCTTCGAACTTCTAGAGCTTTCTCGCACAGAAAAGGTAACAAACAATATGCCAAAGAAGAAAAAATTACAGCACGGAAAGTGTGAAGGTACTCCATAATGAAACCGAAATTGAAAAGGGGAAATGTGAAATACCAAGAATCGAAGCATCGAAGCAACATCGTTAATGAAGCGTAAAACCCAAACAAAACAAAATTCTTTGAACCGCAACGACATTAACAGCAACAACTGGAACAATAACACGGCGGACGTATCGATAATAACAATAGAAGAAGAAAAACAACAACGGCAACAACAATAAATAATTTCATAACAACATTCTTGAAAGAAAAAGTTTCGAAATACTCAATACTTTTTTTTCCTTCCCTGATTTACTTCAAGGAACCCTGTGGTAATCACAAGGAAACACCCGCCAAACCCATTCCACCCCTTTTGCCCATAATAAACATAACACAGATGGAAATTACAGCCACCACCACAAACCGCAGTTAGATCGGGGTATACTGGAGAACTTCGTAAATCCTGATATGACTTCTTTACAAGTAATTCCCGAGAAAAACAACAATAACACCGGATAAAATATATAATAAATATAAAACAGAAATGGAAAACAACAACAACAACAAATAGCAGCTAAGAAAACCAAAAGTACTAAACCACCACTACCGCTGCCAACTACAACGATTTGCCCCGAAACCAACTAACAAAACCCCGCCAGGCAGTCAGCCAGCCGGCCAGTCGGCCAAACCAGTATAGATTTATAATTTATTTTTATGAAAATAATGAAAAAGCCACACTAAGAAGGTCGGTCGGTTGGTTGGTCGGATGGACGGACGAACAGTCGGTCAGTGCAGTCAGCTCCTGCTGCTGCTGAGGGATTTCCATGGCAGTTGTTGTGGTGCGAACCGTATTTTGTGGATTACAACAAATATTATTGTTCTGAAACAAATATTTCGCAATACAATAAACCAGAAGCTGTGGTGAAAGTGTTTCGAGTCAATAGAGTGTCGTGTACAAACACGAACAACAATAGAGAAACCACGACAAAGAGCAGAAAAAAAAAACACAAAAGCGAAAATGAAGGGGGAATTTCAGAAGAACAAGAAACCGCAGATTTTCTTATTTAACTTTTAGGAGGAAGTCGTTTAATATTCCGATGTGCACTGTGGGCAATGTCCGGGCAAGTAAATTTTTGGTAATCTATATCAAAATTAGTTTCATTGTGTTAGTAATTGATGTTATCCGAACTGCGACAACCAATTTTGTTTCTCCAAACTTCATATGAAAGGTGTTGTCACTACAAAGTCTGATATGTGCAAATGGTATCTGTAGGTGTATTATTTCTTAAGTTATTGTCATATTTGCGATTTATTTCAAAAAATTATAATAATTATAATTATTCAACATTTTGACCCGTTTTAGAAGGAACGAACTCTACTATCTTTATAACAGATCTTGTGATGATGGAAATATTGAGATCTACCAAGTCTGAGCTCCATGGGTATTCAAAATGTTGACTCTTTTTTTTTTTTGGGGGGGGGGAGGTACCGGAAGGAGTAGATCGATATATGCAATCTATATACCAGTCCTTGCGTTTATAAAAAATTGTGATGTGTGTAATTTGAAGACAGTCAGACTCTTACATTTCATATTATAAGAGTTATATTATTCAAAATTTTGACCCTTTGTGGGAGAAGTACTTGATGGAGTTGGCCGATATTGACTGTTTTCACACCTGACCTGATTAGCACTTACAAAGTTGTAGCAAAATCGGATTATCTTTTCTCTGTCTGTGCAGTAAAATATTTTTTTTTTTTAAATTTCAACCTTTTGTGGGTGGAGGTACCAGAAGATGTGGACCGATATTGCCCATCTTTGAACTCAATCCAAGTATGATAATAATATTGCGACATACTAAGTTTGGACCAAATTGGAATCTCTCTTCGAGAGTTATCGTGCGCATAAGCCAGACAGACAGACGGACGGACGGATATCGCTAGATCGACTCCAAATGGCCTGAAACAGATTTGGTCCAAACAGATCTAGGGTCAAAAACGTTATTTCGATAAAAAATAAATAAATAATGTTTTCCTGCACAGGAAGAGAAATGATAATCCGATCCAACTGTGCAAAACGTAATATTTGCATCAGTCCCAGGTCAAGTATGAAAATGGACAATATCGGCCCTCTCCATAAAGTAGCTCACCCACAAAGGGTCAACATTTTGAATAATTATAAGTTTTGTAAATTGCCCGATTGTCTTCAAATTACACACAGCACAATATTTTTATTAAGCCAAAGTCTGATGTGAAGATGAAATGTATCGGTCCACTTCTTCGGGTACCTTCCTCACAAAGAGTCAACATTTTGAATATTCATGAAAGTCATAAAACGCGAAATTAACATTCGATTCCATTCAGATTTAGCACATCTCAATATTTCTATCAACAGAAGATATGTTATGAAGATGGTAGAGATCGGACCATTCCTTCTGGTACCTCCCGCTCAAGGGGTCAAAGTTTTGAATAACCAAAACTATTATAAAATCCGAAATAAGCATCCGGTTTTCTTCAAATTTCATACATCCCAATATTTCTACAAACACACGATTTGCTGTGAAGATGGGAAACATCGGTCCACTTCTCTGGTAGCTCCCTCACCAAAGATCAAAAGCTTGAATATCCATGAATCTTATAAGACGCGATATTAACAGCAGATTCCACTCAGATTAATATTTCTATTAGCGCAATATCTGTTAAGAGGATGGTAGAGGTAGGACCATGGCAGAAGAATACAGGTAGATGCATCAACGCTTGGGAGCATTGATATGTCAAAAAAATTTAAATGTTTTTTTTTTTTTTTTCAAATTTAAGTAGATTTTTATATGTTTTCTTATACTACGTCATTCGGAGGATATTAATTCGCGTTTTTCAACAATTTTTACAAATTTAAAAAATTATTCATTCAACATTTTAATAATAATATAATAATACTCATAAATAATAATAATCATAATAATAAAATAATAATAATTAATAATTCAAATCTAATCACTAATACTAATCATAATAATAATAATAATAATAATAATCAATAATACTAAATAATAATACTAAATAATAATAATAATAATACCATAATAATCATAATATAATAATATTTACTCATACTATAATAATACTAATAATTTTAAAAATAATAATAATTAATAATAATTAATAATTAACATAATAATCATTAATAATAATACTATAATAATTAATAATAATAATAATAATAATAATAATAATAATACTAAATAATTAATAATATAAATACATAATAATAATAATACTACTAATAATAATATAATACTAATAATAATATAATAATTAATACTAAATTAAATACTAATACTAATAATAATAATAATAATAATAATAATAATAATAATAATAATAATAATATAATAATAAATAATACTAATAATAATAATAATAATAATAATAATAATAATAATAATAATAATAATAATAATAATAATAATAATAATAATAATAATAATAGATATAAATAATAATAAATAATAATAATAATAATAATAATAATAATAATAATAATAATAATAATATAATAATAATAATACATAATAATAATAATATATTTTTGTTTAGTTAAACTGATTCGACGTCTTTATTGAGAATATGGATTGTTGAGGACCTTCACAGACAAAAATTTAATTTTTATTAGAATAAATCATTTTTTCTTAGCGAAATTGTACACAAAGGTTGCTGACAATATATTTGAAGTAAACAAAATATATTTAGTTATAATAGTTTCATTTATTTGGGCATGCCGAACTTAGGCACACTTACCCTACATTTACATTTTCTAAAAATTATCACATATTTCATATAAAGTGAAGGAAGTTGTTGATGTAGTCCAAATCTGGCAAGTCGCAATATTTATATCATATTGATAAAGGTCCGATACGGAATGGACAATATTGGCCCATTCTTTCGAAACCTATCCCATAGAGGGTCATGAATTTGAACAATCACAGCAGATGTCAAAATATATCTAAATAATCAAACATTGGCTGAGGGTATACATCTGTCGGCAAAAGCGAGACACAACCCTCGCAGATTAGTACTGTAGGTTATACTTATACGAATCTGCTGCATTGCTGTGGTATAGTATTCAGTACTGTTTAAGAAGTATATGGCCTTATTGTTTCACACGTGTCTTAATAATTTTTCCCAAATTCATACTTCTTTTTCTTCACGATCACTTAATACCATTGTTACCAAGGGTTCTATATTAAATGCCATTCGTGCTTATTTCTTTTAAGAAATATACAATTATGTAGGCTATAGAAAAACGTGAACCGATATAGACGATGAACTGCGGATTCGAACCCATCGCAATGTCTAAATGCTAAATTTGAAACACTTCCCTTAAAAAATGTGGCTAAAATCATTAAAACACGTAAAATAATGTGGTACTGTTGTATCGGTCTAGACTCTCCTTTCCTTGGTTAAGGGTCTTAACATCCGAGCCAACAGTTCTCTCTTGGTTACTATTTATGTGTATTTATTATGGCAAACATACGTAAACCAACTAAGAGCTTTATGTCTTTCCTATAAGTATATATCAATCGTAGTACCTTTTAGCACTTTTCGTATCTTTTAAATGCCAATGCCCGAAACCCCTGTATCGAAGTGGTTCGATTTTTTCTTTAGCCATGTTGACTGCTGGCTTATTAAAATATACATAGCAACAAAACACATTTCCAAATAATAAGTTTTGGTAAACAAATTTTTCTAGTTGAATTTTTCACTAGAATCCACATTTCTTATTATTTTATTTGGAAATTTTTCATAAATAACCTGTATGCCACGATAAGAGTTGCATCATTTAATTTCTAGAAAAAAATTTCAGTTAACATACCCACTGTGGCAAAGTTCTATTAATAAACACAACGACATAAATAAAATACGAAATTACTATTCTTTCTGTCAAATATCAAATGCCAAAATAAGTTGTGGGAATGGCAAAAAAGAGTATTTAGTAAATTTATCAGCAGGACTATGCAAAAATCCAATAGTATACTAATATGATTTCAATATATTTGCTATAATTAATAAAGTCTTTAGTATGTTGTTTATTAGCCTCATTGATTCGTAATTATTGAAATAGTTTCACAATTGCCATAAAATGCAGAAGTCTATATTTTAGAATGTTATGTACAGAAAAATTTTTGTAATAGAGTTACATTATATTAATTATATTGATTAATTTAATATATGTATGTAATTAATAATTGAGAAATTTTAAGATTTATGTTTGGAGTTTTAAAAATATTTTGCGTACTTTTGGTGAGGTAATCCATTCTTGACTTGCTCAGGGGCCAATGCTTTTAAATTAGCAAATTGCATGGCAAATTAAATTTAAAATTAAAAAATTGTGCCCATATTCGACGGACCCAACTGGCAACGCCATAACTTTTGACAGAGATGTCACATCGCTTAATGACATACCGCGTTTGAAGCGTCAGTCGAAGCAGATTTTTACCATGAACCAATACAAGCCACGCGAGCGCTCTGAAATAGTTGAAATTTACATTCAACAGAAGAAGTCAATTGTGAAAACTCAACGTGCTTTTAAAACATCAAAAAATTTGAGAGGTGCGCCTTCTAAGAACACCATTAAGCGTTTATACGAAAAATTTTCGACTGGTAAGGCTCTTTCTAATCCGAAGAGGCCATATAAAAGTCGACCAAGGCCATCGGCCGAGAATATCGCTGCCGTACGAGCCAGTGTTGAGAGGTCCCCATGAACATCCCAAAAACGCCGTTCTCAGCAGTTGGGCATGGCTCGGTCCACTTTACAACGGATTATTCGCATTGATTTGCATTTGTTCCCGTACAAAATTCAATTGACGCAAAGAATGTTGCCTGCGGACAAGCCTCGTCGATTGGAGTGGGCCCAAAAGGTCCGTCGAATATGGGCAACCCTGTATCTGAATCGATTTAACACCCTATGCTCTCGAAGTATTTGACTATTTTTTTTAATACCCTACACCACAAGGTGGTCAGGGTATTATGTCTTTGTGCATTTGTTTGTAACAGGCAAAAGGAAACGAGATAGACCCATAGTTCCTTTTGATGATCTGCATAGAATCACATTTTTAGTTGATTTATGCATGTTCGTCCGTCCGTCTGTCCATGTATTTTTGTAAACAAAGTACAGTTCGCATTTTTTGCCCGATCCAGATGAATTTTTGCACAAATCATTTGCTTGGCCCAAGGACGAACCTTGTTGAAATTGGCGATAATCGGTAACAATTTAGATATAGCTCCCACATATATTTTCGTCCGATTTACCTTTTATTGTGCACCAAACGTGTAATATCGGCCGAAAAGAATTTTGCACATATAACCAAATTAGGGCTGAAAATAAGTATGGCAAATTTGATCGAAATCGGTTCAGATATAGCTATAGCTAGTTCATCCGATTTGTTATTTTTGTCCTCCGCAGCCGTAATATGCACTCTGTAGCAACAAAATTTGGGGAAATATAATAAATACAGCTCAAAAATACCTTTACAAAATTTTATAGAGATCGGTTCGGATTTGGATATATCTCCCATATATAACTTCGTCCGATTTACCTTTTATTGTGCAACAAACGTCTAATATTTGCCCAAATGGGATGGAATTTGGTACTTACGACCGAATTGAGTCTAGAAGCTAATATGTCAAATTTGATAAAGATCGGTTCAGATATAGCTATAACTCCCATATGTACAGTTCATTCGATTTGTTACATTTGCGACCCACAGCCGTAATATGCACTCCGTAACAATGATATTCAGGGAAATATATCAAATACAGCTCAGAAATATCTTTGCCAAATTTTATCGAGATCGGTTCCGATTTGGATATAGCTCCCATATATATCTTTATCTGATTTCAAATCAATTGTGCACCAAATGGGCAATACAAGTCCGAATTTAAAATATACAAATGCTTCGGTCCTTTGAACTTTAAATTATAATTATAATCATAGCGTGTGTGATTGAATTCTCCCATAAAAACTTTTAATTGTTATGTGGAGCTCTACTAAATTAGGAAAGTGGTGTAGGGTATCATAAAGTCGGCCCCGCCCGACATTAAGACTTTCTTTACTTTTTTCTTTTTTTGAAAATAGATTTGACGGTAGCCCAAATATGTGTCTTGTTTTGACAATGATGTTACAAAGATAACAAGGGCAACGTAGATTGATTTTAGGGTATTCTCTTTCCGTCCATTCTCTGCGTATGAGTGATATGATATATATAAAATTAATAATATCACTCATACGTTTACGAATTGGTGTACTGAATTATGAACTAGATTGACACAACTCTGGTCGTGGATTCTTGAAAAATATTTTCGAAAAAATTCCTAGCTTTATAAAAATCCGGATGTATAAATATTTATTAAGGATATTATTACAAAATATTTCTAGGGAATACCAAGCATTTTCGTATAACCAATTTTTTTTAAAGCCACCTGATCAAAAATTCCTCAATTCAATTAATTAATTGAATCAATTACCCTATCCTTCATTAATTTTTAAGGATCTTATTTATAACTTTGATTTCTTTCAGAATATATTTTGAGTGTCTTACTTGACAACAATAATAGTTTTAATAATTTTAAATTTTTTGAAGGCCTTCTGTCCAAAAATTAATTTATTTTAATATTTTGTAAACTTTCTTGACAATATTCGAGTTTCTTTAAATTTTGGCAAAATTTGGGATTTTTTAAGTGATTTTTTGAATGAAAAAAAAAACCGTTGACTTTTTCAATCAAGTTTTAGGGACGCCTTGATTAAACCCGATTGTTTTTCAATTGATTTTATTTTTTGAAGTACCATACCAATAACTTTAGATTTTTTAAATAATTTTTTGAAGGACATCCAACCAAAATCGTGATTGTTTAACTATATCTCTTTGAAAAACCATCTTGTTTTTATGGGCATGTAATGCTTGCAGCACCACATGACCAAATATCTTGTTTTTTTTATTTTAACTTTTTTGAAGGATGTCAATACTGATAATACAAATTGTGGATTTTTTTAGAATATGTATTGTATGCTTAAAGATAATTTCTTTTAAAGGACCTTCTAATGAAAAACAAAAAAAAACTTATTAAAGAGCCGTATTGCCAAAATTCGTTTTTTATTTAAAAAAATAAGTACATTTTTTTGAAGGACTTCCAAGCCAAATATCGTTGATTCTTTAAAGCTATACTAAAGGAATTTCTCATAAAAAAATATTTAGATTTTCCCAGTAATTTTCTTAAAGGCGCTACTCACCAAACTCGGGTTGCATTTATATAATTTTTTTTAGAATCTCCTGCTAAAAATCGTTGATTTTTGAAAGATTTAATTAACTCGAGGATTTTTAACTACATTTTACGGGGTGATATGAAAAAACTGCAACCAACTTCACAATGCTGTCATTTCTAAGCCACTTGTCCTACAGCTGTTAAAATTATCCCAGTGACAGCTCATTATATTGTTTACAAGCGTACAAGAACATTTTGGTAAGAATTTTCCAGAAAAAAAGTTATTCGTGATGAATTTCAAGCGTGATAGTGTGATTTCTTTATATTTGGCTGGAAAACCAAAAGTGGCTTTCGTTAGAGCACTCCAGCATTTAAATGTGAATAACTCTTTTGTGTCTCGTACCATCGCTCGTCGCAGTGGCCGAAAAATGGCTCGTGAGCTGAACATATCGTAATATTCCTTTCGGCAAATATTTAACAATGAGCTCGGAGTAAATCCATTGAAATTCCAAAAAGTGCAAGAACTTACACCGCAACAGAAAGAAAATGGTCTCAAAAGAGCTAAAGAGTTGCTTCGCTTGGCCGAAAGTGGTGAACTGCCGAATTTGGTGCTTACTTGCTAAAGAGGTCAGCTGAAAATGTGCACCTTCGGTTGGTCACCAGAACTCAAGCGCCGGCCATGGTAATGGTGTGGGCCACCATAATAGCCGATGATCGCGTGGCATCTGAATAAATGCCGAACATTATCGCGAGAATATTCTGGAGGGTGTATTAAAGTCTTGGGCACGCAAACATTTTGGCCGCAGACCTTGGACATTCCAACAGGACTCAACAGCATCGCACTCAGCACGCACCACCCAAGAATGTTTACAAAATGAGGTTCCTCGCTTTATTTCCAGCCCACTATGACCACCAAAATCTCCGGATACCAATCCGTTGGACTATTGATTCTGGAGTATTTTGGAAAGCAAGGTTGGCACTAAAAAATACCAAAGTGTCGGTCACCTCAAGCAAGCGCTTCGATGGGAATGGGCCAAAATACCGCAGAGCAATATTCGAGCAGCGTGTGACGGGTTCATTGGCCGTTTGAAGACCATCATTTGTGCCAGAGGTGTATTTTGTTTATTTGAAGCATTTATTTTGGTTGACCTCTTAAGCACGTTTTTTTTTGAGAAATTCTGGCAAGAATTTCTTGATCTTTTTTAATACCCTTTTTAATTTTAATTTTTTTTTAGATAACTATGTTTGGACGTGCTCTTTAAGTAAATATTTACGGGACCATGAAGCCAAAAATTGTTGTTTTGTATTACGAATATTTTTATAACCAAACTAGCTAGATTTTTAAAATCATATTTACAAATTTTTTTTGGCCAAAATTCGTGGTTAACATCATGATTTTTTTTACAAATTTTCTTTTTAGGACTTTCTATGAGGAAAATAGGAATTTGGTGAGTACATCTATTTTGTTATTTAACAAGAAATCGTGAAATTCGAAGTAATACATTTTAAAATTATGTGGCTAAAAATTGCGAATTTTTTCGAACATTCATTTTTAAGAATTATCCAAAAATATTACATTTAAAATAATTCAAACACTTCGTGGACTAGAATCATGGATTTTCAAGAACATTTTTTAAGAAAATACTTTATGCCTGGTAAAGTGAAACTGGGGTAGTTAAAGAACGTCCAGATCAAAAAATGGTGCATTTTTAGAGTATTCAGTCTTTTTTGGTCGCATATATTACTATATAGTTGTCATCGGCAGAGGATGTATATCTGTCATCAAATCTATTGATACATGTCTCTCTTTTTTGGAATTTATCTCACAATTCTAGTTGAAAACTAATAACCTATTACCAAACATCTATAAGTACGAGTTTACTCCAATATACTGACTTGACCAACCGCCAAAGGAAATCTCATAATCATATTCCGAACTTTCAACCAACCCTCTCCCCCCTCAATTCCATCAAACGAAACTGAAATGTTGACCAACAATGAAGGACTTATTACGAAATGGCATTAATTCAACAATGCACACAAGTGAAAGCCGCATGCCAGATCTTTGTAGAATTAGAAATGTAAATATGAGCATTGACAACTCGAAAATGCATAGGAAGCGGGGGGACTTGGCACGACCTTATTATTACCCTCCTCATGTTCATTCTGCCTGTGCTGTTGGTGCTGTAAACCAACACTATGGCAACTGCTAACCAATTTGAATATGGAATTATGCATACATTTGTAATAATGCAAATTCCTCATTCATGGCATGATTCGGTTCTTTTGTTCCATGAATATTTCTTCATGAGAGCGAGGGCTCACACCAACGCACACACACACGGTGAAATAGTAAACGAATATTTGTGTTTGCCTATGTGACCATGTACAACCAACCATAGAGGATATTTAACATAACACAATTATAATTGTGACTAATGCTAAGTACTTTTGTCATACTCTACAATGCTTTGAGAGAGAGAGAGAGAGAGAGTGGGAAAGTCTTGGCTGTGTTTTATACGAATGAGTAACACACTTAGTCATGCTCCTCTCCTCATCATCATTATGTGTACATGCTCCCTTTTCACTTTAAACACACCAACACAAAGACGCACACACATGGTCACTGAGAATTGTAAGTACAACCCAGCAAGCAAAATCTATCCCCCAAATAACTTAGAAGTCACGCCTAAGCGATTGAAATCATCGCGTCTGATATCGCTTTCTCACCCCGGAACATTTGTTTTTCGTTTTAAAAATGTGATGTCTGGATTGGGAATCGAACCGAGGTGTTCAGAGAGCAAAGCTGGCATGCTTACCACTGCGCCATAGTGTCTTATATTCCTCAGATAGAATAAAGTCTTATTTATGTTCAATTCGTAAATAATGGCAAACTATCGCTGTTTTATCCGATGGCAGTCACTAGATAGTGTCTGCACACGCGACACCTTCTTTTAACTTTCTTGGCGCCACTAAGTAGTAACTACGTGACGATATAAAGTAGACAACAGTAGTTTTGTTATTGTAAATGTACATACTATCGCATTTAATAGGATTAGAAGCGTCGCAGAAGTGCCATCTTAAAATGGAAGTGAGTCACACACTTCCAAATGCTTGCTGGGAAGTAGACTATGACAATGCCATTCTTATGCTGCCATATCGTTAGCATTTATATTTGTTTAACTGTGTTGGTGTTGTCACATGTACACAGTACCCAGCGAAGAAAGTTATTCAATTCTATTCGACTTCTGAAGGAAAGTCAGAAGAATTTTCAGAATTCGGTGCGATTTCTGACTAAAGGCTTTATGGGGTGTAACGAATTAAAGTCGAAAGATATAGTCGACTTTCGGATCGACCTCTGAAATTTATTCATGGAAAATGATTTCTTTCAAACATAATTGATTGAAAAGGAGGATATATTAATAATGTCATTCCGTTTGTAATATCCCTTAATATTTGTCGTAGCTCCCATAAAGTATATATAGCCACGATCACCATAAAATTATAATTCGATTTAACATTGTCCGTTCGCCTATCTGTCTGTTGAAATCACGATACAGCTCACATTATTTGACGTATAGCTGCAAAATTTGGCAGAACAATTTGAAATGTGTCTAGAATGGTTGGTATTCCAAATGAGATAAATCGGTCCACATTTTGGTATAGCCCCCATATAACGGTACCTCCTGATATTCGGTATTTTGTTGAGTTTAGCCTAATTTTTCCACGGATTTGTCTAAAAATTGGTATACGTAGGTCATAATGGGTTTTAGTTTCACTGGCGGAACATTGCATGTATACGTTTTCGTATAGCCGCCATATAACGGTACCTCCCGATATTCGGCGTTTTGTTTACTTTTGACATATTTTCCACGGATTTGTCTAAAAATTGGTATATGTAGGTCATAATGGGTCCTAGTCCCGCTGTCGGAATATTTTAGGTATAGGTCCATATTTTCGTACAATGGTACATTCGGTATTTTGATGATTTTTGCCATTTGTCTAAAAATTAGTATTTGTAGTTCGGAATGGGTTTTCGCTCTAGTGGCAAAACTTGTTTACCTATAGCGGTCATATAATGGTATATAACCTAAACGGTTGAAATTTTGGGTGAGGGTCACTCTTGGCCCAAAAACGTCATATATAGACCTGAGTTTATAAAATTCGTACTAGAATGGTACGAAAAGTACAAAAAGTTAATATATATAGTACCTTTTGTATGTCACGAACCAGTAGAGCTAGAACTCTTAAATTTGAAACGATAGTCACTGATGGAGTGTATGATATATGTACAAAAGGAAGGAAATGTACGAAAAGTACTAAGATGTACTACATGTGAACGTTTAGAGCTAAAAATTTTAAGCAAAATCTAGGTGGAGGAGTAGGGTCGACATAAGGAGCTAATTTTGGAAACTAGTACTCATGTATACGAAAAGTACTAAACGGTACTCAATTTGGTGCAATTCGAATTTGGAGGAACGGTTGGAGCTGGAATCCTGCAATTTAAAATTAACATTACTGTTGGAGTGTAGAATTTGGATATGGAGGTTAGTTTTTATTGGGACGAAAAGTACTTAATGGTACTACATTTGGTACAATTTCCATTTGGATGAACCGATAGAGCTGAAATTTGGAAATAAGATAATTGGTTTAGAAAATCCGAACTTACAGGGTGATATAAAAAAACTGCAACAAAGTCAAAGGTCAAAATAATTTTTCATTTTATTTTAATGTAAAATTAAATGAAAACAAAAAATGTCGGAAATTTTAGATTTCCAAAATATTTCAGACACAATAATCCTACGGATTGGTATTCGGAAATTTTGGTGGTTATTGTGCGCTGGAAATGATGCGAGGAACCTCATTTTGTAACCATTCTTGGGTGGCACGTGCTGAGTGCGATGGTGCCAGGAGTCCTGTTGGAATGTCCAAGGTCTGCGGCCAAAATGTTTGCGTGCCCAAGGCTTTAATACACCCTCCAGAATATTTTCGCGAAAATATTAGGCATTTATTCTGATGCCAAGGTCGATTAATACGAGCGGAGAGCGACCATCGGTTATTGTGGGCGGGGTTTGAGTTCTGGTGGCCAACCGAAGGTGCACAGTTTCAGCTGACCTCTTTGGCAAGGTAAATACGATCACTTTGTTTGTTTACAAACTGCTGGACAACGAAGGTTTTCCCATCGGAGAAAACCAAATTCGGCAGTTTACAACTTTCGGCCAAGCTAAGCAACTCCATTTTTCGGCCACTGCGACGCGGGTTTCGATCAAGTCGCTTCTTCACTTTTCGAACCATTTCTGCTGATGTTGCTGTTTTCTTCCGTCCACTTCCTTGACGTCGGACTACGCTACCAGTATCACGGTAACGAGCGATGGTACGAGACACAAAAGATTTATTCACATTTAAATGCTGGAGTGCTCTAACGATAGCCACTTGTGGTTTTCCAGGCAAATATAAAGAAATCACATTATCACGCTTGAATTCCATCACGAATAACTTTTTTTCTGGACAATTCTCCCCAACATGTTTGTGTACGCTTGTAAACAATAACTTCGTCCATAACAGGTCAAAATGTTGAATAATTTTATCGCTCATAAAATGCGAAATAAGCTTCGGATTCTTTCTATATTTCATACTTTTCAATATTTATACCTACACAGTATCTGGTGTGAAGATGATGATGAAGATGAAATGGATCCTTCCCCACAAAAGTTGAACATTCTGATTATCATTTATTCGCATAACACGGGAAATAAATGTTCACTATTAGATGATGTTGAATACTTCGTTCCGCTATAATATGGTTCTTCATGCATATCCCAATATTTTCCAAAAATTATCACACATCTCATAAAAGTGAAAAAAAGTAGTCGATATAGCTCATAAATGCTACCTTGTGACATTAATATTAACCTTAGATCAGATACGAACTTCCAACATAATAGGTCAAAAGTTTGAATAATCAAGTATATAATAATAATCAAAAGTTTAAATAATCAAACGCAAGTATGGGGATATATGTACATATGTCGGAAAAACTATCTCCTCTTCTTCAATTTTTGTGACCAAATATTCGTTTTACATGGCCTATAACGTAAGGGCCACTCCTTTCACATTTCAAAGAAAAATGGCCCAATTATCCTTCTGGAACAAAATCCATAACAATCAGTGACTCGTTTTGGTGCATCGACTTTTCAATGTATGTGTGTGGGTTTTCTGCGCCCAAATGTGCCAATTTTACTTGTATATGTACGGAGCCGACAGTGCTTATAATAATAAAAAAACAAGTTAAAAAGCAGTAAGTTCGGAACTTTGAATACCCTCCACCATTTGGAACGAATTTGGAAATAAAATCCTTAAAAAATTCTGTTTAAATTTTAAAAATACCGAATATAGCCTTTATATTGGTGCCTATACGACGTGGACCCCCACAGACATTGTTTGTCATAAGTCATTACTAAATTCAAATTCTGAACTTGAATTTTCAATAGACAATTTTTTGTCATGGGCTGTAGCATCCATTACGAACTTCAAATACGACATTTCAAACAATTTTGGTGAGTATTGTACTTAAACTCGTCAAAATACCGAATATAGGGAGGTACTGGTATATGGCGCCCATACGAAGACCTGGACCTGCATAGACAATTTTCTGTCGTAGGCTTTAGCACCCATTGCGAACTTCAAATACGACATCTCAAACAATTGCGGTGAGTATTGTACCTAAACTCGTCAAAATACCGAAAATAAGGAAGGTACTGGTATATGGGGCCTATACGACGACCTGGACCTGCATAGACAAGTTTTTGTCACACACTGTAGTTCCCATTACGAACTCTAAATATGTAATTTGAAACAATTCCGGTGAATAATGACGCTAAAATTACCAAAATACCGAATATAGGGAGGTACCGTTATATGGGGGCTATACGAAGACGTGAACCTGCACAGACAATTTTCTGTATTAGACTCTAGTATCCATTACGAATCTCAAATACCAAATTTTAAACAATTCCGCTTAATAATGTCGCTAAAATCATCAAAATACCGTATATAGGGAGGTACCGTTATATGGGGGCTATATGAAAACGTGGACCTATATGGCCCATTTACGAACTCAACCTGTCTACTGAAAAAATAAACATGTGTGCAAAATATTAGCCTTCTATCTCAATTCGTTCGAAAGATAGCGTAATTTCAACAGACGGACAGACAGACAGACAGACAGACGGACATAGCTAAATCGTCTTAGAAGATCAAGAGTATATATACTTTGTTGTGTTTTTGAGTATTTCGAGGAGTAACAAACGGAATGACAAAGTTAATATACCCTCCATAGTATGGTGGAGGGTATAAAAATAATTTTCAAAGTTATGTCGCAATATATCCCAACGATCAACCACATTCGTTCAGCAGAAATACATAGCTAATAGTTACACAAGGGAAAAAGCCTATTGAAGAGGAGGAAAATATAAGAAAACAATTGTACAAATAAAATGAAATCGGACCGAAGCCTGTCAGACACTTCGGATAAATTTCAGACAATGTAACTATGTCGGATAAATTTCAGACTAAGTGGTTCGCTGGGTATTTGGAAATGTTAAAATTTTCTTATATATGTGTTTGTGCGTGTAATTCTTACCCCATGCCACACTGCGGCACCATGGCTCAAATAAGACGAGTTGCATTGAAAAGATTTGCCTTGCTGTGTTTGTCTAACATTGCGTTAGTGATTGTGACAACTTTTGTAATTAAAAAAACAACAACAACGTCATGTGTGGTCTAATTAAGCTGACAAATGTTGTTGGTTGGTTGGCTCTTTGTTTGCTGGCTTGATTCTGTACTTAAACATATTTACCTTGTTTTATTATTAAACTTATTTATTCATAAAATGAAAATGAAACAAGTACTGCCACCAACCATCAGCAATGTTCTGCCTCCAGCGGTTGTTGGCTGTGGTGTCTTGTGCCACAATAACACACCCCCACGCAACACACACACACACCCGTAATTATTCGAACGTGTTAAGAGCAAAGCGCTGAAAAAAATCACATAATTTCATTAAGGGCGCGTGTAAGCAGCAGGGAGCTGGGCGTCTGTTATACCCTGTGTGTTTAACTTTTTATAAGTATTTCTTAATGACACCCAAACGCTAATTGCTTTCATAAAAAACAAACCCCAAGAAAACAAAAGACACGATCAGCCACATCAGTAATAACAACGCCACGAAATTATAAGACAATTAACCAGCGAGGCTTTACAATGACACATTCGTTTTACTTCATGATTGCGTTAAGAAGCCGAGTAATGTGACAAAAGTTGTCAGACAAATTCAAGGGACCATGAAGGGAGAGTGAGTGAGTGATGAGTTGTGTATCAACAAATTTGTAAACAAATTATGTTAATCAAACTTTTTTTTAATTTTCCTTGACAAAATTTTTTTATTAAATATTTTTCAAATGTAAAGAAAGGAGAAAGATGATGTGATGTCCTCCCTTCATAATCTCTCAGGTGTCATAAATACAATTGAATATTTTTATTGTTTTTTTCACCATATTAACCATTTCGTATCTTATCTAAGTCTGATATAAATGTTAAAACGTACCAGATTTGGGTCATATGTTTTTTTTTTTTTAATGTTGAAATATACGTGAGGTACCATATATAGCGGTCCGAAGTATCCCAATGTATCCAATACTGTAAAAAAATGTTGGTATGTGCAATATTTAAATGAAATAAAACATTTATTTCCATTTTTGTGCGAATAAATGATAATCTAAATTGTTTGAGAGAGAATCTAAATTGGTTTAGAAAGGAGTGGACGGATATTACCCATCTCCGAACTCGATTTAACATTATACACTACGATGTAACATTTTGATCAATTCACATTGTTCCTATTATTTCAAATCATATTTAATTTCGCCAATTTTTGGTATTTTGAGATTTTATTATGTCGACACGTTACTAACGAAAAACACACGTTACAAAACCCTTCATATAACGATATCTTGGAATGTACCGTTATATGATACCAAATCCAAAGGGGCTTTCCATATTTTCCAATTGATTTGTCCTTAATTCGGTTTCTTAGTCCGTAAAGCATTTTTTCGCATGTTTAGAATAAGCGCTTACATATAGGATGCTTCTGATTTCATATATTACTTGGCACATCTTTTTTCGATCAACTCAAGATCTGTTATAAAGATGGTAGGGATCGGACATATCCTTCTGGTCCTCCCACACAAAGGGTAAAATTTTTGAATAACCAAAACGATCATAGAATCCGATATAAGCATCGGCTTCTCTTCTCAGCTCATGAAAAGCGAAATAAATATCCGATTCCATTCAGACTGGCTCATCTTAATGTTTCTATCAACACAAGATCTGTTATGAAGATGATAGAGATCGGACCATTCCTTCTGATACCTCTTCCAAATAGGGTTCAAGATTTTTGAAAAACAAAATGCTAAAAGAGACCGGAGTAAGCATCCAACTCTTTTTAAATTTCACACACACAAACATTTTTGCTAACACAAGATCTTTTGTGAAGATGGTAAATATCTGCGAACCCCTTTTGGTTCGCTCATTCATAAAGGATCACAATTTTCAGTACTTTTATCTATCATAACTGTCGAAAAAAGTCAGCAATTTTTTACAACTTGCTACATCGAAATATTTCTCTCAAGCAGAAACTTGAAATGAATATGAAGTTTATGATTTCGCACAAAATTGGATATAAATGTTCGATTTTCTTGATATTTCTCCAATACCAATATTTTTATCTGTATAAGATGAAGTATGAAAATGAAATACCTCGGTCGACACCTTTTAGCATTTAAAAAAAAAAAAAAATTATCACATATCTCATATAAAGTGAAGGAAGTAACAAATATAGTCCAAACCTGGCACGTCGGAATATTTATATCATGTTAAAATATGTCCGATACGAAATGGACAATATTTGCCCATTTCTTCGGAACCTACTCCATAGAGGGTCAACAATTTGAATAATCATAACAGAAGTTAAAATATATTCAAATAATCGAACATGGGAACAGGATGATTGAATTTTGTGCAAACTTTGCAAATTCATATATATTTATCAGTCAGATCCGTAAATAGACAGTATCGGCCCATTCCATCATGTACCTCCCTCACAAAGTGTCGGAATTTTGATACTATTTCCGATCGAAATCCAATTATAAGAAATTTCTATCAACACAAGATCTGGTAGAGAGATGGAATATATCGGTCTACCAATTCCGGTCTGTTACGTTCCCCGTAAAACATTTTGAATAATTATGTCTCTCATACGAATCATTCTAAAGTTAACAAATGTCGATGTTTTTACCAACACAAGATCTCTTTTGACACGGGCAAAATGTGCCTCATCGAAATCATGGTTTTAAACCCTAGGTCTCTTTTGTACCTCTCCCACAAAATGCCAACATTTTCAAAAAAAATATTTTATTGCACCGACAGAGAAAGGATAATCTTTCTCTAATCTCTTTTGCTTCAACTTTGCGAATCCTAATATTTGCTATGTCAAGTGAGAAAATGGACAGTATCGGTCCACTCCATCAAGTACCTCCCCCACAAAGTGTCATAATTTTGAATAATTATAACTCTTATAAAATGTAATGTAAGTGTCCGATTGTCTTTAAATTTACATTGCAATATTTTTTAATTAACCCGAGGTCTGGTGTGAAGATGGAATATATCGGTCCAATCCGCTATATCGGTATAAGAGTCAAAATTGTTAATATTCATGAAGCTCATAAAACATGAAATTGACATCCGATTCCATTCAGACTTGACACATCTCAATATTTGCATAAACACAAAATCTGTTAGAGAGATGGTAGAGATCGGACCATTCCATCTGGTACCTCGCCCACAAAGGGTTATAGTGTTAAATAACCAAAACGATCATTAAATCCGAAATAAGCATCCGGATCTCTTCATATTTCACACATCCCATTTTTCTACTAACCCAAGGTCTGATGTGAAGATGAAATATATCGATCCACTCCTTCTGGTACCTCTCCTACAAAGGGTCAAAATTTTGTATATCCATGAAGCTCAAAATGAACATCGGATTCCATTCTGACTTGGTACATCTCAATATTTCCATAAACGCAAGATATGTCATAAAGATGGTATAGCTCGGACCACTTCTTCTGATACCTCCCCCACATAGGGTTCACGACTTTGAAAAACAAAACGCTCGAAGAAAACGAAATGAGCATCCAAATCTCTTCAAATTTCAAGCATTTTTGCTAACACAAGATCTGTTGTGAAGATGATATACATCTGCAAACCCACAAAAGGTCAAAATTTTCAAAACTCTTATGTCATAACTCGTGAAGCAAGTCAGCGATTCTTTACAACAAGCTATATCTAAACATTTCTCTCAACCAGAAACCCCATATGAATATGAAATTTATAATTTCGCATAAAATTAGATATAAATGTTCGATTTTCTTGTAATTTTATCCATACCAATATTTATATCTGTATTAGATGAAGTATGAAAATGAAATGCCTCGGTGGATTATATCTCATATAAAATCAAGAAAGTAACAAATATTGTCCAAACCTGGCACATGAGAATATTTATATTATATTTATTTAGGTCCTATGCGAAATGGACAATAATGACCCGTTCCTTCGTAGTCTTCTCCATAGAGGTCAATAATTTGCATAATCATAACAGGAGTCAAAATGCATTTAAGTATCGAACATTAGCTGAGGGTTTACATCTGTTCGCAAAACCGAGCTTCTTTTTTGTACATTTTTATTCTATTTTTCAAACAGACTCGATTTCGTTTGCAGATATTTAGAACTTTTTGAATATTTATGTATTAACTTTCCAAAAAATCCAGTTATGTCTCGGGATAAATTCATAGAAAATTTAAGATTTATAGGTCTATATTTTTCAGTATTAAGTATATTTTAGTACTTTTCGTACATTATTAGCGCCATTTAACAAAAAATCCTGTATTTAGCTCATCACGCCCACTCAACTGTAAGCTATTTAGTAAGTATTTTAAGTTTTCGTATGATTTTAGCACAAATTTCCATAAAACGTGATTTTTTTAAGGGCAGGGCACACCAAAGAGTGGCCCTTGCACCAAATATCTGATTTTGAAATCTGTTCCTTCCATATTCAATTAATTTTGGAGATTCTTACATTTTTCAAAATATAACCTTCTGAACTGTGAGATATTTAGGACTTTTTGGAAATATGTCAAAAACTTTTTTGATTTTTGGGTCCAATAGTTAGCCACATATCAGCTAAAAAGCACATGCCGATCGCTCAGTACCAAAGGTATAATGTTTAGTATCTTTTTCTGAATTGTTTAACCCTTAACAGAATTCCTTTAAAAATAACAAACTCCAGATCAACAATTCTATTCTTTCCATTAACAAAAACTTGATACACTCCAACTCAAGAGACGGAGTGTCCATTGCTGTAATGGTATTTGTTACAGACAAATACACGCAAACACACACCACACACACATGGTTAATTATGCACATTAATTTGCATTTGGTTTAAGTAAAAAATCATGTCATAGAAAAGGAACGGAACGAAACGGAACCAATTTGGAGTAAATGGATTTCGTGAAATTAATACAATGAATATTATACCACAGACAGGCATACAAGCATATGGTGGTGGTGGTGGTGATGATGGTACCAGTATTTTATTACACACACATACATATGTCCATTAATGTCAATACGAATACGGAATACGAGGACAAAGGCTTGTAACACATGCCAGATACACTGTCAACGACAAAATGAAAACTTATGCTTGCCGTTGATAATGACAGACGGAGTTTATGTTACATTTTAATGGCTGTGAAATGGAAGCCATTAGGCATTAGACAAGCCATAGATGGCTTCATGGCTTATATTAATGTAGAGAGAAATTTATCATTTGTCTTCTAAAATTTCTATATATTCCTAAAAAAATTGCTATGTAATAAATGTTTGATATGGTAAACCTTGATGTAAATACTAATTATCTGATGAATATGTGAGCTATGAAGTAGGTATTTTCTGCTGAAACATATATCAACGGAATAGAATGCATATTATGATTTCAAGAATGCATATTTAAAAATTCTGACGAAACATACTAGATTTTCGCAACAGTGGCAAAGTGTATAGTGTGACTGACTACAAAACAAATAGCGGAAACTTGTATTCTAAAAATTTTCCAAATACCTTTTTGCTACGTATTTGTGATACTGTAATATTAAGTTAGTACTTACAATTGCAAAAAAATGTTAAGAAGCTCGTTTTTTGGTAATGGAAGTTTTTTCTAGGGTAAAAAAATTATGCATCTCTAACTTGTTAAAATTATTTAGTGCATACTATAAATACTACAAGTTGGTAGAACCTTAAAATTTCGCAAGACGACCATACCAAGTCCAACTCTTTTTGTTTCTTTTTTGCGAATAGGAAGTCTAACCTCTAAAAATTAATAAAACGACAAATATCAGACTTTTTGGACAGTAAAATCTTCAAAATAGCTAATATGCGTTGGACTTAACAAATCCTGAACCTCTATATGATTTCAAGATGTCTACGTACACATTAGAAACTTAAACTTCAGCCCTCCATAGGATAAAACGAGTAAGGAAAGTCTTAAAGTCGGGCGGGGCCGACTTTATGATACCCTACACCACTTTGCTAATTTACTACAGCTGCGCATAACAATTAAAAGTTTTTATACACGCTATGATTATAATTATAATTTAAACTTCAAATGACTAAATATGCCGAAGCATTTGTATCTTTTAAATTCGGACTTGTATTGCCCATTTGGTGCAAAATTAATTTGAAATCGGATAAAAATATATATGGGAGCTATATCCAAATCGGAACCGATCTCGATAAAATTTGGCAAAGATATTTCTGAGCTGTATTTGATATATCTCCCTGAATATCGTTGTTACGGAGGGCATATTACGGCTGTGGGTAACAAATATTACAAATCGGATGAACAGTATATATGGGAGCTATAGTTATATCTGAACCGATCTTCACCATATTTGACATACTAGCTTCTAGACTCAATTCGGTCATAAGTGCCAAATTCCATCCCATTTGGACAAATATTAGACGTTTGGTGCACAATAAAAGGTAAATCGGACGAAGTTATATATGGGAGCTATAGCCAAATCTAAACCGATCTCGATAAAATTTAGCAAATGTATTTCTGAGCTGTATTTGATATGTTTGCCCAAATATTGTTGTTACAGGGTGCATATTACGGCTGCGGACAAAAATAACAAATCGGATGAACAATATATATGGGAGCTATAGCTATATCTGATCCGATTTCGATCAAATTTGGCGTACTTATTTTCAGGATACTATTCTATTCGGCTGATAGTACACGTTTGGTACACAATAAAAGGCAAATCGGACGAAGATATATATGGGAGCTATATCTAAATTTTGACCGATTATCTCCAATTTCAATAGGGTTCGTCCTTGGGCTAAACAAATGATTTGTGCAAAATTCCATCTGGATAGGCAATAAATGCGAACTGTACTTTGTTTACAAAAATACATGGACAGACGGACGGACGAACGGACAGACAGACAGACGGACGGACGGACATGCATAAATCGACTCAGAATGTGATTCTATGCAGATCATCAAAAGGAACTATGAGTCTATCTCGTTTCCTTTTGCCTGTTACAAACAAATGCACAAAGACATAATACCCTGACCACCTTGGGGTCTAGGGTATACAAACATATACAGACTGCAACTAAACTTTCTACCCTTCACCATTAAAAATAGGAAATACTAATTGTTTTATCTCGTTCGCCTATCTCGTCGAAATATTCGCCGGAGACCCCATACAGTACATAGTGAGATAAAATAAGTAAAAAAGTATCGGTCGGTTTTGCCGACAGATGTATACCCTCAGCCAATGTTCGATTATTTAATAAATATTTTGACTTATGCAGTAGGTTCCGAAGAAATGTGCCAATATCCGCCATTTCGTATCGGACCTAAATAAATATGATATAAATATTACGACGTGCTAGGTTGGACTGTGTTGTGTTAATGGAAACATTGGGATGTACCAGGTCTTGAATGGAATGGGATGCCAATTCCCCTTTTTACGAGATTCATGGATATTCAAAATCATCAGAACGTATCTTATGTTAGTGGAAATAATGGAATGTGTGAAATATAAACAGTACCTAATTCTTATTTCGGATTTTATAAACGTTTTGGTTATTCAAAACTTTTCCAGAATGAGTGGACCGATATATTCCATCTAAACACCAGATCCAGGGTTTATAAAAATATTGGGATGTGTGAAATTTTAAGACAATGGAAATCTCACATCACATTTTATGAGATTTGTTGGACCTGACCTAGCACTGTCGCAAATGTTAGGATTTGCAAAGTTGGATTATTGCTTTTCTTTCTCTGCAGAAAAAAATATTTTTTGAAAATTTAGACCTTGTGTGGGGGAGGTACCAGAAGGAGTGAACCGATATATTTAATTTTTGGGCCAGACCTTGGGTAAATAAAAATATTGGGATGTGTGAAATTTGAAGACAATCGGACCCTTACATCACATTTTATGAGAGTTGTAATTATTTAAACTTTTTACCCTTTGTGGGGGAGGTATCAGAAGGAGTGGGCCGATATATTCCATCTTAACACCAAACCTTGGGTTAATGTAAATATGGGGTGTGCGAAATTTTGAAGACAATCGGATCACATCACATTTCATAAGGGTTGTAATTATTCCAAATTTGGAACTCTTGTGGGGGAGGTACTTGATGGAGTGGACCGATATATCCCATCTTCACACCTGACCTAGCACTGACGCAAATATTAGGATTTGCAAAGTTGGAGCAAAATCGGATTATCGTTTCTCTTTCTGTACAAAAAATATATTTTTTTGAAAATTTCGACCATTTGTGGGGGAGGTACCAGAAGGAGTGGGCCGATATATTCCATCTTAACGCCAGACCTTGGGTTAATGTGAATATTGGGATGTGCGAAATTTTGAAGACAATCGGATCACATCACATTTTATAAGGGTTGTAATGATTCCAAATTTTGACCCCTTGTGGGGGAGGTACTTGATGGAGTGGACCGTTATATCCCATCTTCACACCTGACCTAGCACTGACACAAACATTAGGATTTGCAAAGTTGGGGCAAATATTTTCTGTGCAGAAAATATTGTTTTTGATATTTTCGACCATTTGTGGGGGAAGTACAAGAAGAAGTGGACCGATATATTTCATATTAACAACAGATCGTGGGTTCATAAAAATATTGGGATGTGTGAAATTTAAAGACAATCGGACTCATACATCACATTTTATAGGAGTTGTAGTTATTCTAAATGTTTACCAGTTGATGGAGTTGACCGACATTGTCCATTTTCACACCTGTCCTAGCGTTAACGCAAATATTAGGATTTGCAAAGTTGGAGCAAAATCGACTTATCATTTCAAAAAATATTTTTTTTTTTTAAATTTCGACTTTTTGTGGGGGAGGTACCAGAAGGAGTGGACCGTAAATACTACGACGTACCAAGTTTGAACCAAATCGGATGCTTCCTTCGAGAGTTATCGTGCGCACCAGCCAGCCAGACAGACAGACGGACATCGCTAGATCGACTCCAAATGTTCTGAAACGGATTTGGTCTAAAGAGACCAAGGGTCTAAAACCGTTATTTTGACTAGGCACGTTTTGACCGTATCAAATGATATATGCCCTCTGTAGCCATATGGCTGAGGGTATAAAAAAACTGCAACAATATCAAACGCCATAATTTTTACATTTTTTTTTTAAATTTTGTTGAATGAAAGCAAAAATATCGGAAATAGCATAAAATTTTAGAATAAGCCAAAATGTTTGCGTGCCTAAGGCTACACCCTCCAGAATATTTTCGCGATAATATTCGACATTTATTCTGATGCCTTGGTCAATTCATACGAACGGAGAGCGACCATCGGTTGTTACAACATGGCCGGCGCTTGAGTTCTGGTGCCCAACCGAAGGTGCACATTTTCAGCTGACCTATTTTAGTCATCGGAGAAAACCAAATTTGGCAGTTCACCACTCATTTTTCAATATTTGCCGAATTGAATATTGCGATATGTTCAGCTCACGAGCCATTTTTCGGCTACTGCGACGCGGGTTTCGTTCAAGTCGATTCTTTACTTTTCGAACCATTTCTGCTGACGTTGCTGTTTTCTTCCGCCCACTTCCTTGACGTCGGGCTACGGGCTATACTGGTAGCCCGGTAACGAACAATGGTACGAGACACAAAAGATTTATTCACATTTAAATGCTTGAGTGCTCTAACGATAGCCAATTGTGTTTTTCTAGCCAAATATAAAGAAATCACACTATCATGCTTGAATTCCATTGCGAATAACTCTGGAAAAATATCCCCGAAATGCTTTTATACGTTTGTAAACAATATAACGAACTGTCACTGGAATAATTTTAACAACTGTCGGACGAGTGGCTTAGAAATGACAGCAGTCTGAAGTTGGCTGCAGTTTTTTCATCTCACTCTGACTTTTTGTTTTATGTCTAAAAAATATTATCTTATGCTCGGTCTTTCAAAATTTTGCTTTACTCATATTTTCCAAATTCCTTGAGATGTCAATTTACCAATCCCTAATTTTCCGTCCATTTATCGTTTGAAATAGTGTCGACAAAAGTTGTCATATTTATATCCTAATTATCGTCCAATAACATTTTACACAAAGGGCGAAGCCCTCTATCTTTATTAATGTGTGGTTACATTAACTCCATTACTTAACGGTTTTTATGTTAATACGTTGTCAACCTTTCTTTATCACAGTTTGCTTTCAACCTTTTAAATTTGCGATTTTACTACCGACAATTCGGTGTGACTTTAAACGCAACAAACAATGGTTTATATGAAGGGACTTCTTCGTATGAAGTTCTGCCAAGTGAAAGCCAAGCTGGTAAAATTTGTTGTCATAGTCCAAAGGACACACGCACACACACACATTCCCCCATTCATACGGTTACACATACAATTATGCAAAAGATTAAACAGAAAAACTGGAGCACATCTTTTGCTTTTGGCTACTTCTTGTTTGTTTTCCCTTTTCACGGCTTTTCTTTTGGAAAATTCCAGCTAGCCTGACTGACTGGCTCGGCTGCATGGCTGGCTGACTGGTTGGCCAGAAGGGTGACTGGCTGTTTTACACAAAAGCCGTTGTTTGTTTGCTTAAAACATTAAGGCTTGTTCGAGTTTTAAATATAAGCCTTCTGTTGTACTCCTCAGTCGCTTTTTTATTTTATCTTGCTATGGAGAAATCTTAACGTATTCATACTGGCGTTTTCGTTGTTGTTGTTGCTCTTCATCTTGCACTCTTCCCTTTTTTATTGCCATTGTATGGAGGCTTTTGTGTTAGCGTAAAAATACCAGAATTGAGCTCATAACTCTCATTTCATTATTGTTTTGTCGTTTTTTTTTTCTTTGTTTCTTCCTTGGCTCCTCTTCATTCTTTTACTATTCATTCTCTCTCCCTTTGCACTCGCATATCTCATTGTGTTAATTGTGTTCATGTAAATGTGAGTGTATGTGTGTTTGCGTAAGAGTCCTTTGCTGGATGCTCCGCATTATCTTGGAAGGTTGTTTGCCTGTTGATGTTGTTGTTGTTGCTGTCGGAGCGTGTTCGTGTATGTCATACTTTTTATTTCAATGATTCTTTTCTTGTTATGTTAATTTTTGTAAGTAATTGAAGCTTATTTTGGGAAGAGAAAATTTGTTTACATACACACAGAATGGAGTATTCATTTCTTTTCTCATGAATTGAGGATATTTAGGGGAGGAAGATGTGTTGTTATCAGTACACAGATATACTTTCATTTCAATTTGTTGATAATTTTACAGGAAAAATTGATATGTTTACAGGAATGAATGAAGTGCAGGTAAACAGGATTCTTCCACAATAAAAGGCCATGAGATTTTCAATAGAAAACCAGGAGTTCTTGAAAAGAAAAACATAAAATATTCACTAGAAGACCATGAGGTCTTCTTCACTAGAAGACGATGAGGTCTTCTTCACTAGAAGACGATGAGGTCTTCTTCACTAGAAGACGATGAGGTCTTCTTCACTAGAAGACCATGAGGTCTTCTCTAGAAGATCATGAGGTCTTCTCTAGAAGACCTTGAGGTCTTCTCTAGAAGACCTTGAAGTCTTCTCTAGAAGACCTTGAGGTCTTCACTAGAAGACCATGAGGTCTTCACTAGAAGACCATGAGGTCTTCACTAGAAGACCATGAGGTCTTCCCTAGAAGACCATGAGGTCTTCACTAGAAGACCATGAGGTCTTCACTAGAAGACCATGAGGTCTTCAATGGATGACCATGTGGTTTTCACAAGAACGCCTTAAGGTTTTCACACTGGAAGGCCGTGACGTCTTCACTACGAGGCCATAAGGTCATCACCAGAAGGCCGTGAGGTCTTTACTGGAATGCCGTGAGGTCTTCAATAGAAGACCACGATGTCATCAATAGAATGCCTTGAGGTCTTCACTAGAAAACAATGAGGTCTTAAACAGAAGACTTTCACCAAAAGACCTTGAGGTCTTCAGCAGAAGAGCACGAGGTCTGCACTAAAAGAGCACGAGGTCTTCACCAGAAGGGCACGAGGTCTTCACACGAGGTCTTCACCAGAAGACCACGAGGTCTTCACCGGGAGAGCACGAGGTCTTCAATGGAAGACCTTAAGGCCTTCAATGGAAGACCTTTAGGCCTTCAATGGAAGACCTTGAGGCCTTCAATGGAAGACCTTGAGGCCTTCAATGGAAGACCTTAAGGCCTTCAATGGAAGACCTTGAGGCCTTCAATGGAAGACCTTAAGGCCTTCAATGGAAGACCTTAAGGCCTTCAATAGAAGACCTTAAGACCTTCAATGGAAGACCTTAAGACTTTCAATGGAAAACCTTAAGACTTTCAATGGAAGACCTTAAGGCTTTCAATAGAAGAGCACGAGGTCTTCAATGGAAGAGCACGAGGTCTTCAATGGAAGACCTTGAGGTCTTCTTCACTAGAAGACCATGAGGTCTTCTTCACTAGAAGACCATGAGGTCTTCTTCACTAGAAGACCATGAGGTCTTCTTCACTAGAAGACCATGAGGTCTTCTTCACTAGAAGACCATGAGGTCTTCTTCACTAGAAGACCATGAGGTCTTCTTCACTAGAAGACCATGAGGTCTTCTTCACTAGAAGACCATGAGGTCTTCTTCACTAGAAGACCATGAGGTCTTCTTCACTAGAAGACCATGAGGTCTTCTTCACTAGAAGACCATGAGGTCTTCTTCACTAGAAGACCATGAGGTCTTCTTCACTAGAATACCATGAGGTCTTCTCCTCTAGAAGACCATGAGGTCTTCTTCGCTAGAAGACCATGAGGTCTTCTTCGCTAGAAGACCATGAGGTCTTCTTCACTAGAAGACCATGAGGTCTTCTTCACTAGAAGACCATGAGGTCTTCTTCACTAGAAGACCATGAGGTCTTCTTCACTAGAAGACCATGAGGTCTTCTTCACTAGAAGACCATGAGGTCTTCTTCACTAGAAGACCATGAGGTCTTCTTCACTAGAAGACCATGAGGTCTTCTTCACTAGAAGACCATGAGGTCTTCTTCACTAGAAGACCATGAGGTCTTCTTCACTAGAAGACCATGTGGTCTTCAATAGAACACCATGAGGTCTTCTTCACTAGAAGACCATGTGGTCTTCAATAGAACACCATGAGGTGAGGTCTTCACTCGAAGACCTTGAGGTCTTCACTGAGTGAGGTGAGGTCTTCCATTAAAACCAATATTTTAATTTCTACTTCAATGTTTTTGTATTTGTGGATAATAAATTACCGTGCAGTTGGGCGTATGATAAATAAATACAAATTCAGTACATTAAGCATACGCACTGTAAATACATGGAAATGGAATAAATAGCGCAAATTCATTGACGTAAATTCGGAATCGTTGCAGACATTTCAAATATCAATACATCTTCACATACAGCCAATAAATATGGGATTGGTTCAGTAGTTGATTGAAAATATATTTTATCATTACCAGGCTTTTTAGTTCGAACTAAAAGTACACATCATTGAAATTGCTCTGTCACTCAACCAAAAAAAAACCTTCGACAATAGTGACTGGCTTGTATTTATTGGAATATTCATTCGTTTTATTTAACTGGAACAGTACAATAACCAATTGCTTGAAACTGAAATAAATACTATAATTGATAATGTAAAAGTAACATGGAAAATTCTACGAATAAGTATTGAAATAATATATTTTCCAATTTGTCTGCTAATTTATTATTTGCTGCAGTTTTATTAGTGGTATGGTGTAGATTATCTGCAATAACCAGAATCTCAATGCACTCCCTATAAATTCAACAAATTGTCAGACCACACACACACGGACTTGCTTCCAAGCGTCTACCGTACAATGTCAATTCTGGTAATGATGTTAATTTTATAATACAACAAAAATATAATTTTATTTTTTAGACATTTTCCATCAAATATAATTTGTGGCAAAATCAGGCCATCAGATGATGACGTTGATACTCTTGTTGTTGTTGGTTCCAACATGCTGAGATAAGATGTTATTGTCTTGGTTATTATTTTCATATCAAAATATAATTTACATAAATTATGCTATTAGCAAATGTAGTATCAGCATGTCACATCAAAAAATAAAAAGGCATCAAGAGATTTAAAAGGGGAGTAAATTTTTAGTAGAATGTTATAATTTAAAAGATTTTTCATAAAGACGAAGTAATATAAAACAAATAATAAAATAAATAAATAATAATTGAAGAAGTTTAAGAATAGATAAATTCGCTCATACAGCTCAAATCAAACGGTACTACAGATGTATATAAAACTATGACAAAATCTGGATATATATAGATATATGATGGTATAAAATTTTCATTTTGGGCACCTTACATATAATAACTTTATTATTTAAATGTGTACACATACAGGGTGAAATGAAAAAATTGCAACCATCTTCAGATTTTCCTACATCTGTTAAAATTATTCCACTGACAGCTCATTATATTGTTTACAAGCGTACAAAAGCATTTTGGGGAGAATTTTCCCGGAAAAAGTTATTCGAGCTTTATATTTGGCTGGATAACTACAATTGGCTATCGTTAGAGCACCCCAGCATTTAAATGTGAATAAATCTTATGTGTCTCGTACCATCGCTCGTTACCGTGATACTGGTAGCCGTAGCCCGACGTCAAGGAATTGGACAGAAGAAAAAAGTAACATCGGCAGAAATTGTTGGAAAAATAAAGAAACGACTTGATCGATATCCGCGTCGCAATGGCCGAAAATTGACTCGTCAGCTGAACATATCGCAATATCCCATTCGGCAAATATTGAAAAATGAGCTCGGAGTAAAGAAATTGCAATTCCAAAAAGTTCAAGAACTTACACCGCAACAGAATGAAAATATACTCAAAAGAGCTTAAGAGTTGCTTCGCTTGGCCGAAAGTGGTGAACTGCCGAATTTGGTTGCGCCGATGAGAAAACATTCGTTGTGCACCATCGATTGGCCACCAGAACTCAAGCGCCAGCCGGATTGCGATAGTGTGGGCCGCCATAACAGCCAATGGTCGCTCTCCGCTCGTATTAATCGACCGTGGCATCAGAATAAATGCCGAATATTAGAATAGTTAGAAAATGAGGTTCCTCGCTACATTTCCAGCGCTAAATGGCCACCAAAATATCCGGATACCAATTCGTTGGACTATTGTGTCTATAGTATTTTAGAAAGTAAGCTTGGCACTAAAAAATATCAAAATGTCGATCGCCTCAAGCAAGCGCTTCGCCGAGAATGGGCCAAAATACCGCAGAGCAACATTCGGTCAGCGTGTGATTGTTTCATTGGCCGTTTGAAGGCCATAATTCGTGCCAAAGGTGACTAATTCGATCAAATCTAAACTTATTCTAAAATTTGATGCTATTTCCGACATTTTTTGCTTTCATTCAATAAAATTTAAAAAAAATGTAAAATGTATAAATAAAAAAAAGAAAACATTAATTATGAAATCGCAAAAATTGCCTATGTACATAAAACTGTGACCAAATCTGAATATATCTATATAATTTATTCCATTCCATTTTGGACACCTTACATATAAAATCATGATTATTTAAATGTGTACACATACTCATACATTTCACATACATTTCATACAGAAAAACGAGTATCGAATAAATACTAAGAATTCATAATCACGCCACGAACGGTCAAATGTGCAGCATTAATTCAATTACTTAACAGAAATACAAAAAGCGTAAAGGAGAACCAGAGTTCAATAATTATGAATACTTTATGAAAGTCAACAAGATAATATTGAACAAAAGTGCGTCAGTAAACACTTAACGGTTAATGAGTTTTCCAGAGAATAACGACGAAAACAAAGAGAGGTCATCGATTGGTTTGATGGAATTTTACGCTACATGACAGTGAAGTGCAGGATACGGGATAGAAGATCAAGAGGTTTTCAATAAATAACCATGAAGTCTTCAAAACAACAACTTAAGGTCTGCAATAGAAGACTTTGAAGTCTTCAACAGAAAACTTTAAAGTCTTCAATAGAAGACGGTGAAGTCTTCAATAGAAGACTTTGGAGTCTTAAATAGAAGACGGTGAAGTCTTCAATAGACTTAATACGTGCGGAGAGCGAACATCGCCAGTTATGGCGGCCCACACCATCACCGTGACCGGCGCTCGAGTTCTGGTGGTCAACCGAAGGTGCACATTTTCAGCAGACTTCTTTGGCAAGTTAACACGATCATATTGTTTGTTTACAAACTGCTGGAAAACGAATGTTTTCTCATCGGAGAAAACCAAATTCGGCAGTTCACCCCTTTCGGCCAAGCGAAGCATTCCGTTTGAAACTCCTCGAAATACTCATGTCAGACCAAACAAAGTATATATATTCTTGATCAGCGTAAAATTCTAAGTCGATTTAGAGATGTTCATCTGCCTGTCTGTCCGTCTGTCCGTCTGTCTGTTGTAATCGCGCTATCTTTCGAACGAACTGAGAAAGAAGGCTAAAATTTTGCACACATGTTTATTTTTTCAGTAGGCAGGTTAAGTTCGTAAATGAACCATGTAGGTCCACATTTTCATATAGCCCCCATATAACGGTTCCTCCCGATATTCGGTATTTTGATGATTTTAGCGACATTATACACTGGAATTGTATCAAATTTGGTATTTAAAGTTCGCAATGGATACTACAGCCTAGGACAGAAAATTGACTGTGCAGGTCCACGTCTTCGTATAACCCCCATAAAACGGTACCCCCCTATATTCGGTATTTTGGCGATTTTAGCGTCATTATTCTCCAGAATTTTTTCAAATTACGCATTTAGAGTTCGTGATGAAAACTACAGTCTGCGACAGAAAATGGTCTATTCAGGTCCAGGTCTTCGAATAGTCCCCATATACCAGTACCTTCCTATATTCGGTATTTTGACGAGTTTAGGTACAATACTCATCGAAATTGTTTGAAATGTCGTATTTGAAGTTCGTAATGGATGCTACAGCCTACGACAGAAAATTGTCTACGCAGGTTCAGGTCTTCACACAGCTCCGATGTAACGGTACCTCCCTATATACGATATTTTAATGATTTTAGCTACACTATTCATCGTTTATTTCAAGTTCCCAATTTGAGTTTGGTAATGACTAATGGCAAACAATGCCTGTGTGGGTCCACGTCGTATAGACACCAATATAACGCCTATATTCGGTATTTTTAAAATTTTAACAGAATTATTTTAAGGGGTTTATTTTCAAATTCGTTCCAAATGGTGGAGGGTATTCAAAGTTCGTTGTTGGAATTTCAATGGCTTTAACCCGAGCTCATTTTTTAATATTTGCCAAATGGAATATTGCGATACGTTCAGCTCACGAGCCATTTTTCGGCCACTGAGATGCGGGTTTCGATCAAATCGCTTCTTTACTTTTCGAACCATTTCTGCTGATGTTGCTGTTTTCTTCCGTCCACTCCCTTCACATCGGGCTACGCTACAGTATCACGGTAACGAGTGATGGTACGAGACACAAAAGATTTATTCACATTTAAATGCTGGATTGCTCTAACGATAGCCACCTGTGGTTTTCCAGCCAAATACAAAGAATCACACTATCACGCTTGAATTCCAATACGAATAACATTTTTTCTGCAAAATTCTCACCAAAATGCTTTTGTACGCTTGTAAACAATATAATGAGCTGTCACCGGAATAATTTTAACAGCTGTCGGACGAGTGGTTTAGAAATGACAGCTGTTTGAAATTGGTTGCCGTTTTTTCAACTCGCCCTGTATATGGAGACCCTGCGGAGGTATTATTTCTGTACAAGACTTTGTAGAGTTTAAAAGTTCCTCAAAATGTATCCTGACTATAGAGAATCTTTAAAAGTAATTTTGCTTATGGAGAACTTGCAAAAGATCTGCTGTCGTCAAAGTTTCCCAGAAATTATTACTTATAGTGGGACTTCAGATGTCCTCTTTCCCGATAAAAATTGAAAAAGTCTTATATTTAGAAGAACTGCGATAGTTCGTCTTTCTGGAGAAGATCCTCAACATGTTTGCCCTCTACAGAGGATTCATGATAATGATTTTTTATGGACTACCAATAATTGGAACTACCTTCACTTCCCAACATTTCACCAAACAGCATAGCCTTGCAATTTCAACAATTACTTCGCCGTTTCACGCGAATATTCATGAATCGAAAATTAAATTCTCACAACAAAACAAAAGAGAGCCAAAAAACGTAGTCAAACGAAGACTTCAAATTAAACGAATCGAGCGTATCATCATCAGTTCATTCTGTTCGATACATGGAAATCTTTTGGATATGGAAACGGATGTGGTGTGAATTTAAATGCGTATTCAATTTTTGCACACACACCCACCAATACACTCATTCAATACACACACACACACACATGTTCACTATAGTTGTAGAAGCGATATTCTGACAGTATATCCGAACAGTTAAGTTTTATATTGGTGATGATAAATAAAATTATATAAAATACACATGTACCAATATCGCACGCACTCACACACACACACTCGCACATGCACATGCATACGAACGCGTATACGTGTGTTTAATTTGCAAATACAAGCAGCTATGTTTGCCCATGAATAAGCGGTAATTCGATTTAATGGACGCCCATATGAAGGAGATGTTGCAGCTGCTTGTGTGGAAGAGATACCAGGAGCAGGAGCTTGGGCGGCAGCAGCAGCATCATTGAATAAATAAATTAACACAGCAAATTGAAGTTAAATTTAATAAACAACCTTATCCTAAATGATCAGTTGGCCGAAAAACTTTTACTTTAGGGTGCGAAAGGGTCAAAACAATGAGGTCAACAGTTATTGGGGCTGTGGAAAAAAGTTTGGAGAGTGTGATTGGGGGTTCTTTATTTGGAAAAAAGATGCGAAATTTTGAAAGGAAAATATATATGCTTAACAATAAAAAAAGGTAAACAAAAGGTCGAAATTTTTGACATTTTCTAAAAATGATCACATTTCAAAGTGAAGGAAGTAATCAAAGTAGTCCAAGGCTGGCACGTCATGTCTTTTATATCATATTTATTCAGGTCCGATACGAAATGGGCAATATTGGCCCATTCCTTCGGAATCTACTATAAAATTTGAATAAACATAACAGAGGTCAATATATATTTAAATAAGCGAACGTAGGCTGAGGATATACATCTGTCGGCAAAACCGACTGAAAATTTTTAACTTGTTTAAAAAAATCGTACCTTAAACCACGAATTTTTCCACGCTGCTAATAGCACTCATCGGCATCAAGAATGACCCTTAAATCAAAATTTTAAAATATTATCTCACTCTTACTTCTGTACCTTTAATGAATTTTCTAAAATCCCATCTTCCAACCGTGACCTTCACTCCGATTTTCAAGATTTTAGGCTCAACAGTCTTCGGCGTTGGTCCTAGCTAAAAATTGCTTTCAATACCCATTATGTGAAAATTATTTTTTGCTTTGATAATCTGCCAGTCATCTCATTATTTTAATAATAATTATAAGGTATTTACGACATATTAAACTAAGGACGACTATATATGATTCCCTAGAGCTAGTATTTTTTCAACTCTCAGCTATTAATGCTTGAAACAGGAAAACAGTCCTCCATTTCCAATTTGCCCAATCCTATCCATGTGGACGTGTACCCAAAAGTACAACTGTCAAACAGAATTGTAATAACAACAACATGATAGGCACTACAATGGCATAATCACTACAAGCTATCCCTTGTACCTGGGGATATTGTGCATGTCCATGCTTAAAACTTTCACAACAAAAACATGCAGCAGCCAACATCTCAACTCTTTCACAACAAACTGAAAATTTCATTAAAATCCTTTGGCATGTTCCATGTTGTAATAGCTGCAAATGCGGCTCCAACAATGGTTTCGTTTTTTCTTTCTCTCCCTCTCTCTCTCCCCTGTTAGCTCTACCTGCATATGGTGCGATTATTTTGCTTTTGGATTTCCAAACTCTTCACGACCAGCAGCATCAAATCGCAAATTTCTGGCGTTTATGAAAAATTGTATTAATGCGGAAATTATTCATGGCACGAAATTTTTCGAATTTATCCGGGGAAAAACAAACAACCGCACACAAATGCATTCCGCCGGAGGTAATTGCTTGTGGATTTTAAGATTGATGGTGACGATTGGTTGGCGAGATGGTTGCCTGGTTGGTTCGTTGGTCGTAGCGGTGGGTTGCGATAATATGCATGTGGGCACGTATGTATGTATGTATGGAGGTGAGCGGCGAAACAATGTTTTTGAACACCAAAAAGTTGTGTTGGAATTTTTTTTTTTTGAGAGCTCCTGCAGATTTTTGCGTTTGTTTGTCGAAACTTCAATGTTTTAATGTGAATTTTAAATAGGAGATTTTCATTTGGGTGGGAAATTTGGTAATCCTCTTCTGATCCGGGGAGTTGATTGGGAGTCAATTATGTACTTCACTCAGTTTATATGCAATTAACAAGTACCCGCTACTTCCTTAACGGAAATTAAGAATAATAGTAAGTTAGAAAGTATCAGTCGGTTTTGTCAGAAGAGGTATACCCTCAGCCATTTTTAGATTATTTAAAAATATTTTGACGTAAATAAATATGATATAAACATTGAGACGTGTCAGGTTGGACTATGTCGACTACTTCCTTCACTTTAATCAGATTTGTGATGATTTTTAGAAAATTTTAAGATGTGCCTGTTGTACCAGATTTTATGCGAAATCATAAATTCCATATACATACATCTCATGTTTCTGATTGAGAGAAATTTTCAGATATAGCAAGTTGTAAAGAATGGCAGATTTGTTTCGCAAGTTATGACAGAGAAAACAAGTAAAAAAGCAGTAAGTTCGGCCGGGCCAACTTTGAATACCCTCCACCATTTAGAACGAATTTGAAAAATTTCGAAAAAGATAATATTCGTCAAAAATTCTGTTAACATTTTATAGCCGTTATATTTGGGCCTGTACGACGTGCACCTACATAGGCATTGTTTGTCACAAGTCATTACCATATTCAAATTCGAAACTTGAAATAAACGATGAATAATGTAGCCAAAATCAAAATACCGTACATAGGGAGGTACCGTTATATAGGAGCTATATGAAGACCTTGACCTGCATAGACCATTTTCTGTCATAGGCTGTAGCTTCCATTACGAACTTCAAATACGACATCTCAAACAATTTTTCCTAAAATCGTCAAAATATCGAATATAAGGAGGTACTGATATATGGGGCCAATACGAAGACCTGGCCTGCATAGGCAATTTTCTGTCACAGACTGTAGTTCCCATAACGAACTCTATATACGTTATTTGAAATAATTCTGGTGAATAATGTCGCTAAAATCATCAAAATACCAAATATATGGAGGTACCGTTATATGGGGGCTATAGGAAGACGTGGACTTGCACAGACAATTTTCTGTCTCAGGCGGTAGTATTCATTTCGAACTTCAAATGCCAAATTTAAAATAATTCCGGTGAATAATGTCGCTAAAATCATCAAAATATCGAATATCGGGAGGTACCGTTATATGGGGGCTATACGAAGTCGTGGACTTGCACAGACAATTTTTTGTCTCAGGCTGTAGCATACATTTCGAACTTCAAATGCCAAATTTGAAACAATTCCGGTTAATAATGTCGCTAAAATCATCAAAATACCGAATATCGGGAGGTACCTTTATATGGGGGCTATACGAAGACGTTGATCTACATGGCCCATTTACGAACTTAACCTGCCTACTTGCAAAATAAACATGTGTGCAAAATTTTAGCCTTCTATCTCAATTTGTTCGAAAGATAGAGTGATTACAAAAGACAGACAGACGGACAGACAGACAGACAGACACACAGACAGACAGAATTTTACGCTGACCAAGAATATATATACCTTGTTGAGTCTAAGATCATTATTTCGATGAGTTACAAAAGGAATGACAAAATGAATATACCCTCCATAGTATGGTGGAGGGTATAAAAATTTAAAATTGTAACCTATTGTGTTTGAAAATACGTACAGAAGGGGTTCGCAGATATTAATGATCATTTTCACAACAGATCTTGTGTTAACAAAAATGTGCCATCCAAGAATGGTCACAAAATGAGGTCCCTCGCTTCATTTCCAACGCACAATGGGCACCAAAATCTCCGAATACCAATCCGTTGGACTATTGTGTCTGGAGTATTTTGGAGAGCTAAAAAATACCAAAGTGTGGATCACCTCAAGCAAGCGCTTCGCAACATTCGGGCAGCGTGTGATGGTTTCATTGGCCGTTCGAAGGCAATAATTCGTATCAAAGGTGACCAATTCGAACAAATGTTTACTTAATTCTAAAATTTGATGCTATTTCCTGTAGTACTATAGGCTTCAATTCTGACCCTTACCCTACCCTTATGCAAAATTTCGTGAGGATCGGACAAATATAATAATCCCAAACACAATGTGTTGTAAGGCGAAAAATATATATTACAAATGTATAATACTGTAAGTCAAATATGAACCAAGACCTCTATTTCGTGGTGTTACCGATTTTTGACCCAGTCAAATTTATAAAATCCCCAACACATAGTGTAGTAGAACATAGAAAATCCACAATTCTGGTCGAAGAAATGTATGCAAATTTTTTGTTCGACGGTATCAGAAGGAGAAAAATGTTACGATAGCAAAGCTTAGACCAAATAAGTTACTCCCTTCGAGGGGTACCGTATACAGGCAGACATACACTGTGGCGAACATGGCACAATTGATTTCAAAAGTCTTCTAAAGGATTTCGTCCAAAGGGACATGGTATCTTAAACTCCCTGTGCACTCCCATTCGTCACAAGACTGAGACTACAATAGTTCTACATAATTACAAATTATATGTCATTAACAAAATTCTGAAAGAGTTTAACGTCTCAAGTCCAGCAAATAGAATTAAACAACTAAAATATTCCTCAATTTGAATTTCTTTTTTAAAAAAATGTATGTTTGCCAATTCAAAAAGGCTAATTCATGTTATGGCACAATTCCAGCATTTTTTTGCAACATGATGAACATAAAAATCCACACACATACGCACGCTCATGACAATTGCCAAGACAACAAAAGGAGAATCGGGAAAGGCAAAAGATTTTCTATAAGAACTTTAACAACCGGGACCAATGACGACGACCAATATTCAAACAAATACAACAAACACAATTGAGGAGGCAAACAAAAATAGAATTGCCTGTTGGCACAAAATTGGGGTGGGGAAGAGAGAGAGAGAGGACACAATCGAGTAATGGGCTAATCCTAACCTACAATGGACCATCATAATAAAATGTGAAGAATAAATGGAAAGTATGAAAGAAAAAACAACCGAAGATAAACGAAGGCAATCATAAAAACACTTACCTCAATCCACGGGGGAATATCTATCTATCTATCCATTCATTCGTGTGGGATTTGAATGGCATCAATTCAATATTCATATTCTCTTCCTATTTCTCAATCTATGAATGCTGAAGACGTTTGATAGAAAGATCTAAGAAAATCGTCACCCACATTACAATGGCATTCAGCGTACTCATCCCGAAACCTATGAACCTAGTTCTGTCATCAGGGACAATAGCATCATCATCATCAGGAGCAGGAGCAGCATCACCATCATCATCGATGCCAATGATTGTGATCATTTATAAATGCGGCCATTCCATATAATAGAACCATAAACAGTAATAACTGTAATTGTTGGAAATAATCGAAACGATTTAAAGAAATCGAATGGAATGACACGCTGGTGATTTCAAACAGAAAAAGACATTTGGAGATGTTGGCAAAAATTATATGGCATACATAGGTTAATTGTGGGAGATATATTAGAATTCATAGTTAAATGGGGGGGAAATCAGTGACTAGGCTTTTTCAATTTTTTATACCTTCAGCCATATGGATATACATCATTTAATACGGCCAAAACCTGCCTTATCGTAATAACGGTTTTAGACCCTAGATCACTTTGGAGCAAATCCGTTTCAGGACATTTGTAGTCGATCTAGCGATGTCCGTCCATCTCTCTGGTTCCATGATAACTCTCGAAGAGAGTATCCGATTTAGTCAAAACTTGATACATTGTAATATTATTGTCAAACTTAGATCGAGTTCGGAAATGAACAATATCGGTCCCCTCCTTCTGGTACCTCCCCCACAAAAGGTCGAAATTTAACAAAAATTGTTTTACTGCACAAAAATCCTAATATTTGCACCTGTGCTAGGTAAGGTTACCCAAATAGGTTTCAAGTATATAAAAAAGCTTGAAGAAGGCTTAGTACAGGGTGAGGTAAAAAACTGCAATAAAATCGAACTCCATGATTTTTACATTTTTTTTGAAATTTTGTTGACTGAAAGCAAAAAATGTCGGAAGTAGCATCAAATTTTAGAATAAGTTTAGATTTGTTCGAATTGGTCACCTTTGGCACGAATTATGGCCTTCAAACGGCCAATGAAACCGTCATACGCTGCCCGAATGTTGCTCTGCGGTATTTTGGCCCATTCCCGGCGAAGCGCTTGCTTGTGTTGATCGACACTTTGGTATTTTTTAGTGCCAACCTTGCTTTTCAAAATACTCCAGACACAAAAGTCCAACGGATTGATATCGGGAGATTTTGGTGGCCATTATGCGCAGGAAATAAAGCGAGGAACCTAATTTAGTAATCATTCTTGGTTGGCGCGTGCTGTGTGCGATGGTACTGAGTCCTGTTGGAATGTCCAAGGTCTGCGGCCAAAATGTTTGCATGTCCAGGCTTTAATACACCCTCCAGAATATTTCTCGATAATATTCGGCACTTATTCTGATTAATCGTCGATTAATACTAGCGGAGAACGCCAATCGACTGTTAGGGTGGCCCATGGCCGGCGCTTAAGATCTGGTGGCCAACCGAAGGTGCACATTTTCAGCTGACCTCTTTGGCAAGTAAATACGATCATTTTGTTTGTTTACAAACTGCTGGACAACAAATGTTTTCTCATCGGAGAAAACCAAATTCGGCAGTTCACCACTTTCGACCAAGCGCAGCAAGTCTTTAGCTCTTTTAAGTCGTTTTTGCAGTTTTTTATCTCAGCCTGTAAACATACGGTTCCCATAATTTCTACTACCCCAAGGTCTGATATAAAGATTTGAAATATCGGTACACTCTTTCTGGTACCGCCCCCCACAAGGAGTCAACATTTTGAATTAACATGAAGCTCATAAAACGCGAAATTAACAACCGATTTCATTCAGACTTGGCACATCGCAGAATTTCTATCAACACAAGATCTGTTTTAAAGATGGTAGACATCGGATCATTCCTTCTAGTCCCTCCGCCACAAAGAGTCAAAGTTTTGAATAACCAAAACTAATAGAAGTCCGAAATAAAGGATCCGGTTCTCGTCATTCCATTATTTCTACAAACATAAGATCTGGGTACATCGGTGCACTCTTTCTTGTCCCTCTCCCACAAAGGGTCAAAATTTTGAATATCCATGAAGCTCATAAAGAGCGAATTTAATATCCGCTATCATTCAAACTTGGTACATATCAATATTTTCCTCATAACAACATCTGTCATAAAGATGGTAAAGATCGGACAATTCTTTCTTGTACCTGTCCCACAAAGGGTCATAATTTTGAATAACCAAAACGATTATAAAATCCAAAATCCAAAACGGTTCTCTTTACATTTTATACATCCTATCGCTTCTACTAACCCAAGGTCTAGTGTAAAGATGGGATATATCGGTCCGCTCTTTCTGGTACCGCCACCACAAAGGGTCAACATTTTGAATACTCACAAAACGCAAAATTAAGATCCGATTCCATTCAAATTTGGTATATCGCAATACTTTCATCATAACAAGATTTGTCATAAAGATGTTAGAGATCGGACCATTCCTTCTCGTATCTGCCACACAAAGGGTCAAAGGTTTGAATAACCAAAACGATCATAAAATCCGATATATGCATCCGGTTGTCTTCATATTTCACACATACCAATATTTCTACTAACCTTGTGTGAAGATGGAATATATCGGTCCACTCCTTCTGGTACCTCCCCCATAAAGGGTCAATATTTTGAATACCCATGAAGTTCAAAAAATGCGAAATTGACATCCGATTCCATTCAGATTTGGCACATCTTAATTTTTCCATCAGCACAAGAACTGTTATAAAGATGGTAGAGATCGGACGATTTCTTCTGGCACATTAGAGTTCAAGTTAAAAAAAAGCTGGAAGAAAGCGAAATAAGCATCCAGCTCTCTTCAAATTTCACACATGCAAACATTTTTGCTAACACTAGATCTGTTGTGAAGAGGATATATATCTGCCAACCCCTTCTGGTATCTAACTCACAAATAGTCACAATTTTCAACAATTTTATCTGTCATAACTTGCGAAACAAGTCGGCGATTCTTTACCACTTGCTATATCTGGCAACTCACACAAATTTTGATATTTTCTAAAAATTATCAGATATCTCATATATACTGATTGAAGTAGTCTGTAAAGTCCGAACCTGGAACATCGCAATATTTATATCATATTTATTTAGGTCGGATAAGAAATTGACAATATTGGCCAATTCTTTCGGAACCTACCCCATAGAGGGTTAACAATTTGAATAATCATAACAGAAGTCAAAAAATATTAAAATAATCGAACATTGGCTGAGGGCATACATCTGTCAGCAAATCCGACTGATACTTTTTGCTTTGTTCCGGACTGAAGTATAATTATTCAGAAACCCTATTCGAATATGCTTCTCTCCACTGTATAATATTACAAACACATCCATAGGAATGGCTAAGGCTTAATCTCCTGTCCGCTGATGGCTAATGGAGTTTGAATAGATGGCGATGATGATGATGACAATGACGTTGATACCCATGCTCTGTGCTGATATTGGTGCTGGTTACTGCTGGTATTGGTTATTTAGTTTTATTACCAATTGATATTCTCCCCATTTTTTTAGCCCAAACCATTTCCCTCTACGTTTTGTTCACGTCTAGTTGGATTTATCTAAAAAAATGGGCATCTAAATGTCTTCCAACAAATTTAACACAATTCTAACCCCGGGCGCTAGCACTTCAATTGCTGGAGTGTTTGTTGAGGGGGAAAATTAAATGGTGTTTGCTGTCGCTGACTGACTGCCGACCGACTCTGCGACTGGTCGTCGTTCCCCACCACCTCTCTCTCCCTCTCTCTTAAACCAATGTTAACTATATGTATTAATAAATAACTAGAACCCAAAAGACCGACCAACACGTGTCCTGATTTATTGATAAGATTATCCAATAAAAATTCAGTTGAGTGAAAATTTTATTATGGAATTATTAGCAATTCGGGCGGGAAGAGATGAAACACCAAAAAACGCTACAAAATTAATAATTTGGCGCCCAACACTAAGACAGGGAGGGGGAGGGATAATGTGACGCATGACGGAAATGCGGGGTGTTGCGTAAAAATTGATAAAATTCATAATTGTACTTTTTAATAATCTCTCTCTCTCTTTCGAATGAAAAACAATTAAATTTTATTAATATTAGATTAGCAATTTGATTTAAATGAAAACATTATGTTTTATTTATGCTACGGAAATGTGCGAGTGTGTGTGGGCTTTGAGGGGAAGTTTGAGGTGGAAGAGGTCATGTATAAAAATTTAATATCGATTTTTTTCTATTTACAGGGAAGTTAGAAATTCTGCTTTTTCTAAAAAGATAATATCAGGGTCATGGTTGACATCAAAATCAGTTGACAATTTGAAACTTGAGGGTTTAGCTACTGCAGGAAAATATGAGGTTGTTACGTAAGCTTTCTAAGCGAGGACTATTTTCTTTTGGACACAAAAGATTCCAAATGTGCACCCGGTTCCATGTGTCACAGTCGAAAATGAGCTTGGGTAATATTTTTTCTTATTCCGATTAAAATTTACGATTTGCATTATAACATTGTGGGTAGTTTTTGAAGTCAAAAACCTCCCGAAATCGCAACACGATTAAAAATATAAAAGTTTTTCGCTACAGGGTGAGATGAAAAAACTACAACCAATTTCAGACTGCCGTCATTACTAAGCCACTCGTCCGACAGCTGTTAAAATTTTTCCAGTGATAGCTCGTTATATTGTTTACAAGCGTACAAAAGCATTTTGGTGAGAACATTCCAGAAAAAAACTTATTCGTGATGGAATTTAAGCGTGATAGGGTGATTTCTTTATATTTGGCTGGAAAACCACAAGTGGCTATCGTTAGAGCACTCCAGCATTTAAATGTGAACAAATTCTTTGTGTCTCTTACCATTGCTCGTTACCGTGATACTGGCAGCGTAGCCCGACTTCAAGGAAGTGGACTAAAGAAAACAGCAAAATCAGCAGAAATGGTTCGAGAAGTAAAGAAGCGACTTGATCGAAACCTGCGTCGCTGTGGCCTAAAATGGCTCGTGAGCTGAACATATCGCTATATTCTATTCGGTAATTCGCAATATTCTATTGAAATTCCAAAAAGTGCAAGAACTTACACCGCCCCAGAAAGAAACCAGTAAAGAGAGTCTTAAAGTCGGGCGGGGCCGACTTTATGATACCCTACACCACTTTGCTAATTTGAAATCGGATAAAAATATATATGGGAGCTATATCCAAATCTGAACCGATTTCGATTAAATTTGGCAAAGATATTTCCCAGCTGTATTTGATATATTTCCCTGAATATCGTTGTTACGGAGTGCATATTACGGCTGTGGGTAACAAATATAACAAATCGGATGAACAGTATATATGGGAGCTATGGCTATAGCTGAACCGATCTTCATCAAATTTGACATACTAACTTCTAGACTCAATTCGGTCATAAGTGCCAAAATTCATCCATTTTTGGCAAATACTAGACGTTTGATGCACAATCAAAGGTAAATCAAACGAAGTTATGTATGGGAGCTATATCCAAATCTGAACCGATCTCGATAAAATTTATCAAATGTATTGCTGACCTGGTTTTCATATATTTCCAAAAATATTGTTGTTACAGAGTGCATATTACGGCTGTGGAGGAGAAAAATAACAAATCGGATGAACAATATATATGGGAGCTATAGCTATATCTGAACCGATTTCGATCAAATTTGGCATACTTACTTTCAGTATTATTCCAATCGGATCGTGCGTGCCAATTTTCATACTATTCGGACTGATATTACACGTTTAGTGCACAATAAAAGGCAAATCGGACGAAGATATATATGGGAGCTATATCTAAATTTGAACCGATTATCTCCAATTTCAATAGGGTTCGTCCTTGGCCCAAACAAATGATTTCTGCAAAATTTTATCTGGATAGGGCAATATATGCGAACTGGACCTTGGTTACAAAAATACATGGACAGACGGACGGATGGACATGCATAAATCAACTCAGAATGTGATTCTATGCAGATCATCAAAAGGCACTATGGGTCTATCTCGTTTCCTTTTGCCTGTTACAAACAAATGCCCAAAGACATAATACCCTGACCACCTTGTGGTGTAGGGTATAAATAGACTCAAAAGAGCTTAAGAGTTGCTTCGCTTGGTCAAAAGGGGTGAACTGTCGAATTTATGTTTCTTCGATGAGAAAACTTCAGCTTAAAATGTGCACTTTCGGTTGTCCACCAGAAATCAAGCGTCAACCACGGTGATGGTGTGGGCCGCCATAACAGCCGATGGTCGCTCTCCGCTCGTATTATTCGACCGTGGCATCAGAATAAATGCCGAATATTATCGCGAAAATATTCTGGTGAGTGTATTAAAGCCTTGGGCACGCAAACATTTTGGCCCCAGACCTTGGACATTCCAACAGGACTCGGCACCATCGCACTCAGCACGGGCCACCCAAGAAAGGTTAAAAATGAGGTTTTCCGCTTCATTTCCAGCCACCAAAATCTGCGGATATCAATCCGTTGGACTATTCTGTCTGGAGTATTTTGGAAAGCAAGGTTGGCACTAAAAAATACCAAAGTGTCGATCACCTCAAGCAAGCGCTTCGCCGGGAATGGGCCAAAATAGCGCAGAGCAACATTCGGGCAGCGTGTGCCTGTTTCATTGACCGTTTGAAGGCCATAATTCGTGCCAAAGGTGACCATTTCGAACAAATCTAAAACTTATTCTAAAATTTGATGCTATTTCCGACATTTTTTGCTTTCATTCAATAAAATTTAAAAGAAAATGTAAAAATTATGGTGGTTGACTTTGTAGGAGGCTTTTTATCTCACCTTGTGTGAGGGTTATACAAAGATGCGCATACGCATTCGCAGTTGTTTTTTATAGAATGTTTTATCCTTTACAGACTTTAAATACGAAATTTGAAACAATTCCGGTTAAAAATGTCGCTACAATCGCCGATATAGTGAATATCAGGGAGAACCTTTGTATGGGTCTATTCGATATCGTGGACATATTTAGACATTATTCTTCCAGTGAGTAAAGTAGTCAGAAGGAACTCCTTATGTGGATTTTTAGACAATTCCATTGAAAAAATAAGCTACAATCATCAAAATACAAAATATCGGAAAATGCCGTTATATTGCAGATATACTCTATCGTAGACCTATATCGACAATTTTCTTTCAGTGGTAAAGTACTCACAAAAAATCCTTGTGGAGAATTTAAGACAATTCTAAAATCAACCAAATTAACCAATTTCATCATCAAATACCAAATATCGGGTGGTACCGTTATATGGGGACTATACGATATCGTAGATCGATACAGCTCATCTTCTGCCTGCTGACAAGAGACTGATATGTGCAAAATTTTAGCTTCCTATCTTAATTCGTTTTCAATCTGGCGTGATTATAACAGATGGACGGAGGACGGACTGACAGGGCAATATCGTCTTAGAATTTTACACTGATCAAGAATAAACAGAGTGATATGAAAAAACTGCAATCAACTTCAGACTGTTGTCATTTCTAAGCCAATAGTCCCACAGCTGTTTTTTTTTCCGGAAAAAAATTTAGAGCACTCCACCATTTAAATTTGAATAAATCTTTTGTGTATCGGACCATCGCTCGTTGCCGTGGCACTGGTGGCGTAGCCCGGCGTCAAGGAAGTTGACAGAAGAATTGCTGTTTTCAGCAGAAAGTAAAGAAGCGACTTGATCGAAACCCGCATTGCAGTGGCCAAAAAATGGCTCGTAAGCTGAACATATCGCAATATTCCATTCGGCAAATATTGGAAAATGAACTCGGGGTAAAGTCATTGAAATTCCAAACAGTGCAAGAACTTACACCGCATCCGAAAGAAAATAGACTCAAAAGAGCTAAAGAGTTGCTTCGCTTGGCCGAAAGTGGCGAACTGCCGAATTTAGTTTTCTCCGATGAGGAAACATTCGTTGTCCAGCAGTTTGTAAACAAACAAAATGATCGTCTAAGTCTAACTTCTTACCAACTGCTGCTACCTGTGAAATCTCAAGATTTTAGCCTTTCTGTTGAGGCACTCCACTTTTACAATTTTAAAATGTCGGGTTTTTTACAACAAAATCGTTTGATGACAACCCTGAACTAACTACTGCTCTACCTGGTAGCTCCACCTTAATAAAATTTGTAGGCAGTTGAGCGAATACAAATACATTGTTTCTTGTCTATATAATTTCTTGACATGCCACATATATATTTAGTGATAAAAATTCCACAATATTTGAAAATCCCCATCAAGAACCACATTTTCCGAATGGCAAAAAAGATTATGCCATCCATTTAACAACATCCGTTAGATAAATTCAAAATCATTAAACAGATACAAATTAAAACGGTCCATCAATGCGTGTACAGAGTAGTATATTACCGTATACTGGCCACCATGTACAACCAAAACGCATTGATTAATGTCCCGGTTCCGACGATGACGACGACGACGACTGGTGAATAAACAAAATTTGTGGTCACTGCAGCTGGACGAATATTTGCTTCATACTTGAATGAATTGAACACACTAATATGGTGCAATGCAGGGCAACAAAGCACCAGCGCAAAAAAAACGACAACAACAACATCGCCGTGGCAAATGATAACAACCTAAACCACCAACCCACACATTCGAACACAACTACACAACGGAAGTGAAATTTCCGCTAACAATTTCCCCTACCAAATGTTGTTGTTGGTTGGTCTTTGGCTCCATCTTTTTTCCTGATAAAGCTGACAAGTTCGAAGAAGAAAACAAGTAAAAAGGCTGTAAGTTCGACCGGGTCGAACTTTGTATACCCTCCACCATTTGGAATGAAATTTGGAAATTTTCAAAAAAATAAAATCCGTTAAAAAATCCTGTTAAAATCTTAAAAATACCGAATGTAGCCGTATATTAGGGTCTATACGACGACGTGGACCTGCATAGGCAATTTTTGTCATAAGCTATTACAATATTCAAATGCGAAACCTGAAAAAAATCTGTTAATAATGTAGCTAAAATCATCAAAATACCGAATATAGGGAGGAGGTACCATTGGGGTTATAAAACGTGGACCTGCACAGATAATTTTCTGGCATAGGCTGTAGTATCCATTACGAACTTCAAATGCGGAATTTGAAACAATTCCGCTAAATAATGTCGCTAAAATCATCAAAATACCGAATATCGGGGGTACCGTTATATGGGGACTATACGAAGACTTGGACCTGCACAGACAATGTTCTGTCATAGCCTGTAGTATTCATTACGAACTTCAAATGCGAAATTTGAAACGATTCCGCTAAATAATGTCGCTAAAATCGTCAAAATACCCAATATCGGGAGGAACCGATATATGGGGGCTATACGATGACTTGGACCTGCACAGACAATTTTCTGTCATAGGCTGTAGTATCCATTACGAACTTCAAATGCGGAATTTGAAACAATTCCGCTAAATAATGTCGCTAAAATCATCAAAATACCGAATATCGGGGCTACCGTTTTATGGGGGCTATACGAAGACTTGGATCTGCACAGACAATTTTCTGTCACAGGCTGTAGTATTCATTACGAACTTCAAATACCAAATTTGAAATAGTTCCGGTAAGTAATGTCTCTAAAATCGTCAAAATACCGAATATCGGGGCTAACGTTATATGGGGGCTATACGAAGACGTGGACCTGCGCAGGCAATTCTCTGTCACAGGCTGTAGTATCCATTACGAACTTCAAATGCGGAATTTGAAACGATTCCGCTAAATAATGTCGCTAAAATCATCAAAATACCGAATATCGGGAGGAACCGATATATGGGGGCTATACGAAGACGTTTTTAATACCATAAGTCCTGCAGACATAATACACATTTGAGAAAATTTTTATCAATTTACTTCATTTCGTTCGGAAGCTAGAGTGATTTCCACAAAAGGACAGACGGACAGAAGGGCGGACATCGCTAAATCGACATAGAATTTTATGCTGATCAGGAATATATATACTTTGTGGGGTCTAAAATGTATTTTTCGAGGTGTTACAAACGGATTTGCAAACTTAATATACCCTTCATACCATGGTGGAGGGTATAAAAACAAACCCCTCACATGGTTGTTGGCCCCACTGCTTCAAAGAAATACTGCTGACAAAGCAACAGCACCAGCTCCACCGAAAAAAGGGCAAAAGAAGTGATGCTGTCAAACTATTTGGCGCTGAAGAGCAACGAATTGCCAGTATCAGCAGGAATGAGGTAGAGACAAACCAACGGACGAACGAACGCATGGATGCCATGCTTGCTTGGTTGCATCAAAATTGTATTTGCTATTCATGGGAATTTTTGTCGTTTGCCAATGGCGAAAAGCTGAAGCATCATTAACAAGGACCCCAGCTCTGATGATGGTAGACGACAATGTGCAACACCACAGCCACGCATATACACACAGCCTCACACACACACACACACATGGAGCCCATTTGGGAAGAATGGGAAATGCCATGATGGCGTTGATAATGAACAAAATGACATTATGAACATCCGTTGACTTTGTTGCATCCATCGATACCAAGGGGGGGGGGGGGGGGGGTGAGGACAAAACACGCACAAGTATGGATGTGTGTAGGTCTTGTGAAAATTAAGATAAAGTGGTGTTCTACGAGGGTTTTGGAAAATCAACTATTTTTAAAGAAATGTTACTCTCGACCTGGAAACCATGGCAGCAAACGCTTTAAAATATCTGAAACTATCCTGCAACGAAATTTTTGGTTGTTATGCTATTTTCAGAAGTCCTGGTATTTTTGAAAAAAAAAATTTAAGGGTCTTCTTTTGCTTTTTTATTTCACATGAAGCTATCTGTGAAACAGTTGCAAATCAACATCAACAGCCAGTTCCATAAATATCTGAATCAATGCCATCGCCAACAGCAGAACAACAGCAGCAACAGCATGGCCATAAACATGATTTTATTTGCCACATTTAACAATGTGTGTTGGCGTGTATTACGAAGTCGTTCGTTTGTGAAAATAACTGTTGTGTTTTTGTACAAAAGGGTGGTTCGAAATTTAGGTGTTGTAAGGTTATATACAGGGTTGCCCATATTCGACGGACCTTTGGGCCCATTCCAATCGACGAGGCTTGTCCGCAGTATGACGCTTCAAACGCGGTATGTCATTAAGCGATGTGACATCTCTGTCAAAAGTTATGGCGTTGCCAGATGGGTCCGTCGAATATGTGCAACCCTGTACATCTCATTTTCAATTCCAACAATCCTAGACACAATACAAATTATTCTGCCTAATTTTGAAGCTCTACCTGAAATAATGTTGGCTGTATCGTGATTTCAACAGACAGTCACCCCGATATCGTCAAATCGACTTAGAATTTTATTCTGATTTATGGGATCCACGACGAATTTTTTTTGGATGTTACAAACGGAATGACAAAGTTAATATGCCCTCCTTTTCAACGTGGGGGGTATAAAAATCGGTTCACGATTTCCAGAGAACATCAATTACTAACACAATACATCAAATTTTTAAATTCATAAGTGGCCATGGACCGGAAAACCTCTAATTATTTAACACAATGCTCACATACAGGTTGCCCATATTCGACGGACCCATCTGGCAACGCCATAACTTTTGACAGAGATGTCACTTCGCTTAATGACATACCGCATTTAAAGCGTCAGTCCAAGCAGATTTTTACCATGAACCAATACACGCCACGCGAGCGCTCTGAAATAGTTGAAATTTACATTCAACAGAAGAAGTCAATTGTGGAAACTCAACGTGCTTTTAAAACATTAAAAAATGTGAGAAGTGCGCCTTCTAAGAACACCATTTAGCGTTTATACGAAAAATGTTCGACTGGTAAGGCTCTTTCTAATCCGAAGAGGCCATATAAAAGTCTACCAAGGCGATCGGCCGAGAATATCGCTGCCGTACGAGCCAGTGTTGAGAGGTCCCCAAGAACATCCCAAAAACGCCGTTCTCAGCAGTTGGGCATGGCTCGGTCCACTTTACAACGGATTATTTGCATTGATTTGCATTTGTTCCCGTACAAAAATTCAATTGACGCAAAGAATGTTGCCAGCGGACAAGCCTCGTCGATTGAAAAAAAACATGGGTCCGTCGAATATGGGCAACCCTGTATTGTGTTAGTTATTGATGTTCTCTGGAATTCTTGAACCGATTTTTATACCCTCCACCTTGAAAAGGAGGATAAAATTCTAAGTGGATTTAACGATGTCCGGCTGACTGTCTGTTGAAATCACGATACAGCCCACATTATTTCAGGTAGAGCTTCAAAATTAGGCAGAACAATTTGTATTGTGTCTAGGTTGGTTGGTATTGAAAATGAGATGTGTCGGTCCTCGTTTTGGTATAGCCGCCATATAACGGAACTTCGGTATTTTGGTTATTTTTGCCACATATTTCCACGGAAACATATGTATAGGTCCACTTTTTTGTATAACCTCCTTATAAGGTACATCCAACATTTCTCACGGTTTTGTCTAAAAATTGGTATTTGTATTTCATAATGGGTTTTAGCTCCTTTGGCGGAACATTGAATATTCAGGTCCATATTTTTGTATAGGGTACATATTACGATACCCAACGATATTCGGTATTTTGATAATCCGTGTCACATTTACCCACGAAATTATTTCAAATGTGGTATTTAAGAAGATTTGGTAGAAGACATTCCTTGAAGTATAAAAGTGCCTAAACATAGTGAGATAAAAAAAACTGCAACAAAGTCAAACGCCATAGTTTTTAAATTTTTTCCTTAAATTTTATTGAATGAAAGCAAAATAATGTCGGAAATAGCATCAAATTTTAGAATAAGTTTATATTTGTTCAAATCGGTAACCTTTGGCACGAATTATGGCCTTCAAACGGCAACACGCTGCCCGAATGTTGCTCTGCGGTATTTAGGCCCATTCCCGGCGAAGCGCTTGCTAGGTGATCGAAACTTTGGTATTTTTTAGTGCCAACCTTGCTTTCGAAAATACTCCAGACACAATAGTTCAACGGATTGAGATCCGGAGATTTGGGTGGCCATTGAGCGCTGGAAATGAAGCGAGGAACCCCATTTTGTAACCATTCTTGGGTGGCGCGTTCTGAGTCCGATGATGCTGCGTCCTGTTGAAATGTCCAAGGTCTGTGGCCAAAATGTTTGCGTACCCAAGGCTTTGATACAGCCTCCAGAATATTTTCGCGATAATATTCGGCATTTATTCTGATGCCACGTTCGATTAGTACGAGCGGAGAGCGACCATCGGCTGTTATGGCGGCCCACACCATCACCATGGCCTGCGCTTGAGTTCTGGTGGCCAAATGAAGGTGCACATTTTCAGCTGACCTCTTTGGTAACCAAAGACGATTATTTTGTTTGTTTAAAAACTGCTGGACAACAAATGGTTTCGGCATTTCACCACTTTCGGTCAAGCGGAGCAACTCTTTAGCTCTTTTGAGTCTGTTTTCTTTCTATTGCGGTGTAAGTTTTTGCACTTTTTTGAATTTCACTGGCTTTATCCCTAGCTCATTTTTCAATATTTGCCGAACGGAATATTGCGATATGTTCACCTCATTAGCCATTTTTCGGCCACTGCGACGCGAGAGATGGGATATATAGGTTCACTCCTTCGGGTACCTCCCCATAAAGGGTCAAAATGTAGAAAGATTGTCTGTCTTATGAAATTTGAAATGAAGGTCCCATGGTCTTCAAACTTCACACATCCCAATTAATTTACAAACATTAGATCTGGTATCAAGAACGAATAGAACGCATCATTCCTTCTGTTACCTCCCCCACAACGGGTCAAAATTTTGAATGAATTAATCATGACGCCCTTAAAAGGCAAAATAAGCATCTGATACTTTTCAAACCTGACACGTCCTATTATTTCCACCATTACAATGTATAGTGGGGAGATGGGATACATCCGCCTACTCCTTCTTGTACCTCCCCCACAAAGTGTCATAATTTTAAATATACATTAGGCTCATAAAACGCGAATTTAATATTCCATTCCATTTATACTTGCCACACCTCACTATTACTATTAGTTACACCACAACGATCATAAAATCCGAAATAATCATCCCGTTCTCTTCACATTTCACACATTATTTATTATTATTATTTCAACTAACACAAGATCTGCTGTGAATATGGAATATATTGGTCCACTCCTTCTTGTTGTACCTTCCCCACAAAGGGTCAAAATTTTGAATATCCATGAAGCTCATAAAATGCGAAATTAACATCCGATTTCATCCAGACTTGGTACATCTTAATATTTCCATCAACACAAGATCTATTATAAAGGTGGTAGATATCGGACCATTCCTTCTGCTACCTCCCCCACAAAGGGTCAACATTTTGAATTATTATACTTCTTATAAAATCCAAAATAAGCATTTGGCTCTCTTCAAATTTCACACAAACCAACATTTTTGGTAACCCAAGATCTGTTGTTAAGATGATGTATATCTGCGAACCCCTTCTGATACCTCACCACAACGTGTCACAATTTTCAATTCGTTTATCTGACATAACTCTCGCAACAAGTCAGCTATTTATTACAACGTGCTATTTCTAAAAATTTCTCTCAACCAGAAACCTAAGATGAATATGGAATTTTTGATTTCGCATAAAATTGGATATAAGAGTTCAATTTTCTTGTAATTTTGCCCATACCAATATTTTATTCTGTATTAGATGAATTATGAAAATACAATACTTCTGTCGACTCTACCTCACGCACATATTAACATTTCTCAAAATTATCACATATCTCATTTAAAGTGAAAGATGGAAGATATAGTCCAAACCTGGCACGTCGCAATATTTATATCATATTTATTTAGGTCCGATACGAAATGGAGAATATTGCCCCATTCCTATGGAACCTAGAGGGTCCAAATTTTGAACAATCATAACAGAAGTAAAAATATATTTAAATAATCGAACATTGGCTGAGGGTATACACATCCGTCGGCAAACGCGACTGATGCTCTCAAAATTGTTTTTTTACGTTTTCATCATATTTGTCACCTGATGTAGCATATTTTACTATCGCTCACATGAAGATAACCCCTGATTTTACCTAGGCCTCATGTTCCAATCGATCTTCCTCGGTATCTTTCTTTCCCACAACTTAAATAATATATTTGTAATAAATGTTCGGGGTTTCAGTTTTCATTTTCGATACATGCTAGTCTTTACATCAATGATATAATGTGTGGTTTATGATGATGCAGTCGTTTTCTCTTACGTATATATGTATTAGTGTACATACATATGTATGTAGTTGTTGGCAGTGCCAGTGAGTTCACTTGTTTTCATGGTCCAAGCATTTTGGTGTTCAGAGGGTAGTCATACATTGATTTTATGCGACTGATTGACTTTTGAACCAGAATAAAACTGATGGGTCGAAACAAATTATTTGCGGTCAATGGTTTTGAGTGCATTTCCATCCACAACGAATTTTGGTCAAGAACTTTATACAACATTTTGGAGAGAAAGTAAAAGCTTATGACAGAGATAATGATAATTGATAGTTAAAAACGCCGAAAAAATGTAAAATATTGATTAATTCACCCTTAAAAAGTGATCACAAATGATAGCTAAAAACGCCGAAAACTCAATATTTAAGGAGTTATGGCCATTTTAAAATATTGATTAATTCACACTTACAAAAGTGATCACAAATAATAGCTAAAAACGCCGAAAACACAATATTTAAGGAGTTATGGCCATTTTAAAATTCTTATTAATTCACACTTAAAAAATTGATCACAAATAATAGCTAAAAACGCTCTAAACTCAATATTTAAGGAGTTGTGGCCATTTTAAAGTTCTTATTAATTCACACTTAAAAAAGTGATCACAAATAATAGCTAAAAACGCCGAAAACTCAATATTTAAGGAGTTATGGCCATTTTAAAATATTTTTTAATTCACACTTACAAAAGTGATCACAAATAATAGCTAAAAACGCCGAAAACACAATATTTAAGGAGTTATGGCCATTTTAAAATTCTTATTAATTCACACTTAAAAAAGTGATCACAAATAATAGCTAAAAACGCCGAAAACACAATATTTAAGGATTTATGGCCATTTTAAAATTCTTATTAATTCACACTTAAAAAATTGATCACAAATAATAGCTAAAAACGTTCTAAACTCAATATTTAAGGAGTTATGGCCATTTTAAAGTTCTTATTAATTCACACTTAAAAAAGTGATCACAAATAATAGCTAAAAACGCCGAAAACTCAATATTTAAGGAGTTATGGCCATTTTAAAATATTTTTTAATTCACACTTACAAAAGTGATCACAAATAATAGCTAAAAACGCTCTAAACTCAATATTTAAGGAGTTGTGGCCATTTTAAAGTTCTTATTAATTCACACTTAAAAAAGTGATCACAAATAATAGCTAAAAACGCCGAAAACTCAATATTTAAGGAGTTATGGCCATTTTAAAATATTTTTTAATTCACACTTAAAAAAGTGATCACAAATAATAGCTAAAAACGCTCTAAACCCAATATTTAAGGAGTTATGGCCATTTTAAAATATTGATTAATTCACACTTAAAAAAGTGATCACAAATAATAGCTAAAAACGCTCTAAACCCAATATTTAAGGAGTTATGGCCATTTTAAAGTTCTTATTAATTCACACTTAAAAAAGTGATCACAAATAATAGCTAAAAACGCCGAAAACTCAATATTTAAGGAGTTATGGCCATTTTTAAATATTTTTTAATTCACACTTACAAAAGTGATCACAAATAATAGCTAAAAACGCCGAAAACACAATATTTAAGGAGTTATGGCCATTTTAAAATTCTTATTAATTCACACTTAAAAAAGTGATCACAAATAATAGCTAAAAACGCCGAAAACACAATATTTAAGGAGTTATGGCCATTTTAAAATTCTTATTAATTCACACTTAAAAAAGTGATCACAAATAATAGCTAAAAACGCCGGAAACTCAATATTTAAGGAGTTATGGCCATTTTAAAATATTGATTAATTCACACTTACAAAAGTGATCACAAATAATAGCTAAAAACGCCGAAAACACAATATTTAAGGAGTTATGGCCATTTTAAAATTCTTATTAATTCACACGTAAAAAAGTGATCACAAATAATAGCTAAAAACGCCGAAAACTCAATATTTAAGGAGTTATGGCCATTTTAAAATATTTTTTAATTCACACTTACAAAAGTGATCACAAATAATAGCTAAAAACGCCGAAAACACAATATTTAAGGAGTTATGGCCATTTTAAAATTCTTATTAATTCACACTTAAAAAATTGATCACAAATAATAGCTAAAAACGCTCTAAACTCAATATTTAAGGAGTTGTGGCCATTTTAAAGTTCTTATTAATTCACACTTAAAAAAGTGATCACAAATAATAGCTAAAAACGCCGAAAACTCAATATTTAAGGAGTTATGGCCATTTTAAAATATTTTTTAATTCACACTTACAAAAGTGATCACAAATAATAGCTAAAAACGCCGAAAACACAATATTTAAGGAGTTATGGCCATTTTAAAATTCTTATTAATTCACACTTAAAAAAGTGATCACAAATAATAGCTAAAAACGCCGAAAACACAATATTTAAGGAGTTATGGCCATTTTAAAATTCTTATTAATTCACACTTAAAAAATTGATCACAAATAATAGCTAAAAACGCCGAAAACTCAATATTTAAGGAGTTATGGCCATTTTAAAATATTGATTAATTCACACTTACAAAAGTGATCACAAATAATAGCTAAAAACGCCGAAAACACAATATTTAAGGAGTTATGGCCATTTTAAAATTCTTATTAATTCACACTTAAAAAAGTGATCACAAATAATAGCTAAAAACGCCGAAAACTCAATATTTAAGGAGTTATGGCCATTTTAAAATATTTTTTAATTCACACTTACAAAAGTGATCACAAATAATAGCTAAAAACGCCGAAAACACAATATTTAAGGAGTTATGGCCATTTTAAAATTCTTATTAATTCACACTTAAAAAAGTGATCACAAATAATAGCTAAAAACGCCGAAACTCAATATTTAAGGAGTTATGGCCATTTTAAAATATTGATTAATTCACACTTAAAAAAGTGATCACAAATAATAGCTAAAAACGCTCTAAACTCAATATTTAAGGAGTTATGGCCATTTTAAAGTTCTTATTAATTCACACTTAAAAAAGTGATCACAAATAATAGCTAAAAACGCTCTAAACCCAATATTTAAGGAGTTATGGCCATTTTAAAATATTGATTAATTCACACTTAAAAAAGTGATCACAAATAATAGCTAAAAACGCTCTAAACCCAATATTTAAGGAGTTATGGCCATTTTAAGATATTGATTAAGTCACACTTAAAAAGTGATCACAAATAATAGCTAAAAACGCTATAAACTCAATATTTAAGGAGTTATGGCCATTTTAAAATATTGATTAATTCACACTTAAAAAAGTGATCACAAATAATAGCTAAAAACGCTCTAAACCCAATATTTAAGGAGTTATGGCCATTTTAAGATATTGATTAATTCACACTTAAAAAGTGATCACAAATAATAGCTAAAAACGCTCTAAACTCAATATTTAAGGAGTTATGGCCATTTTAAAATATTGATTAATTCACACTTAAAAAAGTGATCACAAATAATAGCTAAAAACGCTCTAAACCCAATATTTAAGGAGTTATGGCCATTTTAAAGTTCTTATTAATTCACACTTAAAAAAGTGATCACAAATAATAGCTAAAAACGCTCTAAACTCAATATTTAAGGAGTTATGGCCATTTTAAAATATTTTTTAATTCACACTTAAAAAAGTGATCACAAATAATAGCTAAAAACGCTCTAAACCCAATATTTAAGGAGTTATGGCCATTTTAAGATATTGATTAATTCACACTTAAAAAGTGATTACAAATAATAGCTAAAAACGCTCTAAACCCAATATTTAAGGAGTTACGGCCTTTTTAAAATATTGATTAATTCACACTTAAAAAAGTGATCACAAATAATAGCTAAAAACGCTCTAAACCCAATATTTAAGGAGTTATGGCCATTTTAAAATATTGATTAATTCACACTTAAAAAAGTGATCACAAATAATAGCTAAAAACGCTCTAAACACAATATTTAAGGAGTTATGGCCATTTTAAAGTTCTTATTAATTCACACTTAAAAAAGTGATCACAAATAATAGCTAAAAACGCTCTAAACTCAATATTTAAGGAGTTATGGCCATTTTAAAATATTTTTTAATTCACACTTAAAAAAGTGATCACAAATAATAGCTAAAAACGCTCTAAACCCAATATTTAAGGAGTTATGGCCATTTTAAGATATTGATTAATTCACACTTAAAAAGTGATCACAAATAATAGCTAAAAACGCTCTAAACTCAATATTTAAGGAGTTATGGCCATTTTAAAATATTGATTAATTCACACTTAAAAAAGTGATCACAAATAATAGCTAAAAACGCTCTAAACCCAATATTTAAGGAGTTATGGCCATTTTAAGATATTGATTAATTCACACTTAAAAAGTGATCACAAATAATAGCTAAAAACGCTCTAAACTCAATATTTAAGGAGTTATGGCCATTTTAAAATATTGATTAATTCACACTTAAAAAAGTGATCACAAATAATAGCTAAAAACGCTCTAAACCCAATATTTAAGGAGTTATGGCCATTTTAAAGTTCTTATTAATTCACACTTAAAAAAGTGATCACAAATAATAGCTAAAAACGCTCTAAACTCAATATTTAAGGAGTTATGGCCATTTTAAAATATTTTTTAATTCACACTTAAAAAGTGATCACAAATAATAGCTAAAAACGCTCTAAACCCAATATTTAAGGAGTTATGGCCATTTTAAGATATTGATTAATTCACACTTAAAAAGTGATTACAAATAATAGCTAAAAACGCTCTAAACCCAATATTTAAGGAGTTATGGCCATTTTAAGATATTGATTAATTCACACTTAAAAAGTGATCACAAATAATAGCTAAAAACGCTCTAAACTCAATATTTAAGGAGTTATGGCCATTTTAAAATATTGATTAATTCACACTTAAAAAAGTGATCACAAATAATAGCTAAAAACGCTCTAAACCCAATATTTAAGGAGTTATGGCCATTTTAAAGTTCTTATTAATTCACACTTAAAAAAGTGATCACAAATAATAGCTAAAAACGCTCTAAACTCAATATTTAAGGAGTTATGGCCATTTTAAAATATTTTTTAATTCACACTTAAAAAAGTGATCACAAATAATAGCTAAAAACGCTCTAAACTCAATATTTAAGGAGTTATGGCCATTTTAAAATATTTTTTAATTCACACTTAAAAAAGTGATCACAAATAATAGCTAAAAACGCTCTAAACCCAATATTTAAGGAGTTATGGCCATTTTAAGATATTGATTAATTCACACTTAAAAAGTGATTACAAATAATAGCTAAAAACGCTCTAAACCCAATATTTAAGGAGTTACGGCCATTTTAAAATATTGATTAATTCACACTTAAAAAGTGATTACAAATAATAGCTAAAAACGCTCTAAACTCAATATTTAAGGAGTTATGGCCATTTTAAAATATTTTTAATTCACACTTAAAAAAGTGATCACAAATAATAGCTAAAAACGCTCTAAACTCAATATTTAAGGAGTTATGGCCATTTTAAAATATTGATTAATTCACACTTAAAAAAGTGATCACAAATAATAGCTAAAAATGCTCTAAACCCAATATTTAAGGAGTTATGGCCATTTTAAGATATTGATTAATTCACACTTAAAAAGTGATCACAAATAATAGCTAAAAACGCTCTAAACTCAATATTTAAGGAGTTATGGCCATTTTAAAATATTGATTAATTCACACTTAAAAAAGTGATCACAAATAATAGCTAAAAACGCTCTAAACCCAATATTTAAGGAGTTATGGCCATTTTAAAGTTCTTATTAATTCACACTTAAAAAAGTGATCACAAATAATAGCTAAAAACGCTCTAAACTCAATATTTAAGGAGTTATGGCCATTTTAAAATATTTTTTAATTCACACTTAAAAAAGTGATCACAAATAATAGCTAAAAACGCTCTAAACCCAATATTTAAGGAGTTATGGCCCTTTTAAGATATTGATTAATTCACACTTAAAAAGTGATTACAAATAATAGCTAAAAACGCTCTAAACCCAATATTTAAGGAGTTACGGCCATTTTAAAATATTGATTAATTCACACTTAAAAAGTGATTACAAATAATAGCTAAAAACGCTCTAAACTCAATATTTAAGGAGTTATGGCCATTTTAAAATATTTTTTAATTCACACTTAAAAAAGTGATCACAAATAATAGCTAAAAACGCTCTAAACTCAATATTTAAGGAGTTATGGCCATTTTAAAATATTGATTAATTCACACTTAAAAAAGTGATCACAAATAATAGCTAAAAATGCTCTAAACCCAATATTTAAGGAGTTATGGCCATTTTAAGATATTGATTAATTCACACTTAAAAAGTGATCACAAATAATAGCTAAAAACGCTCTAAACTCAATATTTAAGGAGTTATGGCCATTTTAAAATATTGATTAATTCACACTTAAAAAAGTGATCACAAATAATAGCTAAAAACGCTCTAAACCCAATATTTAAGGAGTTATGGCCATTTTAAAGTTCTTATTAATTCACACTTAAAAAAGTGATCACAAATAATAGCTAAAAACGCTCTAAACTCAATATTTAAGGAGTTATGGCCATTTTAAAATATTTTTTAATTCACACTTAAAAAAGTGATCACAAATAATAGCTAAAAACGCTCTAAACCCAATATTTAAGGAGTTATGGCCATTTTAAGATATTGATTAATTCACACTTAAAAAGTGATTACAAATAATAGCTAAAAACGCTCTAAACCCAATATTTAAGGAGTTACGGCCATTTTAAAATATTGATTAATTCACACTTAAAAAAGTGATCACAAATAATAGCTAAAAACGCTCTAAACCCAATATTTAAGGAGTTATGGCCATTTTAAAATATTGATTAATTCACACTTAAAAAAGTGATCACAAATAATAGCTAAAAACGCTCTAAACTCAATATTTAAGGAGTTATGGCCATTTTAAAATATTGATTAATTCACACTTAAAAAAGTGATCACAAATAATAGCTAAAAACGCTCTAAACTCAATATTTAAGGAGTTATGGCCATTTTAAAATATTGATTAATTCACATTAAAAAAAGTGATCACAAATAATAGCTAAAAACGCTCTAAACTCAATATTTAAGGAGTTATGACCATTTTAAAATATTGTTTAATTCACACTTAAAAAAGTGATCACAAATAATAGCTAAAAACGCTCTAAACCCAATATTTAAGGAGTTATGGCCATTTTAAAATATTGATTAATTCACACTTAAAAAAGTGATCACAAATAATAGCTAAAAACGCTCTAAACCCAATATTTAAGGAGTTATGGCCATTTTAAAGTTCTTATTAATTCACACTTAAAAAAGTGATCACAAATAATAGCTAAAAACGCTCTAAACCCAATATTTAAGGAGTTATGGCCATTTTAAAATATTGTTTAATTCACACTTAAAAAAGTGATCACAAATAATAGCTAAAAACGCTCTAAACTCAATATTTAAGGAGTTATGGCCATTTTAAAATATTTTTTAATTCACACTTAAAAAAGTGATCACAAATAATAGCTAAAAACGCTCTAAACTAAATATTTAAGGAGTTATGGCCATTTTAAAATATTGATTAATTCACACTTAAAAAAGTGATCACAAATAATAGCTAAAAACGCTCTAAACTCAATATTTAAGGAGTTATGGCCATTTTAAAGTTCTTATTAATTCACACTTAAAAAAGTGATCACAAATAATAGCTAAAAACGCTCTAAACCCAATATTTAAGGAGTTATGGCCATTTTAAAATATTGATTAATTCACACTTAAAAAAGTGATCACAAATAATAGCTAAAAACGCTCTAAACTCAATATTTAAGGAGTTATGGCCATTTTAAAGTTCTTATTAATTCACACTTAAAAAAGTGATCACAAATAATAGTTAAAAACGCTCTAAACTCAATATTTAAGGAGTTATGGCCATTTTAAAATATTGATTAATTCACACTTAAAAAAGTGATCACAAATAATAGCTAAAAACGCTCTAAACTCAATATTTAAGGAGTTATGGCCATTTTAAAATATTGATTAATTCACACTTAAAAAAGTGATCACAAATAATAGCTAGAAACGCTCAAAACTCAATATTTAAGAAGTTATTGCCATTTTAAAATATTGATTAATTCACACTTAAAAAAGTGATCACAAATAATAGCTAAAAACGCTCTAAACTCAATATTTAAGGAGTTATGGCCATTTTAAAGTTCTTATTAATTCCCACTTAAAAAAGTGATCACAAATAATAGCTAAAAACGCTCTAAACCCAATATTTAAGAAGTTATGGCCATTTTAAAATATTGATTAATTCACACTTAAAAAAGTGATCACAAATAATAGCTAAAAACGCTCTAAACTCAATATTTAAGGAGTTGTGGCCATTTTAAAATATTGATTAATTCACACTTAAAAAAGTGATCACAAATAATAGCTAAAAACGCTCTAAACTCAATATTTAAGGAGTTATGGCCATTTTAAAATATTGATTAATTCACACTTAAAAAAGTGATCACAAATAATAGCTAAAAACGCTCTAAACCCAATATTTAAGGAGTTATGGCCATTTTAAAATATTGATTAATTCACACTTAAAAAAGTGATAACAAATAATAGCTAAAAACGCTCTAAACTCAATATTTAAGGAGTTATGGCCATTTTAAAATATTGATTAATTCACACTTAAAAAAGTGATCACAAATAATAGCTAAAAACGCTCTAAACCCAATATTTAAGGAGTTATGGCCATTTTAAAATATTGATTAATTCACACTTAAAAAAGTGATCACAAATAATAGCTAAAAACGCTCTAAACTCAATATTTAAGGAGTTATGGCCATTTTAAAATATTGATTAATTCAACTTAAAAAAGTGATTACAAATAATAGCTAAAAACGCTCAAAACTCAATATTTAAGGAGTTATGGCCATTTTAAAATATTGATTAATTCACACTTAAAAAAGTGATCACAAAATAGCTAAAAACGCTCTAAACCCAATATTTAAGGAGTTATGGCCATTTTAAAATATTGATTAATTCACACTTAAAAAGTGATCACAAATAATAGCTAAAAACGCTCTAAACTCAATATTTAAGGAGTTATGGCCATTTTAAAATATTGATTAATTCACACTTAAAAAAGTGATCACAAATAATAGCTAAAAACGCTCTAAACCCAATATTTAAGGAGTTATGGCCATTTTAAAATATTGATTAATTCACACTTATAAAGTGATCACAAATAATAGCTAAAAACGCTCTAAACTCAATATTTAAGGAGTTATGGCCATTTTAAAATATTGATTAATACATACTTAAAAAAGTGATCACAAATAATAGCTAAAAACGCTCTAAACTCAATATTTAAGGAGTTATGGCCATTTTAAAGTTCTTATTAATTCACACTTAAAAAAGTGATCACAAATAATAGCTAAAAACGCTCTAAACCCAATATTTAAGGAGTTATGGCCATTTTAAAATATTGATTAATTCACACTTAAAAAAGTGATCACAAATAATAGCTAAAAACGCTCTAAACTCAATATTTAAGGAGTTATGGCCATTTTAAAATATTGATTAATTCACACTTAAAAAAGTGATCACAAATAATAGCTAAAAACGCTCTAAACCCAATATTTAAGGAGTTATGGCCATTTTAAAATATTGATTAATTCACACTTAAAAAGTGATCACAAATAATAGCTAAAAACGCTCTAAACTCAATATTTAAGGAGTTATGGCCATTTTAAAATATTGATTAATTCAACTTAAAAAAGTGATTACAAATAATAGCTAAAAACGCTCAAAACTCAATATTTAAGGAGTTATGGCCATTTTAAAATATTGATTAATTCACACTTAAAAAAGTGATCACAAAAATAGCTAAAAACGCTCTAAACCCAATATTTAAGGAGTTATGGCCATTTTAAAATATTGATTAATTCACACTTAAAAAGTGATCACAAATAATAGCTAAAAACGCTCTAAACTCAATATTTAAGGAGTTATGGCCATTTTAAAATATTGATTAATTCACACTTAAAAAAGTGATCACAAATAATAGCTAAAAACGCTCTAAACTCAATATTTAAGGAGTTATGGCCATTTTAAAATATTGATTAATTCACACTTAAAAAAGTGATCACAAATAATAGCTAAAAACGCTCTAAACCCAATATTTAAGGAGTTATGGCCATTTTAAAATATTGATTAATTCAACTTAAAAAAGTGATTACAAATAATAGCTAAAAACGCTCTAAACCCAATATTTAAGGAGTTATGGCCAGGAGTTATGATTAATTCACACTTAAAAAGTGATCACAAATAATAGCTAAAAACGCTCTAAACTCAATATTTAAGGAGTTATGGCCATTTTAAAATATTGATTAATTCACACTTAAAAAAGTGATCACAAATAATAGCTAAAAACGCTCTAAACCCAATATTTAAGGAGTTATGGCCATTTTAAAATATTGATTAATTCACACTTATAAAGTGATCACAAATAATAGCTAAAAACGCTCTAAACTCAATATTTAAGGAGTTATGGCCATTTTAAAATATTGATTAATACATACTTAAAAAAGTGATCACAAATAATAGCTAAAAACGCTCTAAACTCAATATTTAAGGAGTTATGGCCATTTTAAAATATTGATTGATTCACACTTAAAAAAGTGATCACAAATAATAGCTAAAAACGCTCTAAACTCAATATTTAAGGAGTTATGGCCATTTTAAAATATTGATTAATTCACACTTAAAAAAGTGATCACAAATAATAGCTAAAAACGCTCTAAACTCAATATTTAAGGAGTTATGGCCATTTTAAAATATTGATTAATTCACACTTAAAAAAGTGATCACAAATAATAGCTAAAAACGCTCTAAACTCAATATTTAAGGAGTTATGGCCATTTTAATGTTCTTATTAATTCACACTTAAAAAAGTGATCACAAATAATAGCTAAAAACGCTCTAAACTCAATATTTAAGGAGTTATGGCCATTTTAAAATATTGATTAATTCACACTTAAAAAAGTGATCACAAATAATAGCTAAAAACGCTCTAAACTCAATATTTAAGGAGTTATGGCCATTTTAATGTTCTTATTAATTCACACTTAAAAAAGTGATCACAAATAATAGCTAAAAACGCTCTAAACTCAATATTTAAGGAGTTATGGCCATTTTAAAATATTGATTAATTCACACTTAAAAAAGTGATCACAAATAATAGCTAAAAACGCTCTAAACTCAATATTTAAGGAGTTATGGCCATTTTAAAATATTGATTAATTCACACTTAAAAAAGTGATCACAAGTAATAGCTAAAAAGGCTCTAAACTCAATATTTAAGGAGTTATGGCCATTTTAAAATATTGATTAATTCACACTTAAAAAAGTGATCACAAATAATAGCTAAAAACGCTCTAAACTCAATATTTAAGGAGTTATGGCCATTTTAAAGTTCTTATTAATTCACACTTAAAAAAGTGATCACAAATAATAGCTAAAAACGCTCTAAACTCAATATTTAAGGAGTTATGGCCATTTTAAAGTTCTTATTAATTCCCACTTAAAAAAGTGATCACAAATTATAGCTAAAAACGCTCTAAACCCAATATTTAAGAAGTTATGGCCATTTTAAAATATTGATTAATTCACACTTAAAAAAGTGATCACAAATAATAGCTAAAAACGCTCTAAACTCAATATTTAAGGTGTTATGGCCATTTTAAAATATTGATTAATTCACACTTGAAAAAGTGATCACAAATAATAGCTAGAAACGCTCAAAACTCAATATTTAAGAAGTTATTGCCATTTTAAAATATTGATTAATTCACACTTAAAAAGTGATCACAAATAATAGCTAAAAACGCTCTAAACCCAATATTTAAGAAGTTATGGCCATTTTAAAATATTGATTAATTCACACTTAAAAAAGTGATCACAAATATTAGCTAAAAACGCTCTAAACTCAATATTTAAGGAGTTGTGGCCATTTTAAAATATTGATTAATTCACACTTAAAAAAGTGATCACAAATAATAGCTAAAAACGCTCTAAACTCAATATTTAAGGAGTTATGGCCATTTTAAAATATTGATTAATTCACACTTAAAAAGTGATCACAAATAATAGCTAACAACGCTCTAAACCCAATATTTAAGGAGTTATGGCCATTTTAAAATATTGATTAATTCACACTTAAAAAAGTGATAACAAATAATAGCTAAAAACGCTCTAAACTCAATATTTAAGGAGTTATGGCCATTTTAAAATATTGATTAATTCACACTTAAAAAAGTGATCACAAATAATAGCTAAAAACGCTCTAAACCCAATATTTAAGGAGTTATGGCCATTTTTAAATATTGATTAATTCACACTTAAAAAAGTGATCACAAATAATAGCTAAAACGCTCTAAACTCAATATTTAAGGAGTTATGGCCATTTTAAAATATTGATTAATTCAACTTAAAAAAGTGATTACAAATAATAGCTAAAAACGCTCAAAACTCAATATTTAAGGAGTTATGGCCATTTTAAAATATTGATTAATTCACACTTAAAAAAGTGATCACAAAAATAGCTAAAAACGCTCTAAACCCAATATTTAAGGAGTTATGGCCATTTTAAAATATTGATTAATTCACACTTAAAAAGTGATCACAAATAATAGCTAAAAACGCTCTAAACTCAATATTTAAGGAGTTATGGCCATTTAAAATATTGATTAATTCAACTTAAAAAAGTGATTACAAATAATAGCTAAAAACGCTCTAAACCCAATATTTAAGGAGTTATGGCCAGGAGTTATGATTAATTCACACTTAAAAAGTGATCACAAATAATAGCTAAAAACGCTCTAAACTCAATATTTAAGGAGTTATGGCCATTTTAAAATATTGATTAATTCACACTTAAAAAAGTGATCACAAATAATAGCTAAAAACGCTCTAAACCCAATATTTAAGGAGTTATGGCCATTTTAAAATATTGATTAATTCACACTTATAAAGTGATCACAAATAATAGCTAAAAACGCTCTAAACTCAATATTTAAGGAGTTATGGCCATTTTAAAATATTGATTAATACATACTTAAAAAAGTGATGACAAATAATAGCTAAAAACGCTCTAAACTCAATATTTAAGGAGTTATGGCCATTTTAAAATATTGATTAATTCACACTTAAAAAAGTGATCACAAATAATAGCTAAAAACGCCCTAAACTCAATATTTAAGGAGTTACGGCCATTTTAAAATATTGATTAATTCACACTTAAAAAAGTGATCACAAATAATAGCTAAAAAACGCTCTAAACTCAATATTTAAGGAGTTATGGCCATTTTAAAATATTGATTAATTCACACTTAAAAAGTGATCACAAATAATAGCTAAAAACGCTCTAAACCCAATATTTAAGGAGTTATGGCCATTTTAAAATATTGGTTAATTCACACTTAAAAAAGTGATCACAAATAATAGCTAAAAACGCTCTAAACCCAACATTTAAGGAGTTATGGCCATTTTAAAATATTGATTAATTCACACTTAAAAAGTGATCACAAATATAGCTAAAAACGCTCTAAACCCAATATTTAAGGAGTTATGGCCATTTTAAAATATTGATTAATTCACACTTAAAAAAGTGATCACAAATAATAGCTAAAAACACTCTAAACTCAATATTTAAGGAATTATGGCCATTTTAAAATACTGATTAATTCACACTTAAAAAAGTGATCACAAATAATAGCTAAAAAGCTCTATACTCAATATTTAAGGAGTTATGGCCATTTTAAAATATTGATTAATTCACACTTAAAAAAATGATCACAAATAATAGCTAAAAACGCTCTAAACTCAATATTTAAGGAGTTATGGCCATTTTAAAATATTGATTAATTCACACTTAAAAAAGTGATCACAAATAATAGCTAAAAACGCTCTAAACCCAATATTTAAGGAGTTATGGCCATTTTAAAATATTGATTAATTCACACTTAAAAAAGTGATCACAAATAATAGCTAGAAACGCTCAAAACTCAATATTTAAGGAGTTATGGCCATTTTAAAATATTGATTAATTCAAACTTAAAAAGTGATCACAAATAATAGCTAAAAACGCTCTAAACTCAATATTTAAGGAGTTATGGTCATTTTAAAATATTGATTAATTCACACTTAAAAAGTGATCACAAATAATAGCTAAAAACGCTCTAAACTCAATATTTAAGGAGTTATGGCCATTTTAAAATATTGATTAATTCACACTTAAAAAGTGATCACAAATAATAGCTAAAAACGTTCTAAACTCAATATTTAAGGAGTTATGGCCATTTTAAAATATTGATTAATTCACACTTAAAAAAGTGATCACAAATAATAGCTAAAAACGCCCTAAACTCAATATTTAAGGAGTTATGGCCATTTTAAAATAATGTTTAATTCACACTTAAAAAGTGATCACAAATAATAGCTAAAAACGCTCTAAACCCAATATTTAAGGAGTTATGGCCATTTCAATGTTCTTATTAATTCACACTTAAAAAAGTGCTCACAAATAATAGCTAAAAACGCTCTAAACTCAATATTTAAGGAGTTATGGCCATTTTAAAATATTGATTAATTCACACTTAAAAAAGTGATCACAAATAATAGCTAAAAACGCTCTAAACTCAATATTTAAGGAGTTATGGCCATTTTAAAGTTCTTATTAATTCACACTTAAAAAAGTGATCACAAATAATAGCTAAAAAGGCTCTAAACTCAATATTTAAGGAGTTATGGCCATTTTAAAATATTGATTAATTCACACTTAAAAAGTGATCACAAATAATAGCTAAAAACGCTCTAAACTCAATATTTAAGGAGTTATGGCCATTTTAAAATATTGATTAATTCACACTTAAAAAAGTGATCACAAATAATAGCTAAAAACGCTCTAAACCCATATTTAAGGAGTTATGGCCAGTTTAAAATATTGATTAATTCACACTTATAAAGTGATCACAAATAATAGCTAAAAACGCTCTAAACTCAATATTTAAGGAGTTATGGCCATTTTAAAATATTGATTAATACATACTTAAAAAAGTGATGACAAATAATAGCTAAAAACGCTCTAAACTCAATATTTAAGGAGTTATGGCCATTTTAAAATATTGATTAATTCACACTTAAAAAAGTGATCACAAATAATAGCTAAAAACGCCCTAAACTCAATATTTAAGGAGTTATGGCCATTTTAAAATATTGATTAATTCACACTTAAAAAAGTGATCACAAATAATAGCTAAAAACGCTCTAAACTCAATATTTAAGGAGTTATGGCCATTTTAAAATATTGATTAATTCACACTTAAAAAGTGATCACAAATAATAGCTAAAAACGCTCTAAACCCAATATTTAAGGAGTTATGGCCATTTTAAAATATTGGTTAATTCACACTTAAAAAGTGATCACAAATAATAGCTAAAAACGCTCTAAACTCAACATTTAAGGAGTTATGGCCATTTTAAAATATTGATTAATTCACACTTAAAAAAGTGATCACAAATAATAGCTAAAAACGCTCTAAACCCAATATTTAAGGAGTTATGGCCATTTTAAAATATTGAATAATTCACACTTAAAAAAGTGATCACAAATAATAGCTAAAAACACTCTAAACTCAATATTTAAGGAATTATGGCCATTTTAAAATACTGATTAATTCACACTTAAAAAAGTGATCACAAATAATAGCTAAAAACGCTCTATACTCAATATTTAAGGAGTTATGGCCATTTTAAAATATTGATTAATTCACACTTAAAAAAATGATCACAAATAATAGCTAAAAACGCTCTAAACTCTATATTTAAGGAGTTATGGCCATTTTAAAATATTGATTAATTCACACTTAAAAAAGTGATCACAAATAATAGCTAAAAACGCTCTAAACTCAATATTTAAGGAGTTATGGCCATTTTAAAATATTGATTAATTCACACTTAAAAAAGTGATCACAAATAATAGCTAAAAACGCTCTAAACCCAATATTTAAGGAGTTATGGCCATTTTAAAATATTGATTAATTCACACTTAAAAAGTGATCACAAATAATAGCTAGAAACGCTCAAAACTCAATATTTAAGGAGTTATGGCCATTTAAAATATTGATTAATTCAAACTTAAAAAAGTGATCACAAATAATAGCTAAAAACGCTCTAAACTCAATATTTAAGGAGTTATGGTCATTTTAAAATATTGATTAATTCACACTTAAAAAAGTGATCACAAATAATAGCTAAAAACGCTCTAAACTCAGTATTTAAGGAGTTATGGCCATTTTAAAATATTGATTAATTCACACTTAAAAAGTGATCACAATAATAGCTAAAAACGTTCTAAACTCAATATTTAAGGAGTTATGGCCATTTTAAAATATTGATTAATTCACACTTAAAAAAGTGATCACAAATAATAGCTAAAAACGCTCTAAACTCAATATTTAAGGAGTTATGGCCATTTTAAAATAATGTTTAATTCACACTTAAAAAAGTGATCACAAATAATAGCTAAAAACGCTCAAAACTCAATATTTAAGGAGTTATGGCCATTTTAAAATATTGATTAATTCACACTTAAAAAAGTGATTACAAATAATAGCTAAATACGCTCTAAACTCAATATTTAAGGAGTTATGGCCATTTTCAAGTTCTTATTAATTCCCACTTAAAAAAGTGATCACAAATAATAGCTAAAAACGCTCTAAACCCAATATTTAAGAAGTTATGGCCATTTTAAAATATTGATTAATTCACACTTAAAAAAGTGATCATAGCTAAAAACGCTCTAAACTCAATATTTAAGGAGTTATGGCCATTTTAAAGTTCTTATTAATTCACACTTAAAAAAGTGATCACAAATAATAGCTAAAAACGCTCTAAAACTCAATATTTAAGGAGTTATGGCCATTTTAAAATATTGATTAATTCACACTTAAAAAGTGATCACAAATAATAGCTAAAAACGCTCTAAACTCATATTTAAGGAGTTATGGCCATTTTAAAGTTCTTATTAATTCCCACTTAAAAAAGTGATCACAAATAATAGCTAAAAACGCTCTAAACCCAATATTAAGAAGTTATGGCCATTTTAAAATATTGATTAATTCACACTTAAAAAAGTGATCACAAATAATAGCTAAAAAACGCTCTAAACTCAATATTAAGGAGTTGTGGCCATTTTAAAATATTGATTAATTCACACTTAAAAAAGTGATCACAAATAATAGCTAAAAACGCTCTAAACTCAATATTTAAGGAGTTATGGCCATTTAAAATATTGATTAATTCACACTTAAAAAAGTGATCACAAATAATAACTAAAAACGCTCTAAACCCAATATTTAAGGAGTTATGGCCATTTTAAAATATTGATTAATTCACACTTAAAAAAGTGATAACAAATAATAGCTAAAAAACGCTCTAAACTCAATATTTAAGGAGTTATGGCCATTTTAAAATATTGATTAATTCTCACTTAAAAAAGTGATCACAAATAATAGCTAAAAACGCTCTAAACTCAATATTTAAGGAGTTATGGCCATTTTAAAATATTGATTAATTCACACTTAAAAAAGTGATCACAAATAATAGCTAAAAACGCTCTAAACTCAATATTTAAGGAGTTATGGCCATTTTAAAATATTGATTAATTCACACTTAAAAAAGTGATCACAAATAATAGCTAAAAACGCTCTAAACCCAATATTTAAGGAGTTATGGCCATTTTAAAATATTGATTAATTCACACTTAAAAAAGTGATCACAAATAATAGCTAAAAACGCTCTAAACCTCAATATTTAAGGAGTTATGGCCATTTTAAAATATTGATTAATTCACACTTAAAAAAGTGATCACAAATAATAGCTAGAAACGCTCAAAACTCAATATTTAAGGAGTTATGGCCATTTTAAAATATTGATTAATTCAAACTTAAAAAAGTGATCACAAATAATAGCTAAAAAACGCTCTAAAACTCAATATTTAAGGAGTTATGGCCATTTTAAAATATTGATTAATTCACACTTAAAAAAGTGATCACAAATAATAGCTAAAAACGCTCTAAACTCAATATTTAAGGAGTTATGGCCATTTTAAAATATTGATTAATTCACACTTAAAAAAGTGATCACAAATAATAGCTAAAAACGCTCTAAACTCAATATTTAAGGAGTATGGCCATTTTAAATATTGATTAATTCAGACTTAAAAAAGTGATCACAAATAATAGCTAAAAACGCTCTAAACTCAATATTTAAGGAGTTATGGCCTTTTAAAATATTGATTAATTCACACTTTAAAAAAGTGATCACAAAAAATAGCTAAAAACGCTCTAAACCCAATATTTAAGGAGTTATGGCCATTTTAAAATATTGATTAATTCACACTTAAAAAAGTGATCACAAATAATAGCTAGAAACGCTCAAAACTCAATATTTAAGGAGTTATGGCCATTTTAAAATATTGATTAATTCACACTTAAAAAGTGATCACAAATAATAGCTAAAAACGCTCTAAACTCAATATTTAAGGAGTTATGGCCATTTTAAAATATTGATTAATTCACACTTAAAAAGTGATCACAAATAATAGCTAAAAACGCTCTAAACTCAATATTTAAGGAGTTATGGCCTTTTTAAAATATTGATTAATTCACCACTTTAAAAAGTGATCACAAAAATAGCTAAAAACGCTCTAAACCCAATATTTAAGGAGTTATGGCATTTAAAATATGATTAATTCACACTTAAAAAAAGTGATCACAAATAATAGCTAGAAACGCTCAAAACTCAATATTTAAGGAGTTATGGCCATTTTAAAATATTGATTAATTCACACTTAAAAAAGTGATCACAAATAATAGCTAAAAACGCTCTAAACTCAATATTTAAGGAGTTATGGCCATTTTAAAATATTGATTAATTCACACTTAAAAAAGTGATCACAAATAATAGCTAAAAACGCTCTAAACTCAATATTAAGGAGTTATGGCCATTTTAAAATATTGATTAATTCACACTTAAAAAAGTGATCACAAATAATAGCTAAAACGCTCTAAACTCAATATTTAAGGAGTATGGCCATTTAAAATATTGATTAATTCACACTTAAAAAAGTGATCATAAATAATAGCTAAAAACGCTCTAAACTCAATATTAAGGAGTTATGACCATTTTAAAATATTGATTAATTCACACTTAAAAAAGTGATCACAAAAAATAGCTAAAACGCTCTAAACCCAATATTTAGGAGTTATGGCCATTTTAAATATTGATTAATTCACACTTAAAAAGTGATCACAAATAATAGCTAACAACGTTCTAAACTCAATATTTAAGGAGTTATGGCCATTTTAAAATATTGATTAATTCACACTTAAAAAGTGATCAAAAATAATAGCTAAAAACGCTCTAAACTCAATATTTAAGGAGTTATGGCCATTTTAAAATAATGTTTAATTCACACTTAAAAAAGTGATCACAAATAATAGCTAAAAACGCTCTAAACCCAATATTTAAGGAGTTATGGCCATTTTAAAATATTGAATAATTCACACTTAAAAAAGTGATTACAAATAATAGCTAAATACGCTCTAAACTCAATATTTAAGGAGTTATGGCCATTTTAAAATATTGATTAATTCACACTTAAAAAAGTGATCACAAATAATAGCTAAAACGCTCTATACTCAATATTTAAGGAGTTATGGCCATTTTAAAATATTGATTAATTCACACTTAAATAAGTGATCACAAATAATAGCTAAAAACGCTCTAAACTCAATATTTAAGGAGTTATGGCCATTTTAAAATATTGATTATTTCACACTTAAATAGTGATCACAAATAATAGCTAAAAACGCTCTAAACTCAATATTTAAGGAGTTATGGCCATTTTAAAATATGATTAATTCACACTTAAAAAGTGATCTCAAATAATAGCTAAAAACGCTCTAAACTCAATATTTAAAGAGTTATGGCCATTTTAAAGTTCTTATTAATTCACACTTAAAAAAGTGATCACAAATAATAGCTAAAAACGCTCTAAACCCAATATTTAAGAAGTTATGGCCATTTAAATATTGATTAATTCACACTTAAAAAAGTGATCACAAATATCAATATTTAAGGAGTTATGGCCATTTTAAAATATTGATTAATTCACACTTAAAAAAGTGATCACAAATAATAGCTAAAAACGCTCTAAACCCAATATTTAAGGAGTTATGGCCATTTTAAAATATTGATTAATTCACACTTAAAAAAGTGATCACAAATAATAGCTAAAAACGCTCTAAACTCAATATTTAAGGAGTTATGGCCATTTTAAAATATTGATTAATTCACACTTAAAAAAGTGATCACAAATAATAGCTAAAAATGCTCTAAACTCAATATTTAAAGAGTTATGGCCATTTTAAAATATTGATTTATTCACACTTAAAAAAGTGATCACAAATAATAGCTAACACGCTCTAACTCAATATTTAAGGGTTATGGCCATTTTAAAGTTCTTATTAATTCACACTTAAAAAAGTGATCACAAATAATAGCTAAAAACGCTCTAAACTCAATATTTAAGGAGTTATGGCCATTTTAAGGTTCTTATTAACTCACACTTAAAAAAGTGATCACAAATAATAGCTAAAAACGCTCTAAACTCAATATTTAAGGAGTTATGGCCATTTTAAAATATTGATTAATTCACACTTAAAAAAGTGATCACAATAATAGCTAAAAACGCTCTAAACTCAATATTTAAGGAGTTATGGCCATTTTGAAATATTGATTAATTCACACTTAAAAAGTGATCACAAATATAGCTAAAAACGCTCTAAACTCAATATTTAAGAAGTTATTACATTTTAAAATATTGATTAATTCAACTAAAAAAGTGATTACAAATATTAGCTAAAAACGCTCTAAACCCAATATTTAAGGAGTTATGGCCATTTAAAATATTGATTAATTCACACTTAAAAAGTGATCACAAATAATAGCTAAAAACGCTCTAACCCAATATTTAAGGAGTTATGGCGATTTTGAAGTTCTTATTAATTCACACTTAAAAAAGTGATCACGAATAATAGCTAAAAACGCTCTAAACTCAATATTTAAGGAGTTATGACCATTTTAAAATATTGATAATTCACACTTAAAAAAGTGATCACAAATAATAGCTAAAACGCTCTAAACCCAATATTAAGGAGTTATGGCCATTTTAAAATATTGATTAATTCACACTTAAAAAAGTGATCACAAATAATAGCTAAAAATGCTCTAAACTCAATATTTAAAGAGTTATGGCCATTTTAAATATTGATTAATTCACACTTAAAAAAGTGATCACAAATAATAGCTAAAACGCTCTAAACTCAATATTTAAGGAGTTATGGCCATTTTAAAGTTCTTATTAATTCACACTTAAAAAGTGATCACAATAATAGCTAAAAACGCTCTAAACCCAATATTTAAGGAGTTATGGCCATTTAAAATATTGATTAATTACACTTAAAAAAGTGATCACAAATAATAGCTAAAAACGCTCTAAACTCAATATTTAAGGAGTTATGGCCCTTTTAAAATATTGATTAATTCACACTTAAAAAAGTGATCACAAATAATAGCTAAAAACGCTCTAAACTCAATATTTAAGGAGTTATGGCCATTTAAAATATTGATTAATTTCACACTTAAAAAAGTGATCACAAAATAATAGCTAAAAACGCTCTAAACTCAATATTTAAGGAGTTATGGCCATTTTAAAATATTGATTAATTCACACTTAAAAAAGTGATCACAAATAATAGCTAAAAACGCTCTAAACTCAATATTTAAGAAGTTATTACCATTTTAAAATATTGATTAATTCAACTTAAAAAAGTGATTACAAATAATAGCTAAAAACGCTCTAAACTCAATATTTAAGGAGTTATGGCCATTTTAAAGTTCTTATTAATTCACACTTAAAAAAGTGATCACAAATAATAGCTAAAAAGGCTCTAAACTCAATATTTAAGGAGTTATGGCCATTTTAAAATATTGATTAATTCAACTTAAAAAGTGATCACAAATAATAGCTAAAAACGCTCTAAACTCAATATTTAAGGAGTTATGGCCATTTTAAAGTTCTTATTAATTCACACTTAAAAAAGTGATCACAAATAATAGCTAAAAGGCTCTAAACTCAATATTTAAGGAGTTATGGCCATTTTAAAATATTGATTAATTCACACTTAAAAAGTGATCACAAATAATAGCTAAAAACGCTCTAAACCCAATATTTAAGGAGTTATGGCCATTTAAAATATTGAATAATTCACACTTAAAAAAGTGATTACAAATAATAGCTAAAAACGCTCTAAACTCAATATTTAAGGAGTTATGGCCATTTTAAAATATTGATTAATTCACACTTAAATAAGTGATCCAAATAATAGCTAAAAACGCTCTAAACTCAATATTTAAGAAGTTATTACCATTTTAAAATATTGATTAATTCAACTTAAAAAAAGTGATCACAAATAATAGCTAAAAACGCTCTAAACTCAATATTTAAGGAGTTATGGCCATTTTAAAGTTCTTATTAATTCACACTTAAAAAAGTGATCACAAATAATAGCTAAAAACGCTCTAAACTCAATATTTAAGGAGTTATGGCCATTTTAAAATATTGATTAATTCACACTTAAAAAGTGATCACAATAATAGCTAAAAACGCTCTAAACTCAATATTTAAGGAGTTATGGCCATTTTAAAATATTGATTAATTCACACTTAAAAAGTGATCACAAATAATAGCTAAAAACGTTCTAAACTCAATATTTAAGGAGTTATGGCCATTTTAAAATATTGATTAATTCACACTTAAAAAAGTGATCACAAATAATAGCTAAAAACGCTCTAAACTCAATATTTAAGGAGTTATGGCCATTTTAAAATAATGTTTAATTCACACTTAAAAAAGTGATCACAAATAATAGCTAAAAACGCTCAAAACTCAATATTTAAGGAGTTATGGCCATTTTAAAGTTCTTATTAATTCACACTTAAAAAAGTGATCACAAATAATAGCTAAAAACGCTCTAAACTCAATATTTAAGGAGTTATGGCCATTTTAAAAATATTGATTAATTCACACTTAAAAAAGTGATCACAAATATAGCTAAAAACGCTCTACACTCAATATTTAAGGAGTTATGGCCATTTAAAGTTCTTATTAATTCCCACTTAAAAAAGTGATCACAAATAATAGCTAAAAACGCTCTAAACCCAATATTTAAGAAGTTATGGCCATTTTAAAATATTGATTAATTCACACTTAAAAAGTGATCACAAATAATAGCTAAAAACGCTCTAAACTCAATATTTAAGGAGTTGTGGCCATTTTAAATATTGATTAATTCACACTTAAAAAAGTGATCACAAATAATAGCTAAAAACGCTCTAAACTCAATATTTAAGGAGTTTGGCCATTTTAAATATTGATTAATTCACACTTAAAAAAGTGATCACAAATAATAACTAAAAACGCTCTAAACCCAATATTTAAGGAGTTATGGCCATTTTAAAATATTGATTAATTCACACTTAAAAAAAGTGATAACAAATAATAGCTAAAAACGCTCTAAACTCAATATTTAAGGAGTTATGGCCATTTTAAATATTGATTAATTCTCACTTAAAAAATGTGATCACAATAATAGCTAAAACGCTCTAAACTCAATATTTAAGGAGTTATGGCCATTTTAAAATATTGATTAATTCACACTTAAAAAAGTGATCACAAATAATAGCTAAACACGCTCTAAACTCAATATTTAAGGAGTTATGGCCATTTTAAACTATTGATTAATCACACTTAAAAAAGTGATCACAAATAATAGCTAAAAACGCTCTAAACCCAATATTTAAGGAGTTATGGCCATTTTAAAATATTGATTAATTCACACTTAAAAAAGTGATCACAATAATAGCTAAAACGCTCTAAACTCAATATTTAAGGAGTTATGGCCATTTTAAAATATTGATTAATTCACACTTAAAAAAGTGATCACAAATAATAGCTAGAAACGCTCAAAACTCAATATTTAAGGAGTTATGGGCCATTTTTAAAATATTGATTAATTCAAACTTAAAAAGTGATCACAAATATAGCTAAAAACGCTCTAAACTCAATATTTAAGGAGTTATGGCCATTTTAAAATATTGATTAATTCACACTTAAAAAAGTGATCACAAATAATAGCTAAAACGCTCTAAACTCAATATTTAAGGAGTTATGGCCATTTTTAAAATATTGATTAATTCACACTTAAAAAAGTGATCACAAATAATAGCTAAAAACGCTCTAAACTCAATATTTAAGGAATTATGGCCATTTTAAAATATTGATTAATTCAGACTTAAAAAAGTGATCACAAATAATAGCTAAAAACGCTCTAAACTCAATATTTAAGGAGTTATGGCCATTTTAAAATATTGATTAATTCACACTTAAAAAAAGTGATCACAAATAATAGCTAAAACGCTCTAAACTCAATATTTAAGGAGTTATGGCATTTTAAAAATATTGATTAATTCACACTTAAAAAGTGATCACAAATAATAGCTAAAAACGCTCTAAACTCAATATTTAAGGAGTTATGGCCATTTTAAAATATTGATTAATTCACACTTAAAAAAAGTGATCACAAATAATAGCTAAAAACGCTCTAAACTCAATATTTAAGGAGTTATGGCCATTTTCAAATATTGATTAATTCACACTTAAAAAAGTGATCATAATAATAGCTAAAACGCTCTCTAAACTCAATATTTAAGGAGTTATGGCCATTTTAAATATTGATTAATTTCACACTTAAAAAAGTGATCACAAATAATAGCTAAAAACGCTCTAAACTCAATATTTAAGGAGTTATGGCCATTTTAAAATATTGATTAATTCACACTTAAAAAAGTGATCACAAAAAATAGCTAAAACGCTCTAACCCAATATTTAAGGAGTTATGGCATTTAAAATATTGATTAATTCACACTTAAAAAGTGATCACAAATAATAGCTAAAAACGTTCTAAACTCAATATTTAAGTAGTTATGGCCATTTTAAATATTGATTAATTCACACTTAAAAAAGTGATCAAAAATAATAGCTAAAAACGCTCTAAACTCAATATTTAAGGAGTTATGGCCATTTTTAAAATAATGTTTAATTCACACTTAAAAAAGTGATCACAAATAATAGCTAAAACGCTCTAAACCCAATATTTAAGGAGTTATGGCCATTTTAAAATATTGATTAATTCACACTTAAAAGAGTGATTACAAATAATAGCTAAATACGCTCTAAACTCAATATTTAAGGAGTTATGGCATTTTCAAGTTCTTATTAATATCCACTTAAAAAGTGATCACAAATAATAGCTAAAAACGCTCTAAACCCAATATTTAAGAAGTTATGGCCATTTAAAATATTGATTAATTCACACTTAAAAAAGTGATCACAAATAATAGCTAAAAACGCTCTAACTCATATTTAAGGAGTTATGGCCATTTTAAAATATTGATTAATTCACACTTAAAAAAGTGATCACAAATAATAGCTAAAAACGCTCTAACTCATATTTAAGGAGTTATGGCCATTTTAAATATTGAATAATTCACACTTTAAAAAGTGATCACAAAAAATAGCTAAAACGCTCTAAACCCATATTTAAGGAGTTATGGCCATTTTAAAATATTGATTAATTCACACTTAAAAAGTGATCACAAATTATAGCTAAAAACGTTCTAAACTCAATATTTAAGTAGTTATGGCCATTTTAAAATATTGATTAATTCACACTTAAAAAAGTGATCACAAATAATAGCTAAAAACGCTCTAAACTCAATATTTAAGGAGTTATGGCCATTTTAAAATAATGTTTAATTCACACTTAAAAAAGTGATCACAAATAATAGCTAAAAACGCTCTAAACCCACTATTAAGGATGTATGGCCATTTTAAAATATTGATTAATTCACACTTAAAAAGTGATCACAACTAATAGCTAAAAACGCTCTAAACTCAATATTTAAGGAGTTATGGCCATTTTAAAATATTGATTAATTCACACTTAAAAAGTGATTCACAATAATAGCTAACAAACGCTCTAAAACTCAATATTAAGGAGTTATGGCCATTTTAAAATAATGTTTAATTCACACTTAAAAACGTGATCCACAATAATAGCTAAAAACGCTCTAAACCACAATATTAAGGAGTTATGGCCCTTTAAAATATTGATTAATTCACACTTAAAAAAGTGATTACAAATAATAGCTAAATACGCTCTAAAACTCACTATTAAGGAGTTATGGCCATTTTAAAGTTCTTATTAATTCCCACTTAAAAAGTGATCACAAGTAATAGCTACTACAACGCTCTAAACCCACTATTTAAGAAGTTAGGGCCATTTTTAAAATTTGATTAATTCACACTTAAAAAAGTGATCATAGCTTAAAACGCCGATAAACTCAATATTTACAGGAGTTATGGCCATTTTAAAATATTGATTAATTCACACTTAAAAAAGTGATCACAAATAATAGTAAAAACGCTCTAAACTCAATATTTAAGGAGTTATGGCATTTTAAAATATTGGATAATTCACACTTAAAAAAGTGATCACAAATAATAGCTAAAAAACGCTCTAAACTCAATATTTAAGGAGTTATGGCCATTTTAAAATATTGATAATTCACACTTAAAAAAGTGATCATAAATAATAGCTAAAAACGCTCTAAACTCAAATTTAAGGGTTATGGCCATTTTAAAATATTGATTATTCACGCGTTTAAAAAAGTGATCACAAATAATAGCTAAAAACGCTCTAAACTCAATAATTAAGGAGTTATGGCCATTTTAAAATATGATTAATTCCACTTAAAAAGTGTCACAAAAAAAATAGCTAAAAACGCTC